>NC_138727.1:45852061-45902061 GCF_965113295.1 Leuciscus leuciscus | reverse complement strand
AAAAAAGTCTAAGAATTTGTTCAAAAAGCCTAAAATAGTCTTAGTTTCTTCAAGAAGCCCAGTCTTGGGAGCAGAGTTTCTTCAGAAAGTCAAAAAAAAAAAAAAAAGTCTAAGAATTTGTTCAAAAAGCCTGAAATAGTCTTAGTTTCTTCAAGAAGCCCAGTCTTGGGAGCAGAGTTTCTTCAGAAAGTCAAAAAAAAAAAGAAAGATCTTGTCTGATCTCGGTAGCTAAGCAGTGTCGGGCCTGGTTGGATGGGAGACCGCCTGGGAATACCAGGTTCTGGAAGCATAAAAAAAAAAAAAAAAAAAAAAAAAAAAAAAAGTCTAAGAATTTGTTCAAAAAGCCTGAAATAGTCTTAGTTTCTTCAAGAAGCCCAGTCTTGGGAGCAGAGTTTCTTCAGAAAGTCAAAAAAAAAAAAAAAAAAAAAAAAAGAAAGATCTTGTCTGATCTCGGTAGCTAAGCAGTGTCGGGCCTGGTTGGATGGGAGACCGCCTGGGAATACCAGGTTCTGGAAGCATTAAAAAAAAAAAAAAAAAAAAAAAAAAAAAAAGTCTAAGAATTTGTTCAAAAAGCCTGAAATAGTCTTAGTTTCTTCAAGAAGCCCAGTCTTGGGAGCAGAGTTTCTTCAGAAAGTCAAAAAAAAATAAAAAACGCCCGATCTCGTCTGATCTCGGAAGCATGGTCGGGCCTTGTTGGATGGGAGACCGCCTGGGAATACCAGGTGCTGGAAGCATTTTTGGTAAAAAAAATAAAATAAAAAAAAAGAGTCTAAGAATGTGTTCAAAAAGCCTGAAATAGTCTTAGTTTCTTCAAGAAGCCCAGTCTTGGGAGAAGAGTTTCTTCAGAAAGTAAAAAAAAAAAAAAGTCTAAGAATTTGTTCAAAAAGCCTGAAATAGTCTTAGTTTCTTCAAGAAGCCCAGTCTTGGGAGCAGAGTTTCTTCAGAAAGTCAAAAAAAAAAGAAAGATCTTGTCTGATCTCGGTAGCTAAGCAGTGTCGGGCCTGGTTGGATGGGAGACCGCCTGGGAATACCAGGTTCTGGAAGCATAAAAAAAAAAAATATAAAAAAAAAAAAAAAAAAGTCTAAGAATTTGTTCAAAAAGCCTGAAATAGTCTTAGTTTCTTCAAGAAGCCCAGTCTTGGGAGCAGAGTTTCTTCAGAAAGTCAAAAAAAAAAAAAAAAAAAAAAAAAAGAAAGATCTTGTCTGATCTCGGTAGCTAAGCAGTGTCGGGCCTGGTTGGATGGGAGACCGCCTGGGAATACCAGGTTCTGGAAGCATTAAAAAAAAAAAAAAAAAAAAAAAAAAAAAAAGTCTAAGAATTTGTTCAAAAAGCCTGAAATAGTCTTAGTTTCTTCAAGAAGCCCAGTCTTGGGAGCAGAGTTTCTTCAGAAAGTCAAAAAAAAATAAAAAACGCCCGATCTCGTCTGATCTCGGAAGCATGGTCGGGCCTTGTTGGATGGGAGACCGCCTGGGAATACCAGGTGCTGGAAGCATTTTTGGTAAAAAAAAAAAAAAAAAAAAAAAAGAGTCTAAGAATGTGTTCAAAAAGCCTGAAATACTCTTAGTTTCTTCAGAAAGTCAAAAAAAATAAATAAATAAAAAAAGTCTAAGAATTTGTTCAAAAAGCCTGAAATAGTCTTAGTTTCTTCAAGAAGCCCAGTCTTGGGAGCAGAGTTTATTCAGAAAGTCAAAAAAAAAAAAAAAAAGTCTAAGAATTTGTTCAAAAAGCCTGAAATACTCTTAGTTTCTTCAAAAAGCCCAGTCTTGGGAGCAGAGTTTCTTCAGAAAGTCAAAAAAAAAAAAAAGAACGCCCGATCTCGTCTGATCTTGGAAGCTAAGCAGTGTCGGGCCTGGTTGGATGGGAGACTGCTTGGGAATACCAGGTGCTGGAAGCATTTTTGGTAAAAAAAAAAAAAAGTCTAAGAATTTGTTCAAAAAGCCTGAAATAGTCTTAGTTTCTTCAAGAAGCCCAGTCTTGGGAGCAGAGTTTCTTCAGAAAGTCAAAAAAAAAAAAAAAACGCCCGATCTCGTCTGATCTCGGAAGCATGGTCGGGCCTTGTTGGATGGGAGACCGCCTGGGAATACCAGGTGCTGGAAGCATTTTTGGTAAAAAAAATTAAATAAAAAAAAAGAGTCTAAGAATGTGTTCAAAAAGCCTGAAATAGTCTTAGTTTCTTCAAGAAGCCCAGTCTTGGGAGCAGAGTTTCTTCAGAATGTAAAAAAAAAAAAAAAAAAAAAAAAAAAAGTCTAAGAATTTGTTCAAAAAGCCTGAAATAGTCTTAGTTTCTTCAAGAAGCCCAGTCTTGGGAGCAGAGTTTCTTCAGAAAGTCAAAAAAAAAAAAAAGAAAAAAAAAAAAGAAAGATCTTGTCTGATCTCGGTAGCTAAGCAGTGTCGGGCCTGGTTGGATGGGAGACCGCCTGGGAATACCAGGTTCTGGAAGCATTAAAAAAAAATTAAAAAAAAATTAAAAAAAGTCTAAGAATTTGTTCAAAAAGCCTGAAATAGTCTTAGTTTCTTCAAGAAGCCCAGTCTTGGGAGCAGAGTTTCTTCAGAAAGTCAAAAAAAAATAAAAAACGCCCGATCTCGTCTGATCTCGGAAGCATGGTCGGGCCTTGTTGGATGGGAGACCGCCTGGGAATACCAGGTGCTGGAAGCATTTTTTGTAAAAAAAAAAAAAAAGTCTAAGAATGTGTTCAAAAAGCCTGAAATACTCTTAGTTTCTTCAGAAAGTCAAAAAAAAAAAAAAAAAAAAAGTCTAAGAATTTGTTCAAAAAGCCTGAAATAGTCTTAGTTTCTTCAAAAAGCCCAGTCTTGGGAGCAGAGTTTCTTCAGAAAGTCAAAAAAATAAAAAAAATAAAAAAAAAAAGTCTAAGAATTTGTTCAAAAAGCCTGAAATAGTCTTAGTTTCTTCAAGAAGCCCAGTCTTGGGAGCAGAGTTTCTTCAGAAAGTCCAAAAAAAAAAAAAGAACGCCCGATCTCGTCTGATCTTGGAAGCTAAGCAGTGTCGGGCCTTGTTGGATGGGAGACCGCCTGGGAATACCAGGTGCTGGAAGCATTTTTGGTAAAAAAAATAAAATAAAAAAAAGAGTCTAAGAATGTGTTCAAAAAGCCTGAAATACTCTTAGTTTCTTCAGAAAGTCAAAAAAAATAAAAAATAAAAAAAAAGTCTAAGAATTTGTTCAAAAAGCCTGAAATAGTCTTAGTTTCTTCAAGAAGCCCAGTCTTGGGAGCAGAGTTTCTTCAGAAAGAAAAAAAACAACAACAAAAAAAGAACGCCCGATCTCGTCTGATCTCGGAAGCTAAGCAGTGTCGGGCCTGGTTGGATGGGAGACCGCTTGGGAATACCAGGTGCTGGAAGCATTTTTGGTAAAAAAAAAAAAAAAAAAAAAAAAAAAGTCTAAGAATTTGTTCAAAAAGCCTGAAATACTCTTAGTTTCTTCAAGAAGCCCAGTCTTGGGAGCAGAGTTTATTCAGAAAGTCAAAAAAAAAAAAAAAAAAAAAAAAAAAGTCTAAGAATTTGTTCAAAAAGCCTGAAATACTCTTAGTTTCTTCAAGAAGCCCAGTCTTGGGAGCAGAGTTTCTTCAGAAAGTCAAAAAAAAAAAAAAAGTCTAAGAATTTGTTCAAAAAGCCTGAAATACTCTTAGTTTCTTCAAGAAGCCCAGTCTTGGGAGCAGAGTTTATTCAGAAAGTCAAAAAAAAAAAAAAAAAAAAAAAAAAAGTCTAAGAATTTGTTCAAAAAGCCTGAAATACTCTTAGTTTCTTCAAGAAGCCCAGTCTTGGGAGCAGAGTTTATTCAGAAAGTCAAAAAAAAAAAAAAAAGTCTAAGAATTTGTTCAAAAAGCCTGAAATACTCTTAGTTTCTTCAAAAAGCCCAGTCTTGGGAGCAGAGTTTCTTCAGAAAGTCAAAAAAAAAAAAAAGAACGCCCGATCTCGTCTGATCTTGGAAGCTAAGCAGTGTCGGGCCTGGTTGGATGGGAGACCGCTTGGGAATACCAGGTGCTGGAAGCATTTTTGGTAAAAAAAAAAAAAAAAAAAAAAAAAAAGTCTAAGAATTTGTTCAAAAAGCCTGAAATACTCTTAGTTTCTTCAAGAAGCCCAGTCTTGGGAGCAGAGTTTATTCAGAAAGTCAAAAAAAAAAAAAAAAAAAAAAAAAAAGTCTAAGAATTTGTTCAAAAAGCCTGAAATACTCTTAGTTTCTTCAAGAAGCCCAGTCTTGGGAGCAGAGTTTCTTCAGAAAGTCAAAAAAAAAAAACAAACGCCCGATCTCGTCTGATCTCGCAAGCATGGTCGGGCCTTGTTGGATGGGAGACCGCCTGGGAATACCAGGTGCTGGAAGCATTTTTGGTAAAAAAAAAAAAAAAAAAAAAAATGAGTCTAAGAATGTGTTCAAAAAGCCTGAAATACTCTTAGTTTCTTCAGAAAGTCAAAAAAAATAAATAAATAAAAAAAGTCTAAGAATTTGTTCAAAAAGCCTGAAATAGTCTTAGTTTCTTCAAGAAGCCCAGTCTTGGGAGCAGAGTTTATTCAGAAAGTCAAAAAAAAAAAAAAAAAGTCTAAGAATTTGTTCAAAAAGCCTGAAATACTCTTAGTTTCTTCAAAAAGCCCAGTCTTGGGAGCAGAGTTTCTTCAGAAAGTCAAAAAAAAAAAAAAGAACGCCCGATCTCGTCTGATCTTGGAAGCTAAGCAGTGTCGGGCCTGGTTGGATGGAAGACTGCTTGGGAATACCAGGTGCTGGAAGCATTTTTGGTAAAAAAAAAAAAAAGTCTAAGAATTTGTTCAAAAAGCCTGAAATAGTCTTAGTTTCTTCAAGAAGCCCAGTCTTGGGAGCAGAGTTTCTTCAGAAAGTCAAAAAAAAAAAAAAAACGCCCGATCTCGTCTGATCTCGGAAGCATGGTCGGGCCTTGTTGGATGGGAGACCGCCTGGGAATACCAGGTGCTGGAAGCATTTTTGGTAAAAAAATAAAAATAAAAAAAAGAGTCTAAGAATGTGTTCAAAAAGCCTGAAATACTCTTAGTTTCTTCAGAAAGTCAAAAAAAATTAAAAATAAAAAAAAAGTCTAAGAATTTGTTCAAAAAGCCTGAAATAGTCTTAGTTTCTTCAAGAAGCCCAGTCTTGGGAGCAGAGTTTCTTCAGAAAGTCAAAAAAAAAAAAAAAAAAAAAAAAAAAGTCTAAGAGATTGTTCAAAAAGCCTGAAATAGTCTTAGTTTCTTCAAGAAGCCCAGTCTTGGGAGCAGAGTTTCTTCAGAAAGTCAAAAAAAAAAAAAAAAAAAAAAAAAAAAGTCTAAGAATTTGTTCAAAAAGCCTGAAATAGTCTTAGTTTCTTCAAAAAGCCCAGTCTTGGGAGCAGAGTTTCTTCAGAAAGTCAAAAAAAAAAAAAAAAAAAGTCTAAGAATTTGTTCAAAAAGCCTGAAACAGTCTTAGTTTCTTCAAGAAGCCCAGTCTTGGGAGCAGAGTTTCTTCAGAAAGTAAAAAAAAAAAAAAAAGAAAGCCCGATCTTGTCTGATCTCGGTAGCTAAGCAGTAGGGAGACCGCCTGGGAATACCAGGTTCTGGAAGCATTAAAAAAATAAAATAAAAAAAATAAAAAAAAAGTCTAAGAATTTGTTCAAAAAGCCTGAAATAGTCTTAGTTTCTTCAAGAAGCCCAGTCTTGGGAGCAGAGTTTCTTCAGAAAGTCAAAAAAAAATAAAAAACGCCCGATCTCGTCTGATCTCGGAAGCATGGTCGGGCCTTGTTGGATGGGAGACCGCCTGGGAATACCAGGTGCTGGAAGCATTTTTGGTAAAAAAATAAAAAATAAATAAAAAAGAGTCTAAGAATGTGTTCAAAAAGCCTGAAATACTCTTAGTTTCTTCAGAAAGTCAAAAAATAAAAAAAATAAAAAAAAAGTCTAAGAATTTGTTCAAAAAGCCTGAAATAGTCTTAGTTTCTTCAAGAAGCCCAGTCTTGGGAGCAGAGTTTCTTCAGAAAGTCAAAAAAAAAAAAAAAAAAAAAAAAAGTCTAAGAATTTGTTCAAAAAGCCTGAAATAGTCTTAGTTTCTTCAAAAAGCCCAGTCTTGGGAGCAGAGTTTCTTCAGAAAGTAAAAAAAAAAAAAAAGAACGCCCGATCTCGTCTGATCTTGGAAGCTAAGCAGTGTCGGGCCTTGTTGGATGGGAGACCGCCTGGGAATACCAGGTGCTGGAAGCATTTTTGGTAAAAAAATAAAAATAAAAAAAAGAGTCTAAGAATGTGTTCAAAAAGCCTGAAATACTCTTAGTTTCTTCAGAAAGTCAAAAAAAATTAAAAATAAAAAAAAAGTCTAAGAATTTGTTCAAAAAGCCTGAAATAGTCTTAGTTTCTTCAAGAAGCCCAGTCTTGGGAGCAGAGTTTCTTCAGAAAGTCAAAAAAAAAAAAAAAAAAAAAAAAAAAGTCTAAGAATTTGTTCAAAAAGCCTGAAATAGTCTTAGTTTCTTCAAGAAGCCCAGTCTTGGGAGCAGAGTTTCTTCAGAAAGTCCAAAAAAAAAAAAAAACGCCCGATCTCGTCTGATCTCGGAAGCATGGTCGGGCCTTGTTGGATGGGAGACCGCCTGGGAATACCAGGTGCTGGAAGCATTTTTGGTAAAAAAAATAAAATAAAAAAAAAGAGTCTAAGAATGTGTTCAAAAAGCCTGAAATAGTCTTAGTTTCTTCAAGAAGCCCAGTCTTGGGAGCAGAGTTTCTTCAGAATGTAAAAAAAAAAAAGAAAAAAAAAAAAGAAAGATCTTGTCTGATCTCGGTAGCTAAGCAGTGTCGGGCCTGGTTGGATGGGAGACCGCCTGGGAATACCAGGTTCTGGAAGCATTAAAAAAAAAAAAAAAAAAAAAAAAAAAAAAAAGTCTAAGAATTTGTTCAAAAAGCCTGAAATAGTCTTAGTTTCTTCAAGAAGCCCAGTCTTGGGAGCAGAGTTTCTTCAGAAAGTCAAAAAAAAAAAAAAAAACGCCCGATCTCGTCTGATCTCGGAAGCATGGTCGGGCCTTGTTGGATGGGAGACCGCCTGGGAATACCAGGTGCTGGAAGCATTTTTGGTAAAAAAAAAAATAAAAAAATAAAAGAGTCTAAGAATGTGTTCAAAAAGCCTGAAATACTCTTAGTTTCTTCAGAAAGTCAAAAAAAAAAAATAAATAAAAAAAGTCTAAGAATTTGTTCAAAAAGCCTGAAATAGTCTTAGTTTCTTCAAGAAGCCCAGTCTTGGGAGCAGAGTTTATTCAGAAAGTCAAAAAAAAAAAAAAAAGTCTAAGAATTTGTTCAAAAAGCCTGAAATACTCTTAGTTTCTTCAAAAAGCCCAGTCTTGGGAGCAGAGTTTCTTCAGAAAGTCAAAAAAAAAAAAAAGAACGCCCGATCTCGTCTGATCTTGGAAGCTAAGCAGTGTCGGGCCTGGTTGGATGGGAGACTGCTTGGGAATACCAGGTGCTGGAAGCATTTTTGGTAAAAAAAAAAAAAAGTCTAAGAATTTGTTCAAAAAGCCTGAAATAGTCTAATGGCGCGTTTCCACCGAGCGGTACGGTACGGTACGGTACGGGTCGGTACCCTTTTATTTGCGTTTCCACTGCCAAAAGTTGAGAATGGTACCAAAAAGCCGAACCGTACCGTACCACTTTTTGGGTACCCTTCCGTTGGGGTACCTAGCACAGTGGTACGGTACTAAAAGGTGGAGCTAGACTCACTGCAGGACGTTGATTGGTTGACAGAGAATCGTCACTTGCGCGTGCTACGAGGGGAATGACAACATAAGAAGCGCCATTTTTTAATATACAGTTTAATATAATACTACTGTTACTGTGTCACGAAATGTAATTTTAAGAGTTTTTCAGGCGAGAATGTAGTTGTTTAAAGCTCAAATCTGTGGTTTATTTATAAAGATGATTTGTTTTTCCCCGGTTGTGAGATCCATGCGATCAGCGGGCGCTCGGCGCTCATGTTTCCCGGCTGGATGAGCCTTTCCTCGGCTATAGTTCTTCTGACGTTCGCCGATGACTCCGACGGTAGTGGTTAAACATGAGATATAATTCGTCTTGTGTAGACCTAACGGAACGAATATATAATTCGTTCCCTGTCAATCGTTTTGGCTGAGCTAAGTTTAGTTTCATATTATAGGCTATTTGTATTTAACTTTACTGTTGTAATGTTAGACTAGAGCGCAGCATTTGGACATTTGACTGAATTGTTTGCTTTATTTCTTATTGTATAGCTTCTTGTACCTTTTACTTAAACTTTTATATTGGCTATTATTGATAAAACTGAAATTTTACAAAAAGAAATATGGTTTCTTGTCATTTTCTTATTACAAGATTATCACTGATGTTTATTGCAACATTTGTACAAATGCATATATTGCCTGTAATATGTGTAATTTTTTTTTGTATTTAAACGAAAAGAGGTAACGTTAGGGTTGTGTTTTAAATTTCGTTTTGTTATAAATAGAATAACGTATAACGTGCAGTGAATAATCAATATGCGTTGCGCATGAACCACATTTGTGTCCCTATAATGTTTAATTTATTTAAATGAAAACGAAAAGAGGCAGAGTAGTGTTTTATAACATATTTCGTTTTATTGTTGCTTAAAATGTACATACAGAGTAACAGAGATAACCGGAGTAGCAGATCGCGAGCTGAGTGACGCTTTTAAGAACGCGCTGTACCATTTGCATGTAGGAGTCGCACATGGCAAGTACAAACTTTGCGTAGTTAATATTGAGAAAAGCCTAATGTCGGCGCTTGTCTTCTTGTGACAAACATGTCGAGGAGCAAGAACAGGATCTGCTGTAGGCCTATATGTCATCCATTGTAGTTTACTATGTTCTTCTTCGCGCGAAAATGACGTCGATCGAAACACCACGCCTATCAAGTAAGGGTACTGTTGGCAGTGGAAACGCTAGCCAGATCATGGTTAACAGACCCGAACCGTACCGTACTGTACCGTACCGTACTGTACTGCTCAGTGGAAACGAGCCATTAGTTTCTTCAAGAAGCCCAGTCTTGGGAGCAGAGTTTCTTCAGAAAGTCAAAAAAAAAAAAAAAACGCCCGATCTCGTCTGATCTCGGAAGCATGGTCGGGCCTTGTTGGATGGGAGACCGCCTGGGAATACCAGGTGCTGGAAGCATTTTTGGTAAAAAAAATAAAATTAAAAAAAAGAGTCTAAGAATGTGTTCAAAAAGCCTGAAATAGTCTTAGTTTCTTCAAGAAGCCCAGTCTTGGGAGCAGAGTTTCTTCAGAATGTAAAAAAAAAAAAAAAAAAAAAAAAAAAAGTCTAAGAATTTGTTCAAAAAGCCTGAAATAGTCTTAGTTTCTTCAAGAAGCCCAGTCTTGGGAGCAGAGTTTCTTCAGAAAGTCAAAAAAAAAAAAAAGAAAAAAAAAAAAGAAAGATCTTGTCTGATCTCGGTAGCTAAGCAGTGTCGGGCCTGGTTGGATGGGAGACCGCCTGGGAATACCAGGTTCTGGAAGCATTAAAAAAAAAAAAAAAGAAAAAAAAAAAAAAGTCTAAGAATTTGTTCAAAAAGCCTGAAATAGTCTTAGTTTCTTCAAGAAGCCCAGTCTTGGGAGCAGAGTTTCTTCAGAAAGTCAAAAAAAAAAAAAAAAAAAAAAAAAGTCTAAGAATTTGTTCAAAAAGCCTGAAATACTCTTAGTTTCTTCAAAAAGCCCAGTCTTGGGAGCAGAGTTTCTTCAGAAAGTCAAAAAAAAAACAAAAAACGCCCGATCTCGTCTGATCACGCAAGCATGGTCGGGCCTTGTTGGATGGGAGACCGCCTGGGAATACCAGGTGCTGGAAGCATTTTTGGTAAAAAAAATAAATAAAAAAAAAAGAGTCTAAGAATGTGTTCAAAAAGCCTGAAATACTCTTAGTTTCTTCAGAAAGTCAAAAAAATAAATAAATAAAAAAAGTCTAAGAATTTGTTCAAAAAGCCTGAAATAGTCTTAGTTTCTTCAAGAAGCCCAGTCTTGGGAGCAGAGTTTAAGGCCCTTTCACACCGGATGCGTAACGAAAAAGCGAAACGAAAAAGCGAATAGTTCGTGTGCGAATAGTTCGCATCAAAACCATTCACATCAGCCGCGACGCGAATTTGCGACGTCTGTTACGTTCAGAGAGCTTCAACATTCCCAAACTTTCGCGCGAATCGCGCCGACAGCTGTGAAAACATGGACACTTCATCATCATCATCATCATCCAGTCATAGTCATAGCATCCAGTGAAGACGAGCTTTTCATTTTATTTAAAAGACAGTAAAGAAGGTTTTGGGTGCACCCAATCTTACAGAACAGAGAGTCTGAAGGGGAGTATGCTTATGTGCACATTTTTTTTTTTTTTTGCGTCTTCAACTAAACACAGTGCGTTTTGTAATGTAACTACACATTACACGTAACACACGAAGTAAGTAAGTTAAAAATAATTCGACTAGAAACTGTAGATATCACACAAAGAATGTATAGTATACTAAAAGCAGCCCTAAATAGTCTCACTACATTTTGTTACGTGTTCAAAGTAAACACGGTCTCTGTCTCTTATCTTTGACGATAATAGCTTTCTATCCCAAATGTAGTTTGGCCTGCTAGCCTACACAGCACAGGACTATATGACTAAAACTATCACACAACAAACTCACAGTCAAGATAACCGAGTTGGTTGGCAATGCTACGCCACACATTGTCTTTCAAATCGTTGTCCTTGTAGTATGTGATTGGCTGAAGCCTATTCTGTCGCCGCAAAAGTAAAAAAAAATCGACATCGAAGCGAATAAAATAAAAGTCGTTTTTTCGCCGTTGCGCATTCGCGTTCGGTGTGGAAGCACTCATTACACAAACAGCTGATCGAAAAATAAAACCATCGCGCGAATGATTCGTGCGTCAAAATCACGTCCAGTGTGAAAGGACCTTTATTCAGAAAGTCAAAAAAAAAAAAAAAAAAAAAAAAAAAGTCTAAGAATTTGTTCAAAAAGCCTGAAATACTCTTAGTTTCTTCAAAAAGCCCAGTCTTGGGAGCAGAGTTTCTTCAGAAAGTCAAAAAAATAAAATAAAAACGCCCGATCTCGTCTGATCTTGGAAGCTAAGCAGTGTCGGTCCTGGTTGGATGGGAGACCGCCTGGGAATACCAGGTGCTGGAAGCATTTTTGGTAAAAAAAAAAAAAAAAAAAAAAAAAAGTCTAAGAATTTGTTCAAAAAGCCTGAAATAGTCTTAGTTTCTTCAAGAAGCCCAGTCTTGGGAGCAGAGTTTCTTCAGAAAGTCCAAAAAAAAAAAAAGAACGCCCGATCTCGTCTGATCTTGGAAGCTAAGCAGTGTCGGGCCTTGTTGGATGGGAGACCGCCTGGGAATACCAGGTGCTGGAAGCATTTTTGGTAAAAAAAAAAAAAAAAAAAAAAGAGTCTAATGGCGCGTTTCCACTGAGCAGTACAGTACGGTACGGTACAGTACGGTACGGTTCGGGTCTGTTAACCATGATCTGGCTAGCGTTTCCACTGCCAACAGTACCCTTACTTGATGGGCGTGGTGTTTCGATCGACGTCATTTTCGCGCGAAGAAGAACATAGTAAACTACAATGGATGACATATACAGCAGATCTTGTTCTTGCTCCTCGACATGTTTGTCACAAGAAGACAAGCGCCGACATTAGGCTTTTCTCAATATTAAGTACGCAAAGTTTGTACTTGCCATGTGCGACTCCTACATGCAAATGGTACAGCGCGTTCTTAAAAGGTCACTCAGCTCGCTCTGCTACTCCGGTTATCTCTGTTACTCTGTATGTACATTTTAAGCAACAATAAAGCGAAATATGTTATAAAACACTACTCTGCCTCTTTTCGTTTTCATTTAAATAAATTAAACATTATAGGGACACAAATGTGGTTCATGCACAACGCATATTGATTATTCACTGCACGTTATACGTTATTCTATTTAACGTTATAACAAAACGAAATTTAAAACACAACCCTAACGTTACCTCTTTTCGTTTAAATAATAAAACAAATTACACATATTACAGGCAATATATGCATTTGTACAAATGTTGCAATAAACATCAGTGATAATCTTGTAATAAGAAAATGACAAGAAACCATATTTCTTTTTGTAAAATTTCAGTTTTATCAATAATAGCCAATATAAAAGTTTAAGTAAAAGGTACAAGAAGCTATACAATAAGAAATAAAGCAAACAATTCAGTCAAATGTCCAAATGCTACGCTCTAATCTAACATTACAACAGTAAAGTTAAATACAAATAGCCTATAATATGAAACTAAACTTAGCCCTCGGCCAAAACGATTGACAGGGAACGAATTATATATTCACGAGACCAAAGATCGCCCGTTAGGTCTACACAAGACGAATTATATCTCATGTTTAACCACTACCGTCGGAGTCATCGGCGAACGTCAGAAGAACTTAGCCGAGGAAAGGCTCATCCAGCCGGGAAACATGAGCGCCGAGCGCCCGCTGATCGCATGGATCTCACAACCGGGGAAAAACAAATCATCTTTATAAATAAACCACAGATTTGAGCTTTAAACAACTACATTCTCGCCTGAAAAACTCTTAAAATTACATTTCGTGACACAGTAACAGTAGTATTATATTAAACTGTATATTAAAAAATGGCGCTTCTTATGTTGTCATTCCCCTCGTAGCACGCGCAAGTGACGATTCTCTGTCAACCAATCAACGTCCTGCAGTGAGTCTAGCTCCACCTTTTAGTACCGTACCACTGTGCTAGGTACCCCAACGGAAGGGTACCCAAAAAGTGGTACGGTACGGTTCGGCTTTTTGGTACCATTCTCAACTTTTGGCAGTGGAAACGCAAATAAAAGGGTACCGACCCGTACCGTACCGTACTGTACCGCTCGGTGGAAACGCGCCATAAGAATGTGTTCAAAAAGCCTGAAATACTCTTAGTTTCTTCAGAAAGTCAAAAAAAATAAAAAATAAAAAAAAAGTCTAAGAATTTGTTCAAAAAGCCTGAAATAGTCTTAGTTTCTTCAAGAAGCCCAGTCTTGGGAGCAGAGTTTCTTCAGAAAGTCAAAAAAAAAAAAAAAAAAAAAAAAAGTCTAAGAATTTGTTCAAAAAGCCTGAAATAGTCTTAGTTTCTTCAAGAAGCCCAGTCTTGGGAGCAGAGTTTCTTCAGAAAGTAAAAAAAAAAAAAAAAAAAAAAAAAAAAGTCTAAGAATTTGTTCAAAAAGCCTGAAATAGTCTTAGTTTCTTCAAGAAGCCCAGTCTTGGGAGCAGAGTTTCTTCAGAAAGTCAAAAAAAAAAAAAAGAAAGATCTTGTCTGATCTCGGTAGCTAAGCAGTGTCGGGCCTGGTTGGATGGGAGACCGCCTGGGAATACCAGGTTCTGGAAGCATTAAAAAAAAAAAAAAAAAAAAAAAAAAAAAAAGTCTAAGAATTTGTTCAAAAAGCCTGAAATAGTCTTAGTTTCTTCAAGAAGCCCAGTCTTGGGAGCAGAGTTTCTTCAGAAAGTCAAAAAAAAATTAAAAACGCCCGATCTCGTCTGATCTCGGAAGCATGGTCGGGCCTTGTTGGATGGGAGACCGCCTGGGAATACCAGGTGCTGGAAGCATTTTTGGTAAAAAAAAAAAAAAAGTCTAAGAATGTGTTCAAAAAGCCTGAAATACTCTTAGTTTCTTCAGAAAGTCAAAAAAAAAAAAAAAAAAATAAGTCTAAGAATTGGTTCAAAAAGCCTGAAATAGTCTTAGTTTCTTCAAAAAGCCCAGTCTTGGGAGCAGAGTTTCTTCAGAAAGTCAAAAAAAAAAAAAAAAAAAAGTCTAAGAATTTGTTCAAAAAGCCTGAAATAGTCTTAGTTTCTTCAAGAAGCCCAGTCTTGGGAGCAGAGTTTCTTCAGAAAGTCAAAAAAAAATTTAAAACGCCCGATCTCGTCTGATCTCGGAAGCATGGTCGGGCCTTGTTGGATGGGAGACCGCCTGGGAATACCAGGTGCTGGAAGCATTTGTGGTAAAAAAAAAAAAAAAAAAAAAAAAGAGTCTAAGAATGTGTTCAAAAAGCCTGAAATACTCTTAGTTTCTTCAGAAAGTCAAAAAAAAAAAAAAAAAAAAAAAAAGTCTAAGAATTGGTTCAAAAAGCCTAAAATAGTCTTAGTTTCTTCAAGAAGCCCAGTCTTGGGAGCAGAGTTTCTTCAGAAAGTCAAAAAAAAAAAAAAAAAAAAAAAAAGTCTAAGAATTTGTTCAAAAAGCCTGAAATAGTCTTAGTTTCTTCAAAAAGCCCAGTCTTGGGAGCAGAGTTTCTTCAGAAAGTCAAAAAAAAAAAAAAAAAAAAAAAAGTCTAATAATTTGTTCAAAAAGCCTGAAATAGTCTTAGTTTCTTCAAGAAGCCCAGTCTTGGGAGCAGAGTTTCTTCAGAAATTCAAAAAAAAAAAAAAAAAAAAAAAAAACGCCCGATCTCGTCTGATCTTGGAAGCTAAGCAGTGTCGGGCCTTGTTGGATGGGAGACCGCCTGGGAATACCAGGTGCTGGAAGCATTTTTGGTAAAAAAATAAAAATAAAAAAAAGAGTCTAAGAATGTGTTCAAAAAGCCTGAAATACTCTTAGTTTCTTCAGAAAGTCAAAAAAAATAAAAAATAAAAAAAAAGTCTAATAATTTGTTCAAAAAGCCTGAAATAGTCTTAGTTTCTTCAAGAAGCCCAGTCTTGGGAGCAGAGTTTCTTCAGAAATTCAAAAAAAAAAAAAAAAAAAAAAAAAACGCCCGATCTCGTCTGATCTTGGAAGCTAAGCAGTGTCGGGCCTTGTTGGATGGGAGACCGCCTGGGAATACCAGGTGCTGGAAGCATTTTTGGTAAAAAAATAAAAATAAAAAAAAGAGTCTAAGAATGTGTTCAAAAAGCCTGAAATACTCTTAGTTTCTTCAGAAAGTCAAAAAAAATAAAAAATAAAAAAAAAGTCTAAGAATTTGTTCAAAAAGCCTGAAAAAGTCTTAGTTTCTTCAAGAAGCCCAGTCTTGGGAGCAGAGTTTCTTCAGAAAGTCAAAAAAAAAAAAAAAAAAAAAAAAAAAAGTCTAAGAATTTGTTCAAAAAGCCTGAAATAGTCTTAGTTTCTTCAAGAAGCCCAGTCTTGGGAGCAGAGTTTCTTCAGAAAGTCAAAAAAAAAAACAAAAAAAAAATAAGTCTAAGAATTTGTTCAAAAAGCCTGAAATAGTCTTAGTTTCTTCAAGAAGCCCAGTCTTGGGAGCAGAGTTTCTTCAGAAATTCAAAAAAAAAAAAAAAAAAAAAAAAAAACGCCCGATCTCGTCTGATCTTGGAAGCTAAGCAGTGTCGGGCCTTGTTGGATGGGAGACCGCCTGGGAATACCAGGTGCTGGAAGCATTTTTGGTAAAAAAATAAAAATAAAAAAAAGAGTCTAAGAATGTGTTCAAAAAGCCTGAAATACTCTTAGTTTCTTCAGAAAGTCAAAAAATAAAAAAAATAAAAAAAAAGTCTAAGAATTTGTTCAAAAAGCCTGAAATAGTCTTAGTTTCTTCAAGAAGCCCAGTCTTGGGAGCAGAGTTTCTTCAGAAAGTCAAAAAAAAAAAAAAAAAAAAAAAAAAAAGTCTAAGAATTTGTTCAAAAAGCCTGAAATAGTCTTAGTTTCTTCAAGAAGCCCAGTCTTGGGAGCAGAGTTTCTTCAGAAAGTCAAAAAAAAATAAAAAACGCCCGATCTCGTCTGATCTCGGAAGCATGGTCGGGCCTTGTTGGATGGGAGACCGCCTGGGAATACCAGGTGCTGGAAGCATTTTTGGTAAAAAAAAAAAAAAAAAAAAAAGAGTCTAAGAATGTGTTCAAAAAGCCTGAAATACTCTTAGTTTCTTCAGAAAGTCAAAAAAAATAAAAAATAAAAAAAAAGTCTAAGAATTTGTTCAAAAAGCCTGAAATAGTCTTAGTTTCTTCAAGAAGCCCAGTCTTGGGAGCAGAGTTTCTTCAGAAAGTCAAAAAAAAAAAAAAAAAAAAAAAAAAAAGTCTAAGAATTTGTTCAAAAAGCCTGAAATAGTCTTAGTTTCTTCAAAAAGCCCAGTCTTGGGAGCAGAGTTTCTTCAGAAAGTCAAAAAAAAAAAAAAAAAAGTCTAAGAATTTGTTCAAAAAGCCTGAAACAGTCTTAGTTTCTTCAAGAAGCCCAGTCTTGGGAGCAGAGTTTCTTCAGAAAGTAAAAAAAAAAAAAAAAGAAAGCCCGATCTTGTCTGATCTCGGTAGCTAAGCAGTAGGGAGACCGCCTGGGAATACCAGGTTCTGGAAGCATAAAAAAAAAAAAATAAAAAAAATAAAAAAAAAGTCTAAGAATTTGTTCAAAAAGCCTGAAATAGTCTTAGTTTCTTCAAGAAGCCCAGTCTTGGGACCAGTCTTTAAATTCAAAAAAAAAAAAAAAAAAAAAAAAAACGCCCGATCTCGTCTGATCTTGGAAGCTAAGCAGTGTCGGGCCTTGTTGGATGGGAGACCGCCTGGGAATACCAGGTGCTGGAAGCATTTTTGGTAAAAAAATAAAAATAAAAAAAAGAGTCTAAGAATGTGTTCAAAAAGCCTGAAATACTCTTAGTTTCTTCAGAAAGTCAAAAAAAATAAAAAATAAAAAAAAAGTCTAAGAATTTGTTCAAAAAGCCTGAAATAGTCTTAGTTTCTTCAAGAAGCCCAGTCTTGGGAGCAGAGTTTCTTCAGAAAGTCAAAAAAAAAAAAAAAAAAAAAATAAGTCTAAGAATTTGTTCAAAAAGCCTGAAATAGTCTTAGTTTCTTCAAGAAGCCCAGTCTTGGGAGCAGAGTTTCTTCAGAAAGTCAAAAAAAAAAAAAAAAAAAAAAAAAAAAGTCTAAGAATTTGTTCAAAAAGCCTGAAATAGTCTTAGTTTCTTCAAGAAGCCCAGTCTTGGGAGCAGAGTTTCTTCAGAAAGTCAAAAAAAAATAAAAAACGCCCGATCTCGTCTGATCTCGGAAGCATGGTCGGTCCTTGTTGGATGGGAGACCGCCTGGGAATACCAGGTGCTGGAAGCATTTTTGGTAAAAAAAAAAAAAAAAAAAAAAATAGAGTCTAAGAATGTGTTCAAAAAGCCTGAAATACTCTTAGTTTCTTCAGAAAGTCAAAAAAAAAAAAAAAAAAAAAAAAGTCTAAGAATTTGTTCAAAAAGCCTAAAATAGTCTTAGTTTCTTCAAGAAGCCCAGTCTTGGGAGCAGAGTTTCTTCAGAAAGTCAAAAAAAAAAAAAAGAACGCCCGATCTCGTCTGATCTTGGAAGCTAAGCAGTGTCGGGCCTTGTTGGATGGGAGACCGCCTGGGAATACCAGGTGCTGGAAGCATTTTTGGTAAAAAAAAAAAAAAAAAAAAAAGAGTCTAAGAATGTGTTCAAAAAGCCTGAAATACTCTTAGTTTCTTCAGAAAGTCAAAAAAAATAAAAAATAAAAAAAAAGTCTAAGAATTTGTTCAAAAAGCCTGAAATAGTCTTAGTTTCTTCAAGAAGCCCAGTCTTGGGAGCAGAGTTTCTTCAGAAAGTAAAAAAAAAAAAAAAGAACGCCCGATCTCGTCTGATCTTGGAAGCTAAGCAGTGTCGGGCCTTGTTGGATGGGAGACCGCCTGGGAATACCAGGTGCTGGAAGCATTTTTGGTAAAAAAATAAAAAATAAAAAAAAGAGTCTAAGAATGTGTTCAAAAAGCCTGAAATACTCTTAGTTTCTTCAGAAAGTCAAAAAAAATAAAAAATAAAAAAAAAGTCTAAGAATTTGTTCAAAAAGCCTGAAATAGTCTTAGTTTCTTCAAGAAGCCCAGTCTTGGGAGCAGAGTTTCTTCAGAAAGTCAAAAAAAAAAAAAAAAAAGTCTAAGAATTTGTTCAAAAAGCCTGAAATACTCTTAGTTTCTTCAGAAAGTCAAAAAATAAATAAATAAATAAAAGTCTAAGAATTTGTTCAAAAAGCCTGAAATAGTCTTAGTTTCTTCAAGAAGCCCAGTCTTGGGAGCAGAGTTTCTTCAGAAAGTCAAAAAAAAAAAAAAAACGCCCGATCTCGTCTGATCTCGCAAGCATGGTCGGGCCTTGTTGGATGGGAGACCGCCTGGGAATACCAGGTGCTGGAAGCATTTTTGGTAAAAATAAAAAATAAAAAATAAAGAGTCTAAGAATTTGTTCAAAAAGCCTGAAATAGTCTTAGTTTCTTCAAGAAGCCCAGTCTTGGGAGCAGAGTTTATTCAGAAAGTCAAAAAAACAAAAAAAAAACAAAAAAAAAAAGTCTAAGAATTTGTTCAAAAAGCCTGAAATACTCTTAGTTTCTTCAAAAAGCCCAGTCTTGGGAGCAGAGTTTCTTCAGAAAGTCAAAAAAAAAAAAAAAGAACGCCCGATCTCGTCTGATCTTGGAAGCTAAGCAGTGTCGGGCCTGGTTGGATGGGAGACCGCTTGGGAATACCAGGTGCTGGAAGCATTTTTGGTAAAAAAAAAAGTCTAAGAATTTGTTCAAAAAGCCTGAAATAGTCTTAGTTTCTTCAAGAAGCCCAGTCTTGGGAGCAGAGTTTCTTCAGAAAGTCAAAAAAAAAAAAAAAAAGTCTAAGAATTTGTTCAAAAAGCCTGAAATACTCTTAGTTTCTTCAGAAAGTCAAAAAAAAAAAAAAAAAAAAAAAGTCTAAGAATTTGTTCAAAAAGCCTGAAATAGTCTTAGTTTCTTCAAGAAGCCCAGTCTTGGGAGCAGAGTTTCTTCAGAAAGTCAAAAAAAAAAAAAAAACGCCCGATCTCGTCTGATCTCGCAAGCATGGTCGGGCCTTGTTGGATGGGAGACCGCCTGGGAATACCAGGTGCTGGAAGCATTTTTGGTAAAAAAAAAAAAAAAAAAAAAAGAGTCTAAGAATGTGTTCAAAAAGCCTGAAATACTCTTAGTTTCTTCAGAAAGTCAAAAAAAATAAAAAATAAAAAAAAAGTCTAAGAATTTGTTCAAAAAGCCTGAAATAGTCTTAGTTTCTTCAAGAAGCCCAGTCTTGGGAGCAGAGTTTCTTCAGAAAGTCAAAAAAAAATAAAAAAATAAAAAAAAAAGTCTAATAATTTGTTCAAAAAGCCTGAAATAGTCTTAGTTTCTTCAAAAAGCCCAGTCTTGGGAGCAGAGTTTCTTCAGAAAGTCAAAAAAAAAAAAAAAAAAAGTCTAAGAATTTGTTCAAAAAGCCTGAAACAGTCTTAGTTTCTTCAAGAAGCCCAGTCTTGGGAGCAGAGTTTCTTCAGAAAGTAAAAAAAAAAAAAAAAGAAAGCCCGATCTTGTCTGATCTCGGTAGCTAAGCAGTAGGGAGACCACCTGGGAATACCAGGTTCTGGAAGCATTTAAAAAAATAAAAAAAATAAATAAAAAAAAAGTCTAAGAATTTGTTCAAAAAGCCTGAAATAGTCTTAGTTTCTTCAAGAAGCCCAGTCTTGGGAGCAGAGTTTCTTCAGAAAGTCAAAAAATAAATAAAAAACGCCCGATCTCGTCTGATCTCGGAAGCATGGTCGGGCCTTGTTGGATGGGAGACCGCCTGGGAATACCAGGTGCTGGAAGCATTTTTGGTAAAAAAATAAAAAAAAATAAAAAAGAGTCTAAGAATGTGTTCAAAAAGCCTGAAATACTCTTAGTTTCTTCAGAAAGTCAAAAAATAAAAAAAATAAAAAAAAAGTCTAAGAATTTGTTCAAAAAGCCTGAAATAGTCTTAGTTTCTTCAAGAAGCCCAGTCTTGGGAGCAGAGTTTCTTCAGAAAGTCAAAAAAAAAAAAAAAAAAAAAAAAGTCTAAGAATTTGTTCAAAAAGCCTGAAATAGTCTTAGTTTCTTCAAAAAGCCCAGTCTTGGGAGCAGAGTTTCTTCAGAAAGTAAAAAAAAAAAAAAAGAACGCCCGATCTCGTCTGATCTTGGAAGCTAAGCAGTGTCGGGCCTTGTTGGATGGGAGACCGCCTGGGAATACCAGGTGCTGGAAGCATTTTTGGTAAAAAAATAAAAATAAAAAAAAGAGTCTGAGAATGTGTTCAAAAAGCCTGAAATACTCTTAGTTTCTTCAGAAAGTCAAAAAAAATTAAAAATAAAAAAAAAGTCTAAGAATTTGTTCAAAAAGCCTGAAATAGTCTTAGTTTCTTCAAGAAGCCCAGTCTTGGGAGCAGAGTTTCTTCAGAAAGTCAAAAAAAAAAAAAAAAAAAAAAAAAAAAGTCTAAGAATTTGTTCAAAAAGCCGGAAATAGTCTTAGTTTCTTCAAGAAGCCCAGTCTTGGGAGCAGAGTTTCTTCAGAAAGTCAAAAAAAAATTTAAAACGCCCGATCTCGTCTGATCTCGGAAGCAAGGTTGGGCCTTGTTGGATGGGAGACCGCCTGGGAATACCAGGTGCTGGAAGCATTTTTGGTAAAAAAAAAAAAAAAAAAAAAAAAGAGTCTAAGAATGTGTTCAAAAAGCCTGAAATACTCTTAGTTTCTTCAGAAAGTCAAAAAAAAAAAAAAAAAAAATTAAAGTCTAAGAATTTGTTCAAAAAGCCTAAAATAGTCTTAGTTTCTTCAAGAAGCCCAGTCTTTGGAGCAGAGTTTCTTCAGAAAGTCAAAAAAAAAAAAAAGAACGCCCGATCTCATCTGATCTTGGAAGCTAAGCAGTGTCGGGCCTTGTTGGATGGGAGACCGCCTGGGAATACCAGGTGCTGGAAGCATTTTTGGTAAAAAAAAAAATAAAAATAAAAAAGAGTCTAAGAATGTGTTCAAAAAGCCTGAAATACTCTTAGTTTCTTCAGAAAGTCAAAAAAAAATAAAAAATAAAAAAAAAGTCTAAGAATTTGTTCAAAAAGCCTGAAATAGTCTTAGTTTCTTCAAGAAGCCCAGTCTTGGGAGCAGAGTTTCTTCAGAAAGTCAAAAAAAAAAAAAAAAAAAAAAAAAGTCTAAGAATTTGTTCAAAAAGCCTGAAATAGTCTTAGTTTCTTCAAAAAGCCCAGTCTTGGGAGCAGAGTTTCTTCAGAAAGTAAAAAAAAAAAAAAAGAACGCCCGATCTCGTTTGATCTTGGAAGCTAAGCAGTGTCGGGCCTTGTTGGATGGGAGACCGCCTGGGAATACCAGGTGCTGGAAGCATTTTTGGTAAAAAAATAAAAATAAAAAAAAGAGTCTAAGAATGTGTTCAAAAAGCCTGAAATACTCTTAGTTTCTTCAGAAAGTCAAAAAAAAATAAAAAATAAAAAAAAAGTCTAAGAATTTGTTCAAAAAGCCTGAAATAGTCTTAGTTTCTTCAAGAAGCCCAGTCTTGGGAGCAGAGTTTCTTCAGAAAGTCAAAAAAAAAAAAAAAAAAAAAAAAAAAGTCTAAGAATTTGTTCAAAAAGCCTGAAATAGTCTTAGTTTCTTCAAGAAGCCCAGTCTTGGGAGCAGAGTTTCTTCAGAAAGTCAAAAAAAAATTAAAAACGCCCGATCTCGTCTGATCTCGGAAGCATGGTCGGGCCTTGTTGGATGGGAGACCGCCTGGGAATACCAGGTGCTGGAAGCATTTTTGGTAAAAAAAAATAAATAAAAAAAAGAGTCTAAGAATGTGTTCAAAAAGCCTGAAATACTCTTAGTTTCTTCAGAAAGTCAAAAAAAAAAAAAAAAAAAAAAAAGTCTAAGAATTTGTTCAAAAAGCCTAAAATAGTCTTAGTTTCTTCAAGAAGCCCAGTCTTGGGAGCAGAGTTTCTTCAGAAAGTCAAAAAAAAAAAAAAGAACGCCCGATCTCGTCTGATCTTGGAAGCTAAGCAGTGTCGGGCCTTGTTGGATGGGAGACCGCCTGGGAATACCAGGTGCTGGAAGCATTTTTGGTAAAAAAAAAAAAAAAAAAAAAAGAGTCTAAGAATGTGTTCAAAAAGCCTGAAATACTCTTAGTTTCTTCAGAAAGTCAAAAAAAATAAAAAATAAAAAAAAAGTCTAAGAATTTGTTCAAAAAGCCTGAAATAGTCTTAGTTTCTTCAAGAAGCCCAGTCTTGGGAGCAGAGTTTCTTCAGAAAGTCAAAAAAAAAAAAAAAAAAAAAAAAAAGTCTAAGAATTTGTTCAAAAAGCCTGAAATAGTCTTAGTTTCTTCAAAAAGCCCAGTCTTGGGAGCAGAGTTTCTTCAGAAAGTCAAAAAAAAAAAAAAAAAAAAGTCTAAGAATTTGTTCAAAAAGCCTGAAATAGTCTTAGTTTCTTCAAAAAGCCCAGTCTTGGGAGCAGAGTTTCTTCAGAAAGTAAAAAAAAAAAAAAAGAACGCCCGATCTCGTCGGATCTTGGAAGCTAAGCAGTGTCGGGCCTTGTTGGATGGGAGACCGCCTGGGAATACCAGGTGCTGGAAGCATTTTTGGTAAAAAAAAAAAAAAAAAAAAAAAAAGAGTCTAAGAATGTGTTCAAAAAGCCTGAAATACTCTTAGTTTCTTCAGAAAGTCAAAAAAAAAAAAAAAAGAACGCCCGATCTCGTCTGATCTTGGAAGCTAAGCAGTGTCGGGCCTTGTTGGATGGGAGACCGCCTGGGAATACCAGGTGCTGGAAGCATTTTTGGTAAAAAAAAAAAAAAAAAAAAAAGAGTCTAAGAATGTGTTCAAAAAGCCTGAAATACTCTTAGTTTCTTCAGAAAGTCAAAAAAAATAAAAAATAAAAAAAAAGTCTAAGAATTTGTTCAAAAAGCCTGAAATAGTCTTAGTTTCTTCAAGAAGCCCAGTCTTGGGAGCAGAGTTTCTTCAGAAAGTAAAAAAAAAAAAAAAGAACGCCCGATCTCGTCTGATCTTGGAAGCTAAGCAGTGTCGGGCCTTGTTGGATGGGAGACCGCCTGGGAATACCAGGTGCTGGAAGCATTTTTGGTAAAAAAATAAAAAATAAAAAAAAGAGTCTAAGAATGTGTTCAAAAAGCCTGAAATACTCTTAGTTTCTTCAGAAAGTCAAAAAAAATAAAAAATAAAAAAAAAGTCTAAGAATTTGTTCAAAAAGCCTGAAATAGTCTTAGTTTCTTCAAGAAGCCCAGTCTTGGGAGCAGAGTTTCTTCAGAAAGTCAAAAAAAAAAAAAAAAAAGTCTAAGAATTTGTTCAAAAAGCCTGAAATAGTCTTAGTTTCTTCAAGAAGCCCAGTCTTGGGAGCAGAGTTTCTTCAGAAAGTCAAAAAAAAAAAAAAAAAAAAAAAAAAAAGTCTAAGAATTTGTTCAAAAAGCCTGAAATAGTCTTAGTTTCTTCAAGAAGCCCAGTCTTGGGAGCAGAGTTTCTTCAGAAAGTCAAAAAAAAATTAAAAACGCCCGATCTCGTCTGATCTCGGAAGCATGGTCGGGCCTTGTTGGATGGGAGACCGCCTGGGAATACCAGGTGCTGGAAGCATTTTTGGTAAAAAAAAATAAATAAAAAAAAGAGTCTAAGAATGTGTTCAAAAAGCCTGAAATACTCTTAGTTTCTTCAGAAAGTCAAAAAAAAAAAAAAAAAAAAAAAAGTCTAAGAATTTGTTCAAAAAGCCTAAAATAGTCTTAGTTTCTTCAAGAAGCCCAGTCTTGGGAGCAGAGTTTCTTCAGAAAGTCAAAAAAAAAAAAAAGAACGCCCGATCTCGTCTGATCTTGGAAGCTAAGCAGTGTCGGGCCTTGTTGGATGGGAGACCGCCTGGGAATACCAGGTGCTGGAAGCATTTTTGGTAAAAAAAAAAAAAAAAAAAAAAGAGTCTAAGAATGTGTTCAAAAAGCCTGAAATACTCTTAGTTTCTTCAGAAAGTCAAAAAAAATAAAAAATAAAAAAAAAGTCTAAGAATTTGTTCAAAAAGCCTGAAATAGTCTTAGTTTCTTCAAGAAGCCCAGTCTTGGGAGCAGAGTTTCTTCAGAAAGTCAAAAAAAAAAAAAAAAAAAAAAAAAAGTCTAAGAATTTGTTCAAAAAGCCTGAAATAGTCTTAGTTTCTTCAAAAAGCCCAGTCTTGGGAGCAGAGTTTCTTCAGAAAGTCAAAAAAAAAAAAAAAAAAAAGTCTAAGAATTTGTTCAAAAAGCCTGAAATAGTCTTAGTTTCTTCAAAAAGCCCAGTCTTGGGAGCAGAGTTTCTTCAGAAAGTAAAAAAAAAAAAAAGAACGCCCGATCTCGTCGGATCTTGGAAGCTAAGCAGTGTCGGGCCTTGTTGGATGGGAGACCGCCTGGGAATACCAGGTGCTGGAAGCATTTTTGGTAAAAAAAAAAAAAAAAAAAAAAAAGAGTCTAAGAATGTGTTCAAAAAGCCTGAAATACTCTTAGTTTCTTCAGAAAGTCAAAAAAAAAAAAAAAAGAACGCCCGATCTCGTCTGATCTTGGAAGCTAAGCAGTGTCGGGCCTTGTTGGATGGGAGACCGCCTGGGAATACCAGGTGCTGGAAGCATTTTTGGTAAAAAAAAAAAAAAAAAAAAAAGAGTCTAAGAATGTGTTCAAAAAGCCTGAAATACTCTTAGTTTCTTCAGAAAGTCAAAAAAAATTAAAAATAAAAAAAAAGTCTAAGAATTTGTTCAAAAAGCCTGAAATAGTCTTAGTTTCTTCAAGAAGCCCAGTCTTGGGAGCAGAGTTTCTTCAGAAAGTCAAAAAAAAAAAAAAAAAAAAAAAAAAGTCTAAGAATTTGTTCAAAAAGCCTGAAATAGTCTTAGTTTCTTCAAGAAGCCCAGTCTTGGGAGCAGAGTTTCTTCAGAAATTCAAAAAAAAAAAAAAAAAAAAAAAAAAAACGCCCGATCTCGTCTGATCTTGGAAGCTAAGCAGTGTCGGGCCTTGTTGGATGGGAGACCGCCTGGGAATACCAGGTGCTGGAAGCATTTTTGGTAAAAAAAAAAAAAAAAAAAAAAAGAGTCTAAGAATGTGTTCAAAAAGCCTGAAATACTCTTAGTTTCTTCAGAAAGTCAAAAAAAATAAAAAATAAAAAAAAAGTCTAAGAATTTGTTCAAAAAGCCTGAAATAGTCTTAGTTTCTTCAAGAAGCCCAGTCTTGGGAGCAGAGTTTCTTCAGAAAGTCAAAAAAAAATAAAAAAATAAAAAAAAAAGTCTAATAATTTGTTCAAAAAGCCTGAAATAGTCTTAGTTTCTTCAAAAAGCCCAGTCTTGGGAGCAGAGTTTCTTCAGAAAGTCAAAAAAAAAAAAAAAAAAAAGTCTAAGAATTTGTTCAAAAAGCCTGAAACAGTCTTAGTTTCTTCAAGAAGCCCAGTCTTGGGAGCAGAGTTTCTTCAGAAAGTAAAAAAAAAAAAAAAAGAAAGCCCGATCTTGTCTGATCTCGGTAGCTAAGCAGTAGGGAGACCACCTGGGAATACCAGGTTCTGGAAGCATTTAAAAAAATAAAAAATAAAAATAAAAAAAAAGTCTAAGAATTTGTTCAAAAAGCCTGAAATAGTCTTAGTTTCTTCAAGAAGCCCAGTCTTGGGAGCAGAGTTTCTTCAGAAAGTCAAAAAATAAATAAAAAACGCCCGATCTCGTCTGATCTCGGAAGCATGGTCGGGCCTTGTTGGATGGGAGACCGCCTGGGAATACCAGGTGCTGGAAGCATTTTTGGTAAAAAAATAAAAAAAAATAAAAAAGAGTCTAAGAATGTGTTCAAAAAGCCTGAAATACTCTTAGTTTCTTCAGAAAGTCAAAAAATAAAAAAAATAAAAAAAAAGTCTAAGAATTTGTTCAAAAAGCCTGAAATAGTCTTAGTTTCTTCAAGAAGCCCAGTCTTGGGAGCAGAGTTTCTTCAGAAAGTCAAAAAAAAAAAAAAAAAAAAAAAAAGTCTAAGAATTTGTTCAAAAAGCCTGAAATAGTCTTAGTTTCTTCAAAAAGCCCAGTCTTGGGAGCAGAGTTTCTTCAGAAAGTAAAAAAAAAAAAAAAGAACGCCCGATCTCGTCTGATCTTGGAAGCTAAGCAGTGTCGGGCCTTGTTGGATGGGAGACCGCCTGGGAATACCAGGTGCTGGAAGCATTTTTGGTAAAAAAATAAAAATAAAAAAAAGAGTCTGAGAATGTGTTCAAAAAGCCTGAAATACTCTTAGTTTCTTCAGAAAGTCAAAAAAAATTAAAAATAAAAAAAAAGTCTAAGAATTTGTTCAAAAAGCCTGAAATAGTCTTAGTTTCTTCAAGAAGCCCAGTCTTGGGAGCAGAGTTTCTTCAGAAAGTCAAAAAAAAAAAAAAAAAAAAAAAAAAAAGTCTAAGAATTTGTTCAAAAAGCCGGAAATAGTCTTAGTTTCTTCAAGAAGCCCAGTCTTGGGAGCAGAGTTTCTTCAGAAAGTCAAAAAAAAATTTAAAACGCCCGATCTCGTCTGATCTCGGAAGCAAGGTTGGGCCTTGTTGGATGGGAGACCGCCTGGGAATACCAGGTGCTGGAAGCATTTTTGGTAAAAAAAAAAAAAAAAAAAAAAAAGAGTCTAAGAATGTGTTCAAAAAGCCTGAAATACTCTTAGTTTCTTCAGAAAGTCAAAAAAAAAAAAAAAAAAAAAAAAAGTCTAAGAATTTGTTCAAAAAGCCTAAAATAGTCTTAGTTTCTTCAAGAAGCCCAGTCTTTGGAGCAGAGTTTCTTCAGAAAGTCAAAAAAAAAAAAAAGAACGCCCGATCTCATCTGATCTTGGAAGCTAAGCAGTGTCGGGCCTTGTTGGATGGGAGACCGCCTGGGAATACCAGGTGCTGGAAGCATTTTTGGTAAAAAAAAAAATAAAAATAAAAAAGAGTCTAAGAATGTGTTCAAAAAGCCTGAAATACTCTTAGTTTCTTCAGAAAGTCAAAAAAAAATAAAAAATAAAAAAAAAGTCTAAGAATTTGTTCAAAAAGCCTGAAATAGTCTTAGTTTCTTCAAGAAGCCCAGTCTTGGGAGCAGAGTTTCTTCAGAAAGTCAAAAAAAAAAAAAAAAAAAAAAAAAGTCTAAGAATTTGTTCAAAAAGCCTGAAATAGTCTTAGTTTCTTCAAAAAGCCCAGTCTTGGGAGCAGAGTTTCTTCAGAAAGTAAAAAAAAAAAAAAAGAACGCCCGATCTCGTTTGATCTTGGAAGCTAAGCAGTGTCGGGCCTTGTTGGATGGGAGACCGCCTGGGAATACCAGGTGCTGGAAGCATTTTTGGTAAAAAAAAAAAAAAAAAAAAAAGAGTCTAAGAATGTGTTCAAAAAGCCTGAAATACTCTTAGTTTCTTCAGAAAGTCAAAAAAAAATAAAAAATTAAAAAAAAGTCTAAGAATTTGTTCAAAAAGCCTGAAATAGTCTTAGTTTCTTCAAGAAGCCCAGTCTTGGGAGCAGAGTTTCTTCAGAAAGTCAAAAAAAAAAAAAAAAAAAAAAAAAAAAGTCTAAGAATTTGTTCAAAAAGCCTGAAATAGTCTTAGTTTCTTCAAGAAGCCCAGTCTTGGGAGCAGAGTTTCTTCAGAAAGTCAAAAAAAAATTAAAAACGCCCGATCTCGTCTGATCTCGGAAGCATGGTCGGGCCTTGTTGGATGGGAGACCGCCTGGGAATACCAGGTGCTGGAAGCATTTTTGGTAAAAAAAAATAAATAAAAAAAAGAGTCTAAGAATGTGTTCAAAAAGCCTGAAATACTCTTAGTTTCTTCAGAAAGTCAAAAAAAAAAAAAAAAAAAAAAAAGTCTAAGAATTTGTTCAAAAAGCCTAAAATAGTCTTAGTTTCTTCAAGAAGCCCAGTCTTGGGAGCAGAGTTTCTTCAGAAAGTCAAAAAAAAAAAAAAGAACGCCCGATCTCGTCTGATCTTGGAAGCTAAGCAGTGTCGGGCCTTGTTGGATGGGAGACCGCCTGGGAATACCAGGTGCTGGAAGCATTTTTGGTAAAAAAAAAAAAAAAAAAAAAAGAGTCTAAGAATGTGTTCAAAAAGCCTGAAATACTCTTAGTTTCTTCAGAAAGTCAAAAAAAATAAAAAATAAAAAAAAAGTCTAAGAATTTGTTCAAAAAGCCTGAAATAGTCTTAGTTTCTTCAAGAAGCCCAGTCTTGGGAGCAGAGTTTCTTCAGAAAGTCAAAAAAAAAAAAAAAAAAAAAAAAAAGTCTAAGAATTTGTTCAAAAAGCCTGAAATAGTCTTAGTTTCTTCAAAAAGCCCAGTCTTGGGAGCAGAGTTTCTTCAGAAAGTCAAAAAAAAAAAAAAAAAAAAGTCTAAGAATTTGTTCAAAAAGCCTGAAATAGTCTTAGTTTCTTCAAAAAGCCCAGTCTTGGGAGCAGAGTTTCTTCAGAAAGTAAAAAAAAAAAAAAAGAACGCCCGATCTCGTCGGATCTTGGAAGCTAAGCAGTGTCGGGCCTTGTTGGATGGGAGACCGCCTGGGAATACCAGGTGCTGGAAGCATTTTTGGTAAAAAAAAAAAAAAAAAAAAAAAAAGAGTCTAAGAATGTGTTCAAAAAGCCTGAAATACTCTTAGTTTCTTCAGAAAGTCAAAAAAAAAAAAAAAGAACGCCCGATCTCGTCTGATCTTGGAAGCTAAGCAGTGTCGGGCCTTGTTGGATGGGAGACCGCCTGGGAATACCAGGTGCTGGAAGCATTTTTGGTAAAAAAAAAAAAAAAAAAAAAAGAGTCTAAGAATGTGTTCAAAAAGCCTGAAATACTCTTAGTTTCTTCAGAAAGTCAAAAAAAATAAAAAATAAAAAAAAAGTCTAAGAATTTGTTCAAAAAGCCTGAAATAGTCTTAGTTTCTTCAAGAAGCCCAGTCTTGGGAGCAGAGTTTCTTCAGAAAGTCAAAAAAAAAAAAAAAAAAAAAAAAAAGTCTAAGAATTTGTTCAAAAAGCCTGAAATAGTCTTAGTTTCTTCAAGAAGCCCAGTCTTGGGAGCAGAGTTTCTTCAGAAATTCAAAAAAAAAAAAAAAAAAAAAAAAAAAAACGCCCGATCTCGTCTGATCTTGGAAGCTAAGCAGTGTCGGGCCTTGTTGGATGGGAGACCGCCTGGGAATACCAGGTGCTGGAAGCATTTTTGGTAAAAAAAAAAAAAAAAAAAAAAGAGTCTAAGAATGTGTTCAAAAAGCCTGAAATACTCTTAGTTTCTTCAGAAAGTCAAAAAAAAAAAAAAAAAAAAAAAAAAGTCTAAGAATTTGTTCAAAAAGCCTGAAATAGTCTTAGTTTCTTCAAGAAGCCCAGTCTTGGGAGCAGAGTTTCTTCAGAAAGTCAAAAAAAAAAAAAAAAAAGAAAAAAAAAAGCCCGATCTTGTCTGATCTCGGTAGCTAAGCAGTGTCGGGCCTGGTTGGATGGGAGACCGCCTGGGAATACCAGGTTCTGGAAGCATTTAAAAAAAAAAAAAAATCTAAGAATTTGTTCAAAAAGCCTGAAATAGTCTTAGTTTCTTCAAGAAGCCCAGTCTTGGGAGCAGAGTTTCTTCAGAAAGTCAAAAAAAAAAAAAAAAAAAAAAACGCCCGATCTCGTCTGATCTCGGAAGCTAAGCAGTGTCGGGCCTGGTTGGATGGGAGACCGCCTGGGAATACCAGGTGCTGGAAGCATTTTTGGTAAAAAAAAATAAAAAAAAAGTCTAAGAATTTGTTCAAAAAGCCTGAAATAGTCTTAGTTTCTTCAAGAAGCCCAGTCTTGGGAGCAGAGTTTCTTCAGAAAGAAAAAAAACAACAACAAAAAAAGAACGCCCGATCTCGTCTGATCTCGGAAGCTAAGCAGTGTCGGGCCTGGTTGGATGGGAGACCGCCTGGGAATACCAGGTTCTGGAAACATTTAAAAAAAAAAAAAAAATTTTTTTTAAACAAGTCTAAGAATTTGTTCAAAAAGCCTGAAATAGTCTTAGTTTCTTCAAAAAGCCCAGTCTTGGGAGCAGAGTTTCTTCAGAAAGTCAAAAAAAAACTAAAAAAAACTAAAAAAAAGTATAAGAATTTGTTCAAAAAGCCTGAAATACTCTTAGTTTCTTCAAAAAGCCCAGTCTTGGGAGCAGAGTTTCTTCAGAAAGTCAAAAAAAAACAAAAAACGCCCGATCTCGTCTGATCTCGGAAGCATGGTCGGGCCTTGTTGGATGGGAGACCGCCTGGGAATACCAGGTGCTGGAAGCATTTTTGGTAAAAAAAAAAAAAAAAAAAAAAAGAGTCTAAGAATGTGTTCAAAAAGCCTGAAATACTCTTAGTTTCTTCAGAAAGTCAAAAAAAAAAAAAAAAAAAAAAAAAGTCTAAGAATTTGTTCAAAAAGCCTGAAATAGTCTTAGTTTCTTCAAGAAGCCCAGTCTTGGGAGCAGAGTTTCTTCAGAAAGTCAAAAAAAAAAAAAAAAAAAAAAAAAGTCTAAGAATTTGTTCAAAAAGCCTGAAATACTCTTAGTTTCTTCAAAAAGCCCAGTCTTGGGAGCAGAGTTTCTTCAGAAAGTCAAAAAAAAAAAAAAAAACGCCCGATCTCGTCTGATCACGCAAGCATGGTCGGGCCTTGTTGGATGGGAGACCGCCTGGGAATACCAGGTGCTGGAAGCATTTTTGGTAAAAAAATAAAATAAAAAAAAAAGAGTCTAAGAATGTGTTCAAAAAGCCTGAAATACTCTTAGTTTCTTCAGAAAGTCAAAAAAATAAATAAATAAAAAAAGTCTAAGAATTTGTTCAAAAAGCCTGAAATAGTCTTAGTTTCTTCAAGAAGCCCAGTCTTGGGAGCAGAGTTTATTCAGAAAGTCAAAAAAAAAAAAAAAAAAAAAAAAGTCTAAGAATTTGTTCAAAAAGCCTGAAATAGTCTTAGTTTCTTCAAGAAGCCCAGTCTTGGGAGCAGAGTTTATTCAGAAAGTCAAAAAAAAAAAAAAAAAAAAAAAAAGTCTAAGAATTTGTTCAAAAAGCCTGAAATACTCTTAGTTTCTTCAAAAAGCCCAGTCTTGGGAGCAGAGTTTCTTCAGAAAGTCAAAAAAAAAAAAAAAGAACGCCCGATCTCGTCTGATCTTGGAAGCTAAGCAGTGTCGGGCCTTTTTGGATGGGAGACCGCTTGGGAATACCAGGTGCTGGAAGCATTTTTGGTAAAAAAAAAAAAAAAAAAAAAAAAAAAGTCTAAGAATTTGTTCAAAAAGCCTGAAATACTCTTAGTTTCTTCAAGAAGCCCAGTCTTGGGAGCAGAGTTTATTCAGAAAGTCAAAAAAAAAAAAAAAAAAAAAAAAAAGTCTAAGAATTTGTTCAAAAAGCCTGAAATACTCTTAGTTTCTTCAAAAAGCCCAGTCTTGGGAGCAGAGTTTCTTCAGAAAGTCAAAAAAAAAAAAAAAACGCCCGATCTCGTCTGATCTCGCAAGCATGGTCGGGCCTTGTTGGATGGGAGACCGCCTGGGAATACCAGGTGCTGGAAGCATTTTTGGTAAAAAAAAAAAAAAAAAAAAAAAGAGTCTAAGAATGTGTTCAAAAAGCCTGAAATAGTCTTAGTTTCTTCAAGAAGCCCAGTCTTGGGAGCAGAGTTTCTTCAGAAAGTAAAAAAAAAAAAAAAAAAAAAAAAAAAAGTCTAAGAATTTGTTCAAAAAGCCTGAAATAGTCTTAGTTTCTTCAAGAAGCCCAGTCTTGGGAGCAGAGTTTCTTCAGAAAGTCAAAAAAAAAAAAAAGAAAAAAAAAAAAGAAAGATCTTGTCTGATCTCGGTAGCTAAGCAGTGTCGGGCCTGGTTGGATGGGAGACCGCCTGGGAATACCAGGTTCTGGAAGCATTAAAAAAAAAAAAAAAAAAAAAAAAAAAAAAGTCTAAGAATTTGTTCAAAAAGCCTGAAATAGTCTTAGTTTCTTCAAGAAGCCCAGTCTTGGGAGCAGAGTTTCTTCAGAAAGTCAAAAAAAAAAAAAAAACGCCCGATCTCGTCTGATCTCGGAAGCATGGTCGGGCCTTGTTGGATGGGAGACCGCCTGGGAATACCAGGTGCTGGAAGCATTTTTGGTAAAAAAAAAAAAAAAGTCTAAGAATGTGTTCAAAAAGCCTGAAATACTCTTAGTTTCTTCAGAAAGTCAAAAAAAAAAAAAAAAAATAAGTCTAAGAATTTGTTCAAAAAGCCTGAAATAGTCTTAGTTTCTTCAAAAAGCCCAGTCTTGGGAGCAGAGTTTCTTCAGAAAGTCAAAAAAAAAAAAAAAATTAAAAAAAAAAGTCTAAGAATTTGTTCAAAAAGCCTGAAATAGTCTTAGTTTCTTCAAGAAGCCCAGTCTTGGGAGCAGAGTTTCTTCAGAAAGTCCAAAAAAAAAAAAAGAACGCCCGATCTCGTCTGATCTTGGAAGCTAAGCAGTGTCGGGCCTTGTTGGATGGGAGACCGCCTGGGAATACCAGGTGCTGGAAGCATTTTTGGTAAAAAAAAAAAAAAAAAAAAAAGAGTCTAAGAATGTGTTCAAAAAGCCTGAAATACTCTTAGTTTCTTCAGAAAGTCAAAAAAAAATAAAAATAAAAAAAAAGTCTAAGAATTTGTTCAAAAAGCCTGAAATAGTCTCAGTTTCTTCAAGAAGCCCAGTCTTGGGAGCAGAGTTTCTTCAGAAAGTCAAAAAAAAAAAAAAAAAAAAAAAAAAGTCTAAGAATTTGTTCAAAAAGCCTGAAATAGTCTTAGTTTCTTCAAGAAACCCAGTCTTGGGAGCAGAGTTTCTTCAGAAATTCAAAAAAAAAAAAAAAAAAAAAAAAAAAACGCCCGATCTCGTCTGATCTTGGAAGCTAAGCAGTGTCGGGCCTTGTTGGATGGGAGACCGCCTGGGAATACCAGGTGCTGGAAGCATTTTTGGTAAAAAAAAAAAAAAAAAAAAAAGAGTCTAAGAATGTGTTCAAAAAGCCTGAAATACTCTTAGTTTCTTCAGAAAGTCAAAAAAAAAAAAAAAAAAAAAAAAAAGTCTAAGAATTTGTTCAAAAAGCCTGAAATAGTCTTAGTTTCTTCAAGAAGCCCAGTCTTGGGAGCAGAGTTTCTTCAGAAAGTCAAAAAAAAAAAAAAAAAAAAAAAAAAAAAAGCCCGATCTTGTCTGATCTCGGTAGCTAAGCAGTGTCGGGCCTGGTTGGATGGGAGACCGCCTGGGAATACCAGGTTCTGGAAGCATTTAAAAAAAAAAAAAAATCTAAGAATTTGTTCAAAAAGCCTGAAATAGTCTTAGTTTCTTCAAGAAGCCCAGTCTTGGGAGCAGAGTTTCTTCAGAAAGTCAAAAAAAAAAAAAAAAAAAAAATACGCCCGATCTCGTCTGATCTCGGAAGCTAAGCAGTGTCGGCCTGGTTGGATGGGAGACCGCCTGGGAATACCAGGTGCTGGAAGCATTTTTGGTAAAAAAAAATAAAAAAAAAGTCTAAGAATTTGTTCAAAAAGCCTGAAATAGTCTTAGTTTCTTCAAGAAGCCCAGTCTTGGGAGCAGAGTTTCTTCAGAAAGAAAAAAAACAACAACAAAAAAAGAACGCCCGATCTCGTCTGATCTCGGAAGCTAAGCAGTGTCGGGCCTGGTTGGATGGGAGACCGCCTGGGAATACCAGGTTCTGGAAACATTTAAAAAAAAAAAAAAATTTTTTTTTTAAAAAGTCTAAGAATTTGTTCAAAAAGCCTGAAATAGTCTTAGTTTCTTCAAAAAGCCCAGTCTTGGGAGCAGAGTTTCTTCAGAAAGTCAAAAAAAAACTAAAAAAAACTAAAAAAAAGTATAAGAATTTGTTCAAAAAGCCTGAAATACTCTTAGTTTCTTCAAAAAGCCCAGTCTTGGGAGCAGAGTTTCTTCAGAAAGTCAAAAAAAAACAAAAAACGCCCGATCTCGTCTGATCTCGGAAGCATGGTCGGGCCTTGTTGGATGGGAGACCGCCTGGGAATACCAGGTGCTGGAAGCATTTTTGGTAAAAAAAAAAAAAAAAAAAAAAAGAGTCTAAGAATGTGTTCAAAAAGCCTGAAATACTCTTAGTTTCTTCAGAAAGTCAAAAAAAAAAAAAAAAAAAAAAAAAAGTCTAAGAATTTGTTCAAAAAGCCTGAAATAGTCTTAGTTTCTTCAAGAAGCCCAGTCTTGGGAGCAGAGTTTCTTCAGAAAGTCAAAAAAAAAAAAAAAAAAAAAAAAAGTCTAAGAATTTGTTCAAAAAGCCTGAAATACTCTTAGTTTCTTCAAAAAGCCCAGTCTTGGGAGCAGAGTTTCTTCAGAAAGTCAAAAAAAAAAAAAAAAACGCCCGATCTCGTCTGATCACGCAAGCATGGTCGGGCCTTGTTGGATGGGAGACCGCCTGGGAATACCAGGTGCTGGAAGCATTTTTGGTAAAAAAAAAAAATAAAAAAAAAAGAGTCTAAGAATGTGTTCAAAAAGCCTGAAATACTCTTAGTTTCTTCAGAAAGTCAAAAAAATAAATAAATAAAAAAAGTCTAAGAATTTGTTCAAAAAGCCTGAAATAGTCTTAGTTTCTTCAAGAAGCCCAGTCTTGGGAGCAGAGTTTATTCAGAAAGTCAAAAAAAAAAAAAAAAAAAAAAAAAAAGTCTAAGAATTTGTTCAAAAAGCCTGAAATAGTCTTAGTTTCTTCAAAAAGCCCAGTCTTGGGAGCAGAGTTTCTTCAGAAAGTCAAAAAAAAACTAAAAAAAACTAAAAAAAAGTATAAGAATTTGTTCAAAAAGCCTGAAATACTCTTAGTTTCTTCAAAAAGCCCAGTCTTGGGAGCAGAGTTTCTTCAGAAAGTCAAAAAAAAACAAAAAACGCCCGATCTCGTCTGATCTCGGAAGCATGGTCGGGCCTTGTTGGATGGGAGACCGCCTGGGAATACCAGGTGCTGGAAGCATTTTTGGTAAAAAAAAAAAAAAAAAAAAAAAGAGTCTAAGAATGTGTTCAAAAAGCCTGAAATACTCTTAGTTTCTTCAGAAAGTCAAAAAAAAAAAAAAAAAAAAAAAAAAGTCTAAGAATTTGTTCAAAAAGCCTGAAATAGTCTTAGTTTCTTCAAGAAGCCCAGTCTTGGGAGCAGAGTTTCTTCAGAAAGTCAAAAAAAAAAAAAAAAAAAAAAAAAGTCTAAGAATTTGTTCAAAAAGCCTGAAATACTCTTAGTTTCTTCAAAAAGCCCAGTCTTGGGAGCAGAGTTTCTTCAGAAAGTCAAAAAAAAAAAAAAAAACGCCCGATCTCGTCTGATCACGCAAGCATGGTCGGGCCTTGTTGGATGGGAGACCGCCTGGGAATACCAGGTGCTGGAAGCATTTTTGGTAAAAAAATAAAATAAAAAAAAAAGAGTCTAAGAATGTGTTCAAAAAGCCTGAAATACTCTTAGTTTCTTCAGAAAGTCAAAAAAATAAATAAATAAAAAAAGTCTAAGAATTTGTTCAAAAAGCCTGAAATAGTCTTAGTTTCTTCAAGAAGCCCAGTCTTGGGAGCAGAGTTTATTCAGAAAGTCAAAAAAAAAAAAAAAAAAAAAAAAAAAGTCTAAGAATTTGTTCAAAAAGCCTGAAATAGTCTTAGTTTCTTCAAGAAGCCCAGTCTTGGGAGCAGAGTTTATTCAGAAAGTCAAAAAAAAAAAAAAAAAAAAAAAAAAGTCTAAGAATTTGTTCAAAAAGCCTGAAATACTCTTAGTTTCTTCAAAAAGCCCAGTCTTGGGAGCAGAGTTTCTTCAGAAAGTCAAAAAAAAAAAAAAAGAACGCCCGATCTCGTCTGATCTTGGAAGCTAAGCAGTGTCGGGCCTTTTTGGATGGGAGACCGCTTGGGAATACCAGGTGCTGGAAGCATTTTTGGTAAAAAAAAAAAAAAAAAAAAAAAAAAAGTCTAAGAATTTGTTCAAAAAGCCTGAAATACTCTTAGTTTCTTCAAGAAGCCCAGTCTTGGGAGCAGAGTTTATTCAGAAAGTCAAAAAAAAAAAAAAAAAAAGTCTAAGAATTTGTTCAAAAAGCCTGAAATACTCTTAGTTTCTTCAAAAAGCCCAGTCTTGGGAGCAGAGTTTCTTCAGAAAGTCAAAAAAAAAAAAAAAAACGCCCGATCTCGTCTGATCTCGCAAGCATGGTCGGGCCTTGTTGGATGGGAGACCGCCTGGGAATACCAGGTGCTGGAAGCATTTTTGGTAAAAAAAAAAAAAAAAAAAAAAAAGAGTCTAAGAATGTGTTCAAAAAGCCTGAAATACTCTTAGTTTCTTCAGAAAGTCAAAAAAAAATAAATAAATAAAAAAAGTCTAAGAATTTGTTCAAAAAGCCTGAAATAGTCTTAGTTTCTTCAAGAAGCCCAGTCTTGGGAGCAGAGTTTATTCAGAAAGTCAAAAAAATAAAAAAAAAGTCTAAGAATTTGTTCAAAAAGCCTGAAATACTCTTAGTTTCTTCAAAAAGCCCAGTCTTGGGAGCAGAGTTTCTTCAGAAAGTCAAAAAAAAAAAAAAGAACGCCCGATCTCGTCTGATCTTGGAAGCTAAGCAGTGTCGGGCCTGGTTGGATGGGAGACTGCTTGGGAATACCAGGTGCTGGAAGCATTTTTGGTAAAAAAAAAAAAAAGTCTAAGAATTTGTTCAAAAAGCCTGAAATAGTCTTAGTTTCTTCAAGAAGCCCAGTCTTGGGAGCAGAGTTTCTTCAGAAAGTCAAAAAAAAAAAAAAAACGCCCGATCTCGTCTGATCTCGGAAGCATGGTCGGGCCTTGTTGGATGGGAGACCGCCTGGGAATACCAGGTGCTGGAAGCATTTTTGGTAAAAAAATAAAATAAAAAAAAAAGAGTCTAAGAATGTGTTCAAAAAGCCTGAAATACTCTTAGTTTCTTCAGAAAGTCAAAAAAATAAATAAATAAAAAAAGTCTAAGAATTTGTTCAAAAAGCCTGAAATAGTCTTAGTTTCTTCAAGAAGCCCAGTCTTGGGAGCAGAGTTTATTCAGAAAGTCAAAAAAAAAAAAAAAAAAAAAAAAAGTCTAAGAATTTGTTCAAAAAGCCTGAAATAGTCTTAGTTTCTTCAAGAAGCCCAGTCTTGGGAGCAGAGTTTATTCAGAAAGTCAAAAAAAAAAAAAAAAAAAAAAAAAAGTCTAAGAATTTGTTCAAAAAGCCTGAAATACTCTTAGTTTCTTCAAAAAGCCCAGTCTTGGGAGCAGAGTTTCTTCAGAAAGTCAAAAAAAAAAAAAAAAAACGCCCGATCTCGTCTGATCTTGGAAGCTAAGCAGTGTCGGGCCTGGTTGGATGGGAGACCGCTTGGGAATACCAGGTGCTGGAAGCATTTTTGGTAAAAAAAAAAAAAAAGTCTAAGAATTTGTTCAAAAAGCCTGAAATACTCTTAGTTTCTTCAAGAAGCCCAGTCTTGGGAGCAGAGTTTATTCAGAAAGTCAAAAAAAAAAAAAAAAAAAAAAAAAAAGTCTAAGAATTTGTTCAAAAAGCCTGAAATACTCTTAGTTTCTTCAAAAAGCCCAGTCTTGGGAGCAGAGTTTCTTCAGAAAGTCAAAAAAAAAAAAAAAACGCCCGATCTCGTCTGATCTCGCAAGCATGGTCGGGCCTTGTTGGATGGGAGACCGCCTGGGAATACCAGGTGCTGGAAGCATTTTTGGTAAAAAAAAAAAAAAAAAAAAAAAAGAGTCTAAGAATGTGTTCAAAAAGCCTGAAATACTCTTAGTTTCTTCAGAAAGTCAAAAAAATAAAAAAAAATAAAAAAAGTCTAAGAATTTGTTCAAAAAGCCTGAAATAGTCTTAGTTTCTTCAAGAAGCCCAGTCTTGGGAGCAGAGTTTATTCAGAAAGTCAAAAAAAAAAAAAAAAGTCTAAGAATTTGTTCAAAAAGCCTGAAATACTCTTAGTTTCTTCAAAAAGCCCAGTCTTGGGAGCAGAGTTTCTTCAGAAAGTCAAAAAAAAAAAAAAGAACGCCCGATCTCGTCTGATCTTGGAAGCTAAGCAGTGTCGGGCCTGGTTGGATGGGAGACTGCTTGGGAATACCAGGTGCTGGAAGCATTTTTGGTAAAAAAAAAAAAAAGTCTAAGAATTTGTTCAAAAAGCCTGAAATAGTCTTAGTTTCTTCAAGAAGCCCAGTCTTGGGAGCAGAGTTTCTTCAGAAAGTCAAAAAAAAATAAAAAACGCCCGATCTCGTCTGATCTCGGAAGCATGGTCGGGCCTTGTTGGATGGGAGACCGCCTGGGAATACCAGGTGCTGGAAGCATTTTTGGTAAAAAAAAAAAAAAAGTCTAAGAATGTGTTCAAAAAGCCTGAAATACTCTTAGTTTCTTCAGAAAGTCAAAAAAAAAAAAAAAAAAAAAAGTCTAAGAATTTGTTCAAAAAGCCTGAAATAGTCTTAGTTTCTTCAAAAAGCCCAGTCTTGGGAGCAGAGTTTCTTCAGAAAGTCAAAAAAATAAAAAAAATAAAAAAAAAAAGTCTAAGAATTTGTTCAAAAAGCCTGAAATAGTCTTAGTTTCTTCAAGAAGCCCAGTCTTGGGAGCAGAGTTTCTTCAGAAAGTCCAAAAAAAAAAAAAGAACGCCCGATCTCGTCTGATCTTGGAAGCTAAGCAGTGTCGGGCCTTGTTGGGTGGGAGACCGCCTGGGAATACCAGGTGCTGGAAGCATTTTTGGTAAAAAAAAAAAAAAAAAAAAAAAAAGAGTCTAAGAATGTGTTCAAAAAGCCTGAAATACTCTTAGTTTCTTCAGAAAGTCAAAAAAAATAAATAAATAAAAAAAGTCTAAGAATTTGTTCAAAAAGCCTGAAATAGTCTTAGTTTCTTCAAGAAGCCCAGTCTTGGGAGCAGAGTTTATTCAGAAAGTCAAAAAAAAAAAAAAAAGTCTAAGAATTTGTTCAAAAAGCCTGAAATACTCTTAGTTTCTTCAAAAAGCCCAGTCTTGGGAGCAGAGTTTCTTCAGAAAGTCAAAAAAAAAAAAAAGAACGCCCGATCTCGTCTGATCTTGGAAGCTAAGCAGTGTCGGGCCTGGTTGGATGGGAGACTGCTTGGGAATACCAGGTGCTGGAAGCATTTTTGGTAAAAAAAAAAAAAAGTCTAAGAATTTGTTCAAAAAGCCTGAAATAGTCTTAGTTTCTTCAAGAAGCCCAGTCTTGGGAGCAGAGTTTCTTCAGAAAGTCAAAAAAAAAAAAAAAACGCCCGATCTCGTCTGATCTCGGAAGCATGGTCGGGCCTTGTTGGATGGGAGACCGCCTGGGAATACCAGGTGCTGGAAGCATTTTTGGTAAAAAAAATAAAATAAAAAAAAAGAGTCTAAGAATGTGTTCAAAAAGCCTGAAATAGTCTTAGTTTCTTCAAGAAGCCCAGTCTTGGGAGCAGAGTTTCTTCAGAATGTAAAAAAAAAAAACAAACAAAAAAAAAAAAAAAGTCTAAGAATTTGTTCAAAAAGCCTGAAATAGTCTTAGTTTCTTCAAGAAGCCCAGTCTTGGGAGCAGAGTTTCTTCAGAAAGTCAAAAAAAAAAAAAAGAAAAAAAAAAAAGAAAGATCTTGTCTGATCTCGGTAGCTAAGCAGTGTCGGGCCTGGTTGGATGGGAGACCGCCTGGGAATACCAGGTTCTGGAAGCATTAAAAAAAAAAAAAAAGAAAAAAAAAAAAAAGTCTAAGATTTTGTTCAAAAAGCCTGAAATAGTCTTAGTTTCTTCAAGAAGCCCAGTCTTGGGAGCAGAGTTTCTTCAGAAAGTCAAAAAAAAATAAAAAACGCCCGATGTCGTCTGATCTCGGAAGCATGGTCGGGCCTTGTTGGATGGGAGACCGCCTGGGAATACCAGGTGCTGGAAGCATTTTTTGTAAAAAAAAAAAAAAAGTCTAAGAATGTGTTCAAAAAGCCTGAAATACTCTTAGTTTCTTCAGAAAGTCAAAAAAAAAAAAAAAAAAAAGTCTAAGAATTTGTTCAAAAAGCCTGAAATAGTCTTAGTTTCTTCAAAAAGCCCAGTCTTGGGAGCAGAGTTTCTTCAGAAAGTCAAAAAAATTAAAAAAATTAAAAAAAAAAGTCTAAGAATTTGTTCAAAAAGCCTGAAATAGTCTTAGTTTCTTCAAGAAGCCCAGTCTTGGGAGCAGAGTTTCTTCAGAAAGTCCAAAAAAAAGAAAAAGAACGCCCGATCTCGTCTGATCTTGGAAGCTAAGCAGTGTCGGGCCTTGTTGGATGGGAGACCGCCTGGGAATACCAGGTGCTGGAAGCATTTTTGGTAAAAAAAAAAAAAAAAAAAAAAGAGTCTAAGAATGTGTTCAAAAAGCCTGAAATACTCTTAGTTTCTTCAGAAAGTCAAAAAAAATAAAAAATAAAAAAAAAGTCTAAGAATTTGTTCAAAAAGCCTGAAATAGTCTTAGTTTCTTCAAGAAGCCCAGTCTTGGGAGCAGAGTTTCTTCAGAAAGTCAAAAAAAAAAAAAAAAAAAAAAAAAAGTCTAAGAATTTGTTCAAAAAGCCTGAAATAGTCTTAGTTTCTTCAAGAAGCCCAGTCTTGGGAGCAGAGTTTCTTCAGAAATTCAAAAAAAATAAAAAAAAAATAAATAAAACGCCCGATCTCGTCTGATCTTGGAAGCTAAGCAGTGTCGGGCCTTGTTGGATGGGAGACCGCCTGGGAATACCAGGTGCTGGAAGCATTTTTGGTAAAAAAAAAAAAAAAAAAAAAAGAGTCTAAGAATGTGTTCAAAAAGCCTGAAATAGTCTTAGTTTCTTCAGAAAGTCAAAAAAAAAAAAAAAAAAAAAAAAAAGTCTAAGAATTTGTTCAAAAAGCCTGAAATAGTCTTAGTTTCTTCAAGAAGCCCAGTCTTGGGAGCAGAGTTTATTCAGAAAGTCAAAAAAAAAAAAAAAGAACGCCCGATCTCGTCTGATCTTGGAAGCTAAGCAGTGTCGGGCCTTGTTGGATGGGAGACCGCCTGGGAATACCAGGTGCTGGGAGCATTTTTGGTAAAAAAAAATAAAAAAATAAATGAGTCTAAGAATGTGTTCAAAAAGCCTGAAATAGTCTTAGTTTCTTCAGAAAGTCAAAAAAAAAAAAAAAAAAAAAAGTCTAAGAATTTGTTCAAAAAGCCTGAAATAGTCTTAGTTTCTTCAAGAAGCCCAGTCTTGGGAGCAGAGTTTCTTCAGAAAGTCAAAAAAAAAAAAAAAAAAAAAAACGCCCGATCTCGTCTGATCTCGGAAGCTAAGCAGTGTCGGGCCTGGTTGGATGGGAGACCGCCTGGGAATACCAGGTGCTGGAAGCATTTTTGGTAAAAAAAAATAAAATAAAAGTCTAAGAATTTGTTCAAAAAGCCTGAAATAGTCTTAGTTTCTTCAAGAAGCCCAGTCTTGGGAGCAGAGTTTCTTCAGAAAGAAAAAAAACAACAACAAAAAAAGAACGCCCGATCTCGTCTGATCTCGGAAGCTAAGCAGTGTCGGGCCTGGTTGGATGGGAGACCGCCTGGGAATACCAGGTTCTGGAAACATTTAAAAAAAAAAAAAAAAATTAAAAAAAAAAAGTCTAAGAATTTGTTCAAAAAGCCTGAAATAGTCTTAGTTTCTTCAAAAAGCCCAGTCTTGGGAGCAGAGTTTCTTCAGAAAGTCAAAAAAAATAAATAAATAAAAAACAAAAAAAAAGTATAAGAATTTGTTCAAAAAGCCTGAAATACTCTTAGTTTCTTCAAAAAGCCCAGTCTTGGGAGCAGAGTTTCTTCAGAAAGTCAAAAAAAAACAAAAAACGCCCGATCTCGTCTGATCTCGGAAGCATGGTCGGGCCTTGTTGGATGGGAGACCGCCTGGGAATACCAGGTGCTGGAAGCATTTTTGGTTAAAAAAAAAAAAAAAAAAAAAAAGAGTCTAAGAATGTGTTCAAAAAGCCTGAAATACTCTTAGTTTCTTCAGAAAGTCAAAAAAAAAAAAAAAAAAAAAAAAAGTCTAAGAATTTGTTCAAAAAGCCTGAAATAGTCTTAGTTTCTTCAAGAAGCCCAGTCTTGGGAGCAGAGTTTATTCAGAAAGTCAAAAAAAAAAAAAAAAAGTCTAAGAATTTGTTCAAAAAGCCTGAAATACTCTTAGTTTCTTCAAAAAGCCCAGTCTTGGGAGCAGAGTTTCTTCAGAAAGTCAAAAAAAAAAAAAAGAACGCCCGATCTCGTCTGATCTTGGAAGCTAAGCAGTGTCGGGCCTGGTTGGATGGGAGACTGCTTGGGAATACCAGGTGCTGGAAGCATTTTTGGTAAAAAAAAAAAAAAGTCTAAGAATTTGTTCAAAAAGCCTGAAATAGTCTTAGTTTCTTCAAGAAGCCCAGTCTTGGGAGCAGAGTTTCTTCAGAAAGTCAAAAAAAAATAAAAAACGCCCGATCTCGTCTGATCTCGGAAGCATGGTCGGGCCTTGTTGGATGGGAGACCGCCTGGGAATACCAGGTGCTGGAAGCATTTTTGGTAAAAAAAAAAAAAAAGTCTAAGAATGTGTTCAAAAAGCCTGAAATACTCTTAGTTTCTTCAGAAAGTCAAAAAAAAAAAAAAAAAAAAAGTCTAAGAATTTGTTCAAAAAGCCTGAAATAGTCTTAGTTTCTTCAAGAAGCCCAGTCTTGGGAGCAGAGTTTCTTCAGAAATTCAAAAAAAAAATAAAAAAATAAAATAAAACGCCCGATCTCGTCTGATCTTGGAAGCTAAGCAGTGTCGGGCCTTGTTGGATGGGAGACCGCCTGGGAATACCAGGTGCTGGAAGCATTTTTGGTAAAAAAAAAAAAAAAAAAAAAAGAGTCTAAGAATGTGTTCAAAAAGCCTGAAATAGTCTTAGTTTCTTCAGAAAGTCAAAAAAAAAAAAAAAAAAAAAAAAAAGTCTAAGAATTTGTTCAAAAAGCCTGAAATAGTCTTAGTTTCTTCAAGAAGCCCAGTCTTGGGAGCAGAGTTTATTCAGAAAGTCAAAAAAAAAAAAAAAGAACGCCCGATCTCGTCTGATCTTGGAAGCTAAGCAGTGTCGGGCCTTGTTGGATGGGAGACCGCCTGGGAATACCAGGTGCTGGGAGCATTTTTGGTAAAAAAAAATAAAAAAATAAATGAGTCTAAGAATGTGTTCAAAAAGCCTGAAATAGTCTTAGTTTCTTCAGAAAGTCAAAAAAAAAAAAAAAAAAAAAAGTCTAAGAATTTGTTCAAAAAGCCTTAAATACTCTTAGTTTCTTCAGAAAGTCAAAAAAATAAAAATAAAAAAAAAAGTCTACGAATTTGTTCAAAAAGCCTGAAATAGTCTTAGTTTCTTCAAGAAGCCCAGTCTTGGGAGCAGAGTTTCTTCAGAAAGTCAAAAAAAAAAAAAAAAAAAAAAACGCCCGATCTCGTCTGATCTCGGAAGCTAAGCAGTGTCGGGCCTGGTTGGATGGGAGACCGCCTGGGAATACCAGGTGCTGGAAGCATTTTTGGTAAAAAAAAATAAAAAAAAAGTCTAAGAATTTGTTCAAAAAGCCTGAAATAGTCTTAGTTTCTTCAAGAAGCCCAGTCTTGGGAGCAGAGTTTCTTCAGAAAGAAAAAAAACAACAACAAAAAAAGAACGCCCGATCTCGTCTGATCTCGGAAGCTAAGCAGTGTCGGGCCTGGTTGGATGGGAGACCGCCTGGGAATACCAGGTTCTGGAAACATTTAAAAAAAAAAAAAAAAATTAAAAAAAAAAAGTCTAAGAATTTGTTCAAAAAGCCTGAAATAGTCTTAGTTTCTTCAAAAAGCCCAGTCTTGGGAGCAGAGTTTCTTCAGAAAGTCAAAAAAAATAAATAAATAAAAAACAAAAAAAAAGTATAAGAATTTGTTCAAAAAGCCTGAAATACTCTTAGTTTCTTCAAAAAGCCCAGTCTTGGGAGCAGAGTTTCTTCAGAAAGTCAAAAAAAAACAAAAAACGCCCGATCTCGTCTGATCTCGGAAGCATGGTCGGGCCTTGTTGGATGGGAGACCGCCTGGGAATACCAGGTGCTGGAAGCATTTTTGGTAAAAAAAAAAAAAAAAAAAAAAAAAGAGTCTAAGAATGTGTTCAAAAAGCCTGAAATACTCTTAGTTTCTTCAGAAAGTCAAAAAAAATAAAAAAAATAAAAAAAGTCTAAGAATTTGTTCAAAAAGCCTGAAATAGTCTTAGTTTCTTCAAGAAGCCCAGTCTTGGGAGCAGAGTTTATTCAGAAAGTAAAAAAAAAAAAAAAAAAGTCTAAGAATTTGTTCAAAAAGCCTGAAATACTCTTAGTTTCTTCAAAAAGCCCAGTCTTGGGAGCAGAGTTTCTTCAGAAAGTCAAAAAAAAAAAAAAGAACGCCCGATCTCGTCTGATCTTGGAAGCTAAGCAGTGTCGGGCCTGGTTGGATGGGAGACTGCTTGGGAATACCAGGTGCTGGAAGCATTTTTGGTAAAAAAAAAAAAAAGTCTAAGAATTTGTTCAAAAAGCCTGAAATAGTCTTAGTTTCTTCAAGAAGCCCAGTCTTGGGAGCAGAGTTTCTTCAGAAAGTCAAAAAAAAATAAAAAACGCCCGATCTCGTCTGATCTCGGAAGCATGGTCGGGCCTTGTTGGATGGGAGACCGCCTGGGAATACCAGGTGCTGGAAGCATTTTTGGTAAAAAAAAAAAAAAAGTCTAAGAATGTGTTCAAAAAGCCTGAAATACTCTTAGTTTCTTCAGAAAGTCAAAAAAAAAAAAAAAAAAAAAAGTCTAAGAATTTGTTCAAAAAGCCTGAAATAGTCTTAGTTTCTTCAAAAAGCCCAGTCTTGGGAGCAGAGTTTCTTCAGAAAGTCAAAAAAATAAAAAAAATAAAAAAAAAAAGTCTAAGAATTTGTTCAAAAAGCCTGAAATAGTCTTAGTTTCTTCAAGAAGCCCAGTCTTGGGAGCAGAGTTTCTTCAGAAAGTCAAAAAAAAAAAAAAAAAAAAAAACGCCCGATCTCGTCTGATCTCGGAAGCTAAGCAGTGTCGGGCCTGGTTGGATGGGAGACCGCCTGGGAATACCAGGTGCTGGAAGCATTTTTGGTAAAAAAAAAGAAAAAAAAAGTCTAAGAATTTGTTCAAAAAGCCTGAAATAGTCTTAGTTTCTTCAAGAAGCCCAGTCTTGGGAGCAGAGTTTCTTCAGAAAGAAAAAAAACAACAACAAAAAAAGAACGCCCGATCTCGTCTGATCTCGGAAGCTAAGCAGTGTCGGGCCTGGTTGGATGGGAGACCGCCTGGGAATACCAGGTTCTGGAAACATTTAAAAAAAAAAAAAAAAATTAAAAAAAAAAAGTCTAAGAATTTGTTCAAAAAGCCTGAAATAGTCTTAGTTTCTTCAAAAAGCCCAGTCTTGGGAGCAGAGTTTCTTCAGAAAGTCAAAAAAAAACTAAAAAAAACTAAAAAAAAGTATAAGAATTTGTTCAAAAAGCCTGAAATACTCTTAGTTTCTTCAAAAAGCCCAGTCTTGGGAGCAGAGTTTCTTCAGAAAGTCAAAAAAAAAAAAAAAACGCCCGATCTCGTCTGATCTCGGAAGCATGGTCGGGCCTTGTTGGATGGGAGACCGCCTGGGAATACCAGGTGCTGGAAGCATTTTTGGTAAAAAAAAAAAAAAAAAAAAAAAAGAGTCTAAGAATGTGTTCAAAAAGCCTGAAATACTCTTAGTTTCTTCAGAAAGTCAAAAAAAAAAAAAAAAAAAAAAAAGTCTAAGAATGTGTTCAAAAAGCCTGAAATAGTCTTAGTTTCTTCAAGAAGCCCAGTCTTGGGAGCAGAGTTTCTTCAGAATGTAAAAAAAAAAAACAAACAAAAAAAAAAAAAAAGTCTAAGAATTTGTTCAAAAAGCCTGAAATAGTCTTAGTTTCTTCAAGAAGCCCAGTCTTGGGAGCAGAGTTTCTTCAGAAAGTCAAAAAAAAAAAAAAGAAAAAAAAAAAAGAAAGATCTTGTCTGATCTCGGTAGCTAAGCAGTGTCGGGCCTGGTTGGATGGGAGACCGCCTGGGAATACCAGGTTCTGGAAGCATTAAAAAAAAAAAAAAAGAAAAAAAAAAAAAAGTCTAAGATTTTGTTCAAAAAGCCTGAAATAGTCTTAGTTTCTTCAAGAAGCCCAGTCTTGGGAGCAGAGTTTCTTCAGAAAGTCAAAAAAAAATAAAAAACGCCCGATGTCGTCTGATCTCGGAAGCATGGTCGGGCCTTGTTGGATGGGAGACCGCCTGGGAATACCAGGTGCTGGAAGCATTTTTTGTAAAAAAAAAAAAAAAGTCTAAGAATGTGTTCAAAAAGCCTGAAATACTCTTAGTTTCTTCAGAAAGTCAAAAAAAAAAAAAAAAAAAAGTCTAAGAATTTGTTCAAAAAGCCTGAAATAGTCTTAGTTTCTTCAAAAAGCCCAGTCTTGGGAGCAGAGTTTCTTCAGAAAGTCAAAAAAATTAAAAAAATTAAAAAAAAAAGTCTAAGAATTTGTTCAAAAAGCCTGAAATAGTCTTAGTTTCTTCAAGAAGCCCAGTCTTGGGAGCAGAGTTTCTTCAGAAAGTCCAAAAAAAAAAAAAGAACGCCCGATCTCGTCTGATCTTGGAAGCTAAGCAGTGTCGGGCCTTGTTGGATGGGAGACCGCCTGGGAATACCAGGTGCTGGAAGCATTTTTGGTAAAAAAAAAAAAAAAAAAAAAAGAGTCTAAGAATGTGTTCAAAAAGCCTGAAATACTCTTAGTTTCTTCAGAAAGTCAAAAAAAATAAAAAATAAAAAAAAAGTCTAAGAATTTGTTCAAAAAGCCTGAAATAGTCTTAGTTTCTTCAAGAAGCCCAGTCTTGGGAGCAGAGTTTCTTCAGAAAGTCAAAAAAAAAAAAAAAAAAAAAAAAAAGTCTAAGAATTTGTTCAAAAAGCCTGAAATAGTCTTAGTTTCTTCAAGAAGCCCAGTCTTGGGAGCAGAGTTTCTTCAGAAATTCAAAAAAAATAAAAAAAAAATAAATAAAACGCCCGATCTCGTCTGATCTTGGAAGCTAAGCAGTGTCGGGCCTTGTTGGATGGGAGACCGCCTGGGAATACCAGGTGCTGGAAGCATTTTTGGTAAAAAAAAAAAAAAAAAAAAAAGAGTCTAAGAATGTGTTCAAAAAGCCTGAAATAGTCTTAGTTTCTTCAGAAAGTCAAAAAAAAAAAAAAAAAAAAAAAAAAGTCTAAGAATTTGTTCAAAAAGCCTGAAATAGTCTTAGTTTCTTCAAGAAGCCCAGTCTTGGGAGCAGAGTTTATTCAGAAAGTCAAAAAAAAAAAAAAAGAACGCCCGATCTCGTCTGATCTTGGAAGCTAAGCAGTGTCGGGCCTTGTTGGATGGGAGACCGCCTGGGAATACCAGGTGCTGGGAGCATTTTTGGTAAAAAAAAATAAAAAAATAAATGAGTCTAAGAATGTGTTCAAAAAGCCTGAAATAGTCTTAGTTTCTTCAGAAAGTCAAAAAAAAAAAAAAAAAAAAAAGTCTAAGAATTTGTTCAAAAAGCCTTAAATACTCTTAGTTTCTTCAGAAAGTCAAAAAAATAAAAATAAAAAAAAAAGTCTAAGAATTTGTTCAAAAAGCCTGAAATAGTCTTAGTTTCTTCAAGAAGCCCAGTCTTGGGAGCAGAGTTTCTTCAGAAAGTCAAAAAAAAAAAAAAAAAAAAAAACGCCCGATCTCGTCTGATCTCGGAAGCTAAGCAGTGTCGGGCCTGGTTGGATGGGAGACCGCCTGGGAATACCAGGTGCTGGAAGCATTTTTGGTAAAAAAAAATAAAATAAAAGTCTAAGAATTTGTTCAAAAAGCCTGAAATAGTCTTAGTTTCTTCAAGAAGCCCAGTCTTGGGAGCAGAGTTTCTTCAGAAAGAAAAAAAACAACAACAAAAAAAGAACGCCCGATCTCGTCTGATCTCGGAAGCTAAGCAGTGTCGGGCCTGGTTGGATGGGAGACCGCCTGGGAATACCAGGTTCTGGAAACATTTAAAAAAAAAAAAAAAAATTAAAAAAAAAAAGTCTAAGAATTTGTTCAAAAAGCCTGAAATAGTCTTAGTTTCTTCAAAAAGCCCAGTCTTGGGAGCAGAGTTTCTTCAGAAAGTCAAAAAAAATAAATAAATAAAAAACAAAAAAAAAGTATAAGAATTTGTTCAAAAAGCCTGAAATACTCTTAGTTTCTTCAAAAAGCCCAGTCTTGGGAGCAGAGTTTCTTCAGAAAGTAAAAAAAAAACAAAAAACGCCCGATCTCGTCTGATCTCGGAAGCATGGTCGGGCCTTGTTGGATGGGAGACCGCCTGGGAATACCAGGTGCTGGAAGCATTTTTGGTTAAAAAAAAAAAAAAAAAAAAAAGAGTCTAAGAATGTGTTCAAAAAGCCTGAAATACTCTTAGTTTCTTCAGAAAGTCAAAAAAAAAAAAAAAAAAAAAAAAAGTCTAAGAATTTGTTCAAAAAGCCTGAAATAGTCTTAGTTTCTTCAAGAAGCCCAGTCTTGGGAGCAGAGTTTATTCAGAAAGTCAAAAAAAAAAAAAAAAAGTCTAAGAATTTGTTCAAAAAGCCTGAAATACTCTTAGTTTCTTCAAAAAGCCCAGTCTTGGGAGCAGAGTTTCTTCAGAAAGTCAAAAAAAAAAAAAAGAACGCCCGATCTCGTCTGATCTTGGAAGCTAAGCAGTGTCGGGCCTGGTTGGATGGGAGACTGCTTGGGAATACCAGGTGCTGGAAGCATTTTTGGTAAAAAAAAAAAAAAGTCTAAGAATTTGTTCAAAAAGCCTGAAATAGTCTTAGTTTCTTCAAGAAGCCCAGTCTTGGGAGCAGAGTTTCTTCAGAAAGTCAAAAAAAAATAAAAAACGCCCGATCTCGTCTGATCTCGGAAGCATGGTCGGGCCTTGTTGGATGGGAGACCGCCTGGGAATACCAGGTGCTGGAAGCATTTTTGGTAAAAAAAAAAAAAAAGTCTAAGAATGTGTTCAAAAAGCCTGAAATACTCTTAGTTTCTTCAGAAAGTCAAAAAAAAAAAAAAAAAAAAGTCTAAGAATTTGTTCAAAAAGCCTGAAATAGTCTTAGTTTCTTCAAGAAGCCCAGTCTTGGGAGCAGAGTTTCTTCAGAAAGTCAAAAAAAAAAAAAAAAAAAAAAAAAAGTCTAAGAATTTGTTCAAAAAGCCTGAAATAGTCTTAGTTTCTTCAAGAAGCCCAGTCTTGGGAGCAGAGTTTCTTCAGAAATTCAAAAAAAAAATAAAAAAAAAAAATAAAACGCCCGATCTCGTCTGATCTTGGAAGCTAAGCAGTGTCGGGCCTTGTTGGATGGGAGACCGCCTGGGAATACCAGGTGCTGGAAGCATTTTTGGTAAAAAAAAAAAAAAAAAAAAAAGAGTCTAAGAATGTGTTCAAAAAGCCTGAAATAGTCTTAGTTTCTTCAGAAAGTCAAAAAAAAAAAAAAAAAAAAAAAAAAGTCTAAGAATTTGTTCAAAAAGCCTGAAATAGTCTTAGTTTCTTCAAGAAGCCCAGTCTTGGGAGCAGAGTTTATTCAGAAAGTCAAAAAAAAAAAAAAAGAACGCCCGATCTCGTCTGATCTTGGAAGCTAAGCAGTGTCGGGCCTTGTTGGATGGGAGACCGCCTGGGAATACCAGGTGCTGGGAGCATTTTTGGTAAAAAAAAATAAAAAAATAAATGAGTCTAAGAATGTGTTCAAAAAGCCTGAAATAGTCTTAGTTTCTTCAGAAAGTCAAAAAAAAAAAAAAAAAAAAAAGTCTAAGAATTTGTTCAAAAAGCCTTAAATACTCTTAGTTTCTTCAGAAAGTCAAAAAAATAAAAATAAAAAAAAAAGTCTACGAATTTGTTCAAAAAGCCTGAAATAGTCTTAGTTTCTTCAAGAAGCCCAGTCTTGGGAGCAGAGTTTCTTCAGAAAGTCAAAAAAAAAAAAAAAAAAAAAAACGCCCGATCTCGTCTGATCTCGGAAGCTAAGCAGTGTCGGGCCTGGTTGGATGGGAGACCGCCTGGGAATACCAGGTGCTGGAAGCATTTTTGGTAAAAAAAAATAAAAAAAAAGTCTAAGAATTTGTTCAAAAAGCCTGAAATAGTCTTAGTTTCTTCAAGAAGCCCAGTCTTGGGAGCAGAGTTTCTTCAGAAAGTCAAAAAAAAAAAAAAAGTCTAAGAATTTGTTCAAAAAGCCTGAAATAGTCTTAGTTTCTTCAAGAAGCCCAGTCTTGGGAGCAGAGTTTCTTCAGAAAGTCAAAAAAAAAAAAAAAGAACGCCGATCTCGTCTGATCTTGGAAGCTAAGCAGTGTCGGGCCTGGTTGGATGGGAGACCGCCTGGGAATACCAGGTTCTGGAAACATTTAAAAAAAAAAAAAAAAATTTAAAAAAAAAAGTCTAAGAATTTGTTCAAAAAGCCTGAAATAGTCTTAGTTTCTTCAAAAAGCCCAGTCTTGGGAGCAGAGTTTCTTCAGAAAGTCAAAAAAAATAAATAAATAAAAAACAAAAAAAAAGTATAAGAATTTGTTCAAAAAGCCTGAAATACTCTTAGTTTCTTCAAAAAGCCCAGTCTTGGGAGCAGAGTTTCTTCAGAAAGTCAAAAAAAAACAAAAAACGCCCGATCTCGTCTGATCTCGGAAGCATGGTCGGG
>NC_138727.1:45769561-45849561 GCF_965113295.1 Leuciscus leuciscus | reverse complement strand
GTCTTGGGAGCAGAGTTTCTTCAGAAAGTCAAAAAAAAAAAAAAAAACGCCCGATCTCGTCTGATCACGCAAGCATGGTCGGGCCTTGTTGGATGGGAGACCGCCTGGGAATACCAGGTGCTGGAAGCATTTTTGGTAAAAAAATAAAATAAAATAAAAAGAGTCTAAGAATGTGTTCAAAAAGCCTGAAATACTCTTAGTTTCTTCAGAAAGTCAAAAAAATAAAAAAATAAAAAAAAAAAGTCTAAGAATTTGTTCAAAAAGCCTGAAATACTCTTAGTTTCTTCAAAAAGCCCAGTCTTGGGAGCAGAGTTTATTCAGAAAGTCAAAAAAAAAAAAAAAAAAAAAAAAAAAGTCTAAGAATTTGTTCAAAAAGCCTGAAATACTCTTAGTTTCTTCAAAAAGCCCAGTCTTGGGAGCAGAGTTTCTTCAGAAAGTCAAAAAAAAAAAAAAAAAAACGCCCGATCTCGTCTGATCTTGGAAGCTAAGCAGTGTCGGTCCTGGTTGGATGGGAGACCGCCTGGGAATACCAGGTGCTGGAAGCATTTTTGGTAAAAAAAAAAAAAAAAAAAAAAAAAAGTCTAAGAATTTGTTCAAAAAGCCTGAAATAGTCTTAGTTTCTTCAAAAAGCCCAGTCTTGGGAGCAGAGTTTCTTCAGAAAGTCAAAAAAAAACTAAAAAAAACTAAAAAAAAGTATAAGAATTTGTTCAAAAAGCCTGAAATACTCTTAGTTTCTTCAAAAAGCCCAGTCTTGGGAGCAGAGTTTCTTCAGAAAGTCAAAAAAAAAAAAAAAACGCCCGATCTCGTCTGATCTCGGAAGCATGGTCGGGCCTTGTTGGATGGGAGACCGCCTGGGAATACCAGGTGCTGGAAGCATTTTTGGTAAAAAAAAAAAAAAAAAAAAAAAGAGTCTAAGAATGTGTTCAAAAAGCCTGAAATACTCTTAGTTTCTTCAGAAAGTCAAAAAAAAAAAAAAAAAAAAAAAGTCTAAGAATTTGTTCAAAAAGCCTGAAATAGTCTTAGTTTCTTCAAGAAGCCCAGTCTTGGGAGCAGAGTTTCTTCAGAAAGTCAAAAAAAAAAAAAAAAAAAAAAAAAGTCTAAGAATTTGTTCAAAAAGCCTGAAATACTCTTAGTTTCTTCAAAAAGCCCAGTCTTGGGAGCAGAGTTTCTTCAGAAAGTCAAAAAAAAAACAAAAAACGCCCGATCTCGTCTGATCACGCAAGCATGGTCGGGCCTTGTTGGATGGGAGACCGCCTGGGAATACCAGGTGCTGGAAGCATTTTTGGTAAAAAAATTAAATAAAAAAAAAAAAGTCTAAGAATGTGTTCAAAAAGCCTGAAATACTCTTAGTTTCTTCAGAAAGTCAAAAAAATTAATAAATAAAAAAAGTCTAAGAATTTGTTCAAAAAGCCTGAAATAGTCTTAGTTTCTTCAAGAAGCCCAGTCTTGGGAGCAGAGTTTATTCAGAAAGTCAAAAAAAAAAAAAAAAAAAAAAAAAAAATGTCTAAGAATTTGTTCAAAAAGCCTGAAATACTCTTAGTTTCTTCAAAAAGCCCAGTCTTGGGAGCAGAGTTTCTTCAGAAAGTCAAAAAAAAAAAAAAAAAACGCCCGATCTCGTCTGATCTTGGAAGCTAAGCAGTGTCGGTCCTGGTTGGATGGGAGACCGCCTGGGAATACCAGGTGCTGGAAGCATTTTTGGTAAAAAAAAAAAAAAAAAAAAAAAAAAGTCTAAGAATTTGTTCAAAAAGCCTGAAATAGTCTTAGTTTCTTCAAGAAGCCCAGTCTTGGGAGCAGAGTTTATTCAGAAAGTCAAAAAAAAAAAAAAAGTCTAAGAATTTGTTCAAAAAGCCTGAAATACTCTTAGTTTCTTCAAAAAGCCCAGTCTTGGGAGCAGAGTTTCTTCAGAAAGTCAAAAAAAAAAAAAAGAACGCCCGATCTCGTCTGATCTTGGAAGCTAAGCAGTGTCGGGCCTGGTTGGATGGGAGACCGCTTGGGAATACCAGGTGCTGGAAGCATTTTTGGTAAAAAAAAAAAAAAAAAAAAAAAAAAAGGCTAAGAATTTGTTCAAAAAGCCTGAAATACTCTTAGTTTCTTCAAGAAGCCCAGTCTTGGGAGCAGAGTTTATTCAGAAAGTCAAAAAAAAAAAAAAAAAAAAAAAAAAAGTCTAAGAATTTGTTCAAAAAGCCTGAAATACTCTTAGTTTCTTCAAGAAGCCCAGTCTTGGGAGCAGAGTTTCTTCAGAAAGTCAAAAAAAAAAAAAAAACGCCCGATCTCGTCTGATCTCGCAAGCATGGTCGGGCCTTGTTGGATGGGAGACCGCCTGGGAATACCAGGTGCTGGAAGCATTTTTTGTAAAAAAAAAAAAAAAAAAAAAAAAAGAGTCTAAGAATGTGTTCAAAAAGCCTGAAATACTCTTAGTTTCTTCAGAAAGTCAAAAAAAAAATAAAAATAAAAAAAGTCTAAGAATTTGTTCAAAAAGCCTGAAATAGTCTTAGTTTCTTCAAGAAGCCCAGTCTTGGGAGCAGAGTTTATTCAGAAAGTCAAAAAAAAAAAAAAAAAGTCTAAGAATTTGTTCAAAAAGCCTGAAATACTCTTAGTTTCTTCAAAAAGCCCAGTCTTGGGAGCAGAGTTTCTTCAGAAAGTCAAAAAAAAAAAAAAGAACGCCCGATCTCGTCTGATCTTGGAAGCTAAGCAGTGTCGGGCCTGGTTGGATGGGAGACTGCTTGGGAATACCAGGTGCTGGAAGCATTTTTGGTAAAAAAAAAAAAAAGTCTAAGAATTTGTTCAAAAAGCCTGAAATAGTCTTAGTTTCTTCAAGAAGCCCAGTCTTGGGAGCAGAGTTTCTTCAGAAAGTCAAAAAAAAAAAAAAAACGCCCGATCTCGTCTGATCTCGGAAGCATGGTCGGGCCTTGTTGGATGGGAGACCGCCTGGGAATACCAGGTGCTGGAAGCATTTTTGGTAAAAAAAATAAAATAAAAAAAAAGAGTCTAAGAATGTGTTCAAAAAGCCTGAAATAGTCTTAGTTTCTTCAAGAAGCCCAGTCTTGGGAGAAGAGTTTCTTCAGAAAGTAAAAAAAAAAAAAAGTCTAAGAATTTGTTCAAAAAGCCTGAAATAGTCTTAGTTTCTTCAAGAAGCCCAGTCTTGGGAGCAGAGTTTCTTCAGAAAGTCAAAAAAAAAAAGAAAGATCTTGTCTGATCTCGGTAGCTAAGCAGTGTCGGGCCTGGTTGGATGGGAGACCGCCTGGGAATACCAGGTTCTGGAAGCATTAAAAAAAAAAAAAAAAAAAAAAAAAAAAAAAAGTCTAAGAATTTGTTCAAAAAGCCTGAAATAGTCTTAGTTTCTTCAAGAAGCCCAGTCTTGGGAGCAGAGTTTCTTCAGAAAGTCAAAAAAAAAAAAAAAACGCCCGATCTCGTCTGATCTCGGAAGCATGGTCGGGCCTTGTTGGATGGGAGACCGCCTGGGAATACCAGGTGCTGGAAGCATTTTTGGTAAAAAAAAAAAAAAAAAAAAAAGAGTCTAAGAATTTGTTCAAAAAGCCTGAAATAGTCTTAGTTTCTTCAAGAAGCCCAGTCTTGGGAGCAGAGTTTATTCAGAAAGTCAAAAAAATAAAAAAAAATAAAACGCCCGATCTCGTCTGATCTCGGAAGTTAAGCATGGTCGGGCCTGGTTGGATGGGAGACCGCCTGGGAATACCAGGTTCTGGAAGCATTTTTGGTAAAAAAAAAAATTAAAAATAAAAAAAATTCTAAGAATTTGTTCAAAAAGCCTGAAATAGTCTTAGTTTCTTTAAGAAGCCCAGTCTTGGGAGCAGAGTTTCTTCAGAAAGTAAAAAAAAAAAAAAAAAAAAGAACGCCCGATCTCGTCTGATCTCGGAAGCTAAGCAGTGTCGGGCCTGGTTGGATGGGAGACCGCCTGGGAATACCAGGTGCTGGAAGCATTTTTGGTAAAAAATAAAATAAAAAAAAGAGTCTAAGAATGTGTTCAAAAAGCCTGAAATACTCTTAGTTTCTTCAGAAAGTCAAAAAATAAAAAATAAAAATAAAAAGTCTAAGAATTTGTTCAAAAAGCCTGAAATAGTCTTAGTTTCTTCAAGAAGCCCAGTCTTGGGAGCAGAGTTTCTTCAGAAAGTCAAAAAAAAAAAAAAAAAAAAACGCCCGATCTCGTCTGATCTCGGAAATTAAGCATGGTCGGGCCTGGTTGGATGGGAGACCGCCTGGGAATACCAGGTTCTGGAAGCATTTTTGGTAAAAAAAAAAACTAAAAAAAAAAGAGTCTAAGAATGTGTTCAAAAAGCCTGAAATACTCTTAGTTTCTTCAAGAAGCCCAGTCTTGGGAGCAGAGTTTCTTCAGAAAGTCAAAAAAAAAAAAAAAAAAAAAAAAAGAAAGCCCGATCTTGTCTGATCTCGGTAGCTAAGCAGTGTCGGGCCTGGTTGGATGGGAGACCGCCTGGGAATACCAGGTTCTGGAAGCATTTAAAAAAAAATTTAATTTTTTTTTAAAAAAAAGTCTAAGAATTTGTTCAAAAAGCCTGAAATAGTCTTAGTTTCTTCAAGAAGCCCAGTCTTGGGAGCAGAGTTTCTTCAGAAAGTCAAAAAAAAACAACAAAAAAAACGCCCGATCTCGTCTAATCTCGGACGCTAAGCAGTGTCGGGCCTGGTTGGATGGGAGACCGCCTGGGAATACCAGGTGCTGGAAGCATTTTTGGTAAAAAAAAAAAAAAAAAAAAGAGTCTAAGAATGTGTTCAAAAAGCCTGAAATACTCTTAGTTTCTTCAGAAAGTCAAAAAAAAAAAAAAAAAAAAAAAAGTCTAAGAATTTGTTCAAAAAGCCTGAAATAGTCTTAGTTTCTTCAAGAAGCCCAGTCTTGGGAGCAGAGTTTCTTCAGAAAGTCAAAAAAAAAAATAAAACGCCCGATCTCGTCTGATCTCGGAAGCATGGTCGGGCCTTGTTGGATGGGAGACCGCCTGGGAATACCAGGTGCTGGAAGCATTTTTGGTAAAAAAATAAATAAAAAATAAAAAGAGTCTAAGAATGTGTTCAAAAAGCCTGAAATACTCTTAGTTTCTTCAGAAAGTCAAAAAAAAAAAAAAAAAAAGTCTAAGAATTTGTTCAAAAAGCCTGAAATAGTCTTAGTTTCTTCAAGAAGCCCAGTCTTGGGAGCAGAGTTTCTTCAGAAAGAAAAAAAACAACAACAAAAAAAGAACGCCCGATCTCGTCTGATCTCGGAAGCTAAGCAGTGTCGGGCCTGGTTGGATGGGAGACCGCCTGGGAATACCAGGTTCTGGAAACATTTAAAAAAAAAAAAAAAAATTTAAAGAAAAAAGTCTAAGAATTTGTTCAAAAAGCCTGAAATAGTCTTAGTTTCTTCAAAAAGCCCAGTCTTGGGAGCAGAGTTTCTTCAGAAAGTCAAAAAAAAACTTAAAAAAACTAAAAAAAAAGTATAAGAATTTGTTCAAAAAGCCTGAAATACTCTTAGTTTCTTCAAAAAGCCCAGTCTTGGGAGCAGAGTTTCTTCAGAAAGTCAAAAAAAAACAAAAAACGCCCGATCTCGTCTGATCTCGGAAGCATGGTCGGGCCTTGTTGGATGGGAGACCGCCTGGGAATACCAGGTGCTGGAAGCATTTTTGGTAAAAAAAAAAAAAAAAAAAAAAAGAGTCTAAGAATGTGTTCAAAAAGCCTGAAATACTCTTAGTTTCTTCAGAAAGTCAAAAAAAAAAAAAAAAAAAAAAAAAGTCTAAGAATTTGTTCAAAAAACCTGAAATAGTCTTAGTTTCTTCAAGAAGCCCAGTCTTGGGAGCAGAGTTTCTTCAGAAAGTCAAAAAAAAAAAAAAAAAAAAAAAAAGTCTAAGAATTTGTTCAAAAAGCCTGAAATACTCTTAGTTTCTTCAAAAAGCCCAGTCTTGGGAGCAGAGTTTCTTCAGAAAGTCAAAAAAAAAAAAAAAAACGCCCGATCTCGTCTGATCACGCAAGCATGGTCGGGCCTTGTTGGATGGGAGACCGCCTGGGAATACCAGGTGCTGGAAGCATTTTTGGTAAAAAAATAAAATAAAAAAAAAAGAGTCTAAGAATGTGTTCAAAAAGCCTGAAATACTCTTAGTTTCTTCAGAAAGTCAAAAAAATAAATAAATAAAAAAAGTCTAAGAATTTGTTCAAAAAGCCTGAAATAGTCTTAGTTTCTTCAAGAAGCCCAGTCTTGGGAGCAGAGTTTATTCAGAAAGTCAAAAAAAAAAAAAAAAAAAAAAAAAAAGTCTAAGAATTTGTTCAAAAAGCCTGAAATACTCTTAGTTTCTTCAAAAAGCCCAGTCTTGGGAGCAGAGTTTCTTCAGAAAGTCAAAAAAAAAAAAAAAAAACGCCCGATCTCGTCTGATCTTGGAAGCTAAGCAGTGTCGGTCCTGGTTGGATGGGAGACCGCCTGGGAATACCAGGTGCTGGAAGCATTTTTGGTAAAAAAAAAAAAAAAAAAAAAAAAAAGTCTAACAATTTGTTCTAAAAGCCTGAAATAGTCTTAGTTTCTTCAAGAAGCCCAGTCTTGGGAGCAGAGTTTATTCAGAAAGTCAAAAAAAAAAAAAAAGTATAAGAATTTGTTCAAAAAGCCTGAAATACTCTTAGTTTCTTCAAAAAGCCCAGTCTTGGGAGCAGAGTTTCTTCAGAAAGTCAAAAAAAAAAAAAAGAACGCCCGATCTCGTCTGATCTTGGAAGCTAAGCAGTGTCGGGCCTGGTTGGATGGGAGACCGCTTGGGAATACCAGGTGCTGGAAGCATTTTTGGTAAAAAAAAAAAAAAAAAAAAAAAAAAGTCTAAGAATTTGTTCAAAAAGCCTGAAATACTCTTAGTTTCTTCAAGAAGCCCAGTCTTGGGAGCAGAGTTTATTCAGAAAGTCAAAAAAAAAAAAAAAAAAAAAAAAAAAAGTCTAAGAATTTGTTCAAAAAGCCTGAAATAGTCTTAGTTTCTTCAGAAAGTCAAAAAAAAAAAAAAAAAAAAAAAGTCTAAGAATTTGTTCAAAAGCCTTAAATACTCTTAGTTTCTTCAGAAAGTCAAAAAAAAATAAAAAAAAATAAAAAGTCTAAGAATTTGTTCAAAAAGCCTGAAATAGTCTTAGTTTCTTCAAGAAGCCCAGTCTTGGGAGCAGAGTTTCTTCAGAAAGTCAAAAAAAAAAAAAAAAAAAAAAACGCCCGATCTCGTCTGATCTCGGAAGCTAAGCAGTGTCGGGCCTGGTTGGATGGGAGACCGCCTGGGAATACCAGGTGCTGGAAGCATTTTTGGTAAAAAAAAATAAAAAAAAAGTCTAAGAATTTGTTCAAAAAGCCTGAAATAGTCTTAGTTTCTTCAAGAAGCCCAGTCTTGGGAGCAGAGTTTCTTCAGAAAGAAAAAAAACAACAACAAAAAAAGAACGCCCGATCTCGTCTGATCTCGGAAGCTAAGCAGTGTCGGGCCTGGTTGGATGGGAGACCGCCTGGGAATACCAGGTTCTGGAAACATTTAAAAAAAAAAAAAAAAATTAAAAAAAAAAAGTCTAAGAATTTGTTCAAAAAGCCTGAAATAGTCTTAGTTTCTTCAAAAAGCCCAGTCTTGGGAGCAGAGTTTCTTCAGAAAGTCAAAAAAAAACTAAAAAAAACTAAAAAAAAGTATAAGAATTTGTTCAAAAAGCCTGAAATACTCTTAGTTTCTTCAAAAAGCCCAGTCTTGGGAGCAGAGTTTCTTCAGAAAGTCAAAAAAAAACTAAAAAAAAGTATAAGAATTTGTTCAAAAAGCCTGAAATACTCTTAGTTTCTTCAAAAAGCCCAGTCTTGGGAGCAGAGTTTATTCAGAAAGTCAAAAAAAAAAAAAAAAAAAAAAAAAAAAGTCTAAGAATTTGTTCAAAAAGCCTGAAATACTCTTAGTTTCTTCAAAAAGCCCAGTCTTGGGAGCAGAGTTTCTTCAGAAAGTCAAAAAAAAAAAAAAAAAAACGCCCGATCTCGTCTGATCTTGGAAGCTAAGCAGTGTCGGTCCTGGTTGGATGGGAGACCGCCTGGGAATACCAGGTGCTGGAAGCATTTTTGGTAAAAAAAAAAAAAAAAAAAAAAAAAGTCTAAGAATTTGTTCAAAAAGCCTGAAATAGTCTTAGTTTCTTCAAAAAGCCCAGTCTTGGGAGCAGAGTTTCTTCAGAAAGTCAAAAAAAAACTAAAAAAAACTAAAAAAAAGTATAAGAATTTGTTCAAAAAGCCTGAAATACTCTTAGTTTCTTCAAAAAGCCCAGTCTTGGGAGCAGAGTTTCTTCAGAAAGTCAAAAAAAAAAAAAAAAACGCCCGATCTCGTCTGATCTCGGAAGCATGGTCGGGCCTTGTTGGATGGGAGACCGCCTGGGAATACCAGGTGCTGGAAGCATTTTTGGTAAAAAAAAAAAAAAAAAAAAAAGAGTCTAAGAATGTGTTCAAAAAGCCTGAAATACTCTTAGTTTCTTCAGAAAGTCAAAAAAAAAAAAAAAAAAAAAAAAGTCTAAGAATTTGTTCAAAAAGCCTGAAATAGTCTTAGTTTCTTCAAGAAGCCCAGTCTTGGGAGCAGAGTTTCTTCAGAAAGTCAAAAAAAAAAAAAAAAAAAAAAAAAAGTCTAAGAATTTGTTCAAAAAGCCTGAAATACTCTTAGTTTCTTCAAAAAGCCCAGTCTTGGGAGCAGAGTTTCTTCAGAAAGTCAAAAAAAAAAAAAAAAACGCCCGATCTCGTCTGATCACGCAAGCATGGTCGGGCCTTGTTGGATGGGAGACCGCCTGGGAATACCAGGTGCTGGAAGCATTTTTGGTAAAAAAATAAAATAAAAAAAAAAGAGTCTAAGAATGTGTTCAAAAAGCCTGAAATACTCTTAGTTTCTTCAGAAAGTCAAAAAAATAAATAAATAAAAAAAGTCTAAGAATTTGTTCAAAAAGCCTGAAATAGTCTTAGTTTCTTCAAGAAGCCCAGTCTTGGGAGCAGAGTTTATTCAGAAAGTCAAAAAAAAAATAAATAAAAAAAAAAAAGTCTAAGAATTTGTTCAAAAAGCCTGAAATACTCTTAGTTTCTTCAAAAAGCCCAGTCTTGGGAGCAGAGTTTCTTCAGAAAGTCAAAAAAAAAAAAAAAAAACGCCCGATCTCGTCTGATCTTGGAAGCTAAGCAGTGTCGGTCCTGGTTGGATGGGAGACCGCCTGGGAATACCAGGTGCTGGAAGCATTTTTGGTAAAAAAAAAAAAAAAAAAAAAAAAAAGTCTAAGAATTTGTTCAAAAAGCCTGAAATAGTCTTAGTTTCTTCAAGAAGCCCAGTCTTGGGAGCAGAGTTTATTCAGAAAGTCAAAAAAAAAAAAAAAAGTCTAAGAATTTGTTCAAAAAGCCTGAAATACTCTTAGTTTCTTCAAAAAGCCCAGTCTTGGGAGCAGAGTTTCTTCAGAAAGTCAAAAAAAAAAAAAAGAACGCCCGATCTCGTCTGATCTTGGAAGCTAATTAGTGTCGGGCCTGGTTGGATGGGAGACCGCTTGGGAATACCAGGTGCTGGAAGCATTTTTGGTAAAAAAAAAAAAAAAAAAAAAAAAAAAGTCTAAGAATTTGTTCAAAAAGCCTGAAATACTCTTAGTTTCTTCAATAAGCCCAGTCTTGGGAGCAGAGTTTATTCAGAAAGTCAAAAAAAAAAAAAAAGTCTAAGAATTTGTTCAAAAAGCCTGAAATACTCTTAGTTTCTTCAAGAAGCCCAGTCTTGGGAGCAGAGTTTCTTCAGAAAGTCAAAAAAAAAAAAAAAAACGCCCGATCTCGTCTGATCTCGCAAGCATGGTCGGGCCTTGTTGGATGGGAGACCGCCTGGGAATACCAGGTGCTGGAAGCATTTTTGGTAAAAAAAAAAAAAAAAAAAAAAAAGAGTCTAAGAATGTGTTCAAAAAGCCTGAAATACTCTTAGTTTCTTCAGAAAGTCAAAAAAAATAAATAAATAAAAAAAGTCTAAGAATTTGTTCAAAAAGCCTGAAATAGTCTTAGTTTCTTCAAGAAGCCCAGTCTTGGGAGCAGAGTTTATTCAGAAAGTCAAAAAAAAAAAAAAAAAGTCTAAGAATTTGTTCAAAAAGCCTGAAATACTCTTAGTTTCTTCAAAAAGCCCAGTCTTGGGAGCAGAGTTTCTTCAGAAAGTCAAAAAAAAAAAAAAGAACGCCCGATCTCGTCTGATCTTGGAAGCTAAGCAGTGTCGGGCCTGGTTGGATGGGAGACTGCTTGGGAATACCAGGTGCTGGAAGCATTTTTGGTAAAAAAAAAAAAAAGTCTAAGAATTTGTTCAAAAAGCCTGAAATAGTCTTAGTTTCTTCAAGAAGCCCAGTCTTGGGAGCAGAGTTTCTTCAGAAAGTCAAAAAAAAAAAAAAAACGCCCGATCTCGTCTGATCTCGGAAGCATGGTCGGGCCTTGTTGGATGGGAGACCGCCTGGGAATACCAGGTGCTGGAAGCATTTTTGGTAAAAAAAATAAAATAAAAAAAAAGAGTCTAAGAATGTGTTCAAAAAGCCTGAAATAGTCTTAGTTTCTTCAAGAAGCCCAGTCTTGGGAGAAGAGTTTCTTCAGAAAGTAAAAAAAAAAAAAAGTCTAAGAATTTGTTCAAAAAGCCTGAAATAGTCTTAGTTTCTTCAAGAAGCCCAGTCTTGGGAGCAGAGTTTCTTCAGAAAGTCAAAAAAAAAAAGAAAGATCTTGTCTGATCTCGGTAGCTAAGCAGTGTCGGGCCTGGTTGGATGGGAGACCGCCTGGGAATACCAGGTTCTGGAAGCATTAAAAAAAAAAAAAAAAAAAAAAAAAAAAAAAAGTCTAAGAATTTGTTCAAAAAGCCTGAAATAGTCTTAGTTTCTTCAAGAAGCCCAGTCTTGGGAGCAGAGTTTCTTCAGAAAGTCAAAAAAAAAACAAAAAACGCCCGATCTCGTCTGATCACGCAAGCATGGTCGGGCCTTGTTGGATGGGAGACCGCCTGGGAATACCAGGTGCTGGAAGCATTTTTGGTAAAAAAATAAAATAAAAAAAAAAGAGTCTAAGAATGTGTTCAAAAAGCCTGAAATACTCTTAGTTTCTTCAGAAAGTCAAAAAAATAAATAAATAAAAAAAGTCTAAGAATTTGTTCAGAAAGCCTGAAATAGTCTTAGTTTCTTCAAGAAGCCCAGTCTTGGGAGCAGAGTTTATTCAGAAAGTCAAAAAAAAAAACAAAAAAAAAAAAAAAGTCTAAGAATTTGTTCAAAAAGCCTGAAATACTCTTAGTTTCTTCAAAAAGCCCAGTCTTGGGAGCAGAGTTTCTTCAGAAAGTCAAAAAAAAAAAAAAAAAACGCCCGATCTCGTCTGATCTTGGAAGCTAAGCAGTGTCGGTCCTGGTTGGATGGGAGACCGCCTGGGAATACCAGGTGCTGGAAGCATTTTTGGTAAAAAAAAAAAAAAAAAAAAAAAAAAGTCTAAGAATTTGTTCAAAAAGCCTGAAATAGTCTTAGTTTCTTCAAGAAGCCCAGTCTTGGGAGCAGAGTTTATTCAGAAAGTCAAAAAAAAAAAAAAAGTCTAAGAATTTGTTCAAAAAGCCTGAAATACTCTTAGTTTCTTCAAAAAGCCCAGTCTTGGGAGCAGAGTTTATTCAGAAAGTCAAAAAAAAAAAAAAAAACGCCCGATCTCGTCTGATCTCGGAAGCATGGTCGGGCCTTGTTGGATGGGAGACCGCCTGGGAATACCAGGTGCTGGAAGCATTTTTGGTAAAAAAATAAAAAAAAATAAAAAAGAGTCTAAGAATGTGTTCAAAAAGCCTGAAATACTCTTAGTTTCTTCAGAAAGTCAAAAAATAAAAAAAATAAAAAAAAAGTCTAAGAATTTGTTCAAAAAGCCTGAAATAGTCTTAGTTTCTTCAAGAAGCCCAGTCTTGGGAGCAGAGTTTCTTCAGAAAGTCAAAAAAAAAAAAAAAAAAAAAAAAAGTCTAAGAATTTGTTCAAAAAGCCTGAAATAGTCTTAGTTTCTTCAAGAAGCCCAGTCTTGGGAGCAGAGTTTCTTCAGAAAGTCAAAAAAAAAAAAAAAACGCCCGATCTCGTCTGATCTCGGAAGCATGGTCGGGCCTTGTTGGATGGGAGACCGCCTGGGAATACCAGGTGCTGGAAGCATTTTTGGTAAAAAAAAAAAGAGTCTAAGAATGTGTTCAAAAAGCCTGAAATACTCTTAGTTTCTTCAGAAAGTCAAAAAAAATAAAAAATAAAAAAAAAGTCTAAGAATTTGATCAAAAAGCCTGAAATAGTCTTAGTTTCTTCAAGAAGCCCAGTCTTGGGAGCAGAGTTTCTTCAGAAAGTCAAAAAAAAAAAAAAGAACGCCCGATCTCGTCTGATCTTGGAAGCTAAGCAGTGTCGGGCCTTGTTGGATGGGAGACCGCCTGGGAATACCAGGTGCTGGAAGCATTTTTGGTAAAAAAAAAAAAAAAAAAAAAAAAAAGAGTCTAAGAATGTGTTCAAAAAGCCTGAAATACTCTTAGTTTCTTCAGAAAGTCAAAAAAAATAAAAAAAAAGTCTAAGAATTTGTTCAAAAAGCCTGAAATAGTCTTAGTTTCTTCAAGAAGCCCAGTCTTGGGAGCAGAGTTTCTTCAGAAAGTCAAAAAAAAAAAAAAAAAAAAAAAAAAGTCTAAGAATTTGTTCAAAAAGCCTGAAATAGTCTTAGTTTCTTCAAAAAGCCCAGTCTTGGGAGCAGAGTTTCTTCAGAAAGTAAAAAAAAAAAAAAAGAACGCCCGATCTCGTCTGATCTTGGAAGCTAAGCAGTGTCGGGCCTTGTTGGATGGGAGACCGCCTGGGAATACCAGGTGCTGGAAGCATTTTTGGTAAAAAAATAAAAATAAAAAAAAGAGTCTAAGAATGTGTTCAAAAAGCCTGAAATACTCTTAGTTTCTTCAGAAAGTCAAAAAAAATAAAAAATAAAAAAAAAGTCTAAGAATTTGTTCAAAAAGCCTGAAATAGTCTTAGTTTCTTCAAGAAGCCCAGTCTTGGGAGCAGAGTTTCTTCAGAAAGTCAAAAAAAAAAAAAAAAAAAAAAAAAAAGTCTAAGAATTTGTTCAAAAAGCCTGAAATAGTCTTAGTTTCTTCAAGAAGCCCAGTCTTGGGAGCAGAGTTTCTTCAGAAAGTCAAAAAAAAATAAAAAACGCCCGATCTCGTCTGATCTCGGAAGCATGGTCGGGCCTTGTTGGATGGGAGACCGCCTGGGAATACCAGGTGCTGGAAGCATTTTTGGTAAAAAAAAAAAAAAAAAAAAAAAAAAGAGTCTAAGAATGTGTTCAAAAAGCCTGAAATACTCTTAGTTTCTTCAGAAAGTCAAAAAAAAAAAAAAAAAAAAAAAAAAAGTCTAAGAATTTGTTCAAAAAGCCTAAAATAGTCTTAGTTTCTTCAAGAAGCCCAGTCTTGGGAGCAGAGTTTCTTCAGAAAGTCAAAAAAAAAAAAAAAAGAACGCCCGATCTCGTCTGATCTTGGAAGCTAAGCAGTGTCGGGCCTTGTTGGATGGGAGGCCGCCTGGGAATACCAGGTGCTGGAAGCATTTTTGGTAAAAAAAAAAAAAAAAAAAAAAGAGTCTAAGAATGTGTTCAAAAAGCCTGAAATACTCTTAGTTTCTTCAGAAAGTCAAAAAATAAAAAAAATAAAAAAAAAGTCTAAGAATTTGTTCAAAAAGCCTGAAATAGTCTTAGTTTCTTCAAGAAGCCCAGTCTTGGGAGCAGAGTTTCTTCAGAAAGTCAAAAAAAAAAAAAAAAAAAAAAAAAGTCTAAGAATTTGTTCAAAAAGCCTGAAATAGTCTTAGTTTCTTCAAGAAGCCCAGTCTTGGGAGCAGAGTTTCTTCAGAAAGTCAAAAAAAAAAAAAAAACGCCCGATCTCGTCTGATCTCGGAAGCATGGTCGGGCCTTGTTGGATGGGAGACCGCCTGGGAATACCAGGTGCTGGAGGCATTTTTGGTAAAAAAAAAAAGAGTCTAAGAATGTGTTCAAAAAGCCTGAAATACTCTTAGTTTCTTCAGAAAGTCAAAAAAAATAAAAAATTAAAAAAAAGTCTAAGAATTTGATCAAAAAGCCTGAAATAGTCTTAGTTTCTTCAAGAAGCCCAGTCTTGGGAGCAGAGTTTCTTCAGAAAGTCAAAAAAAAAAAAAAGAACGCCCGATCTCGTCTGATCTTGGAAGCTAAGCAGTGTCGGGCCTTGTTGGATGGGAGACCGCCTGGGAATACCAGGTGCTGGAAGCATTTTTGGTAAAAAAAAAAAAAAAAAAAAAAAAAAGAGTCTAAGAATGTGTTCAAAAAGCCTGAAATACTCTTAGTTTCTTCAGAAAGTCAAAAAAAATTAAAAAAAAGTCTAAGAATTTGTTCAAAAAGCCTGAAATAGTCTTAGTTTCTTCAAGAAGCCCAGTCTTGGGAGCAGAGTTTCTTCAGAAAGTCAAAAAAAAAAAAAAAAAAAAAAAAAAGTCTAAGAATTTGTTCAAAAAGCCTGAAATAGTCTTAGTTTCTTCAAAAAGCCCAGTCTTGGGAGCAGAGTTTCTTCAGAAAGTAAAAAAAAAAAAAAAGAACGCCCGATCTCGTCTGATCTTGGAAGCTAAGCAGTGTCGGGCCTTGTTGGATGGGAGACCGCCTGGGAATACCAGGTGCTGGAAGCATTTTTGGTAAAAAAATAAAAATAAAAAAAAGAGTCTAAGAATGTGTTCAAAAAGCCTGAAATACTCTTAGTTTCTTCAGAAAGTCAAAAAAAATAAAAAATAAAAAAAAAGTCTAAGAATTTGTTCAAAAAGCCTGAAATAGTCTTAGTTTCTTCAAGAAGCCCAGTCTTGGGAGCAGAGTTTCTTCAGAAAGTCAAAAAAAAAAAAAAAAAAAAAAAAAAAGTCTAAGAATTTGTTCAAAAAGCCTGAAATAGTCTTAGTTTCTTCAAGAAGCCCAGTCTTGGGAGCAGAGTTTCTTCAGAAAGTCAAAAAAAAATAAAAAACGCCCGATCTCGTCTGATCTCGGAAGCATGGTCGGGCCTTGTTGGATGGGAGACCGCCTGGGAATACCAGGTGCTGGAAGCATTTTTGGTAAAAAAAAAAAAAAAAAAAAAAAAAGAGTCTAAGAATGTGTTCAAAAAGCCTGAAATACTCTTAGTTTCTTCAGAAAGTCAAAAAAAAAAAAAAAAAAAAAAAAAAGTCTAAGAATTTGTTCAAAAAGCCTAAAATAGTCTTAGTTTCTTCAAGAAGCCCAGTCTTGGGAGCAGAGTTTCTTCAGAAAGTCAAAAAAAAAAAAAAAAGAACGCCCGATCTCGTCTGATCTTGGAAGCTAAGCAGTGTCGGGCCTTGTTGGATGGGAGGCCGCCTGGGAATACCAGGTGCTGGAAGCATTTTTGGTAAAAAAAAAAAAAAAAAAAAAAGAGTCTAAGAATGTGTTCAAAAAGCCTGAAATACTCTTAGTTTCTTCAGAAAGTCAAAAAAAATAAAAAATAAAAAAAAAGTCTAAGAATTTGTTCAAAAAGCCTGAAATAGTCTTAGTTTCTTCAAGAAGCCCAGTCTTGGGAGCAGAGTTTCTTCAGAAAGTCAAAAAAAAAAAAAAAAAAAAAAAAAAAAGTCTAAGAATTTGTTCAAAAAGCCTGAAATAGTCTTAGTTTCTTCAAAAAGCCCAGTCTTGGGAGCAGAGTTTCTTCAGAAAGTCAAAAAAAAAAAAAAAAAAGTCTAAGAATTTGTTCAAAAAGCCTGAAACAGTCTTAGTTTCTTCAAGAAGCCCAGTCTTGGGAGCAGAGTTTCTTCAGAAAGTAAAAAAAAAAAAAAAAGAAAGCCCGATCTTGTCTGATCTCGGTAGCTAAGCAGTAGGGAGACCGCCTGGGAATACCAGGTTCTGGAAGCATTAAAAAAAAAAAAAAAAAAAAAAAAAAAAAAAGTCTAAGAATTTGTTCAAAAAGCCTGAAATAGTCTTAGTTTCTTCAAGAAGCCCAGTCTTGGGAGCAGAGTTTCTTCAGAAAGTCAAAAAAAAAATAAAAAACGCCCGATCTCGTCTGATCTCGGAAGCATGGTCGGGCCTTGTTGGATGGGAGACCGCCTGGGAATACCAGGTGCTGGAAGCATTTTTGGTAAAAAATAAAAAAAAAATAAAAAGAGTCTAAGAATGTGTTCAAAAAGCCTGAAATACTCTTAGTTTCTTCAGAAAGTCAAAAAAAAAAAAAAAAAAAAAAAAAGTCTAAGAATTTGTTCAAAAAGCCTGAAATAGTCTTAGTTTCTTCAAAAAGCCCAGTCTTGGGAGCAGAGTTTCTTCAGAAAGTCAAAATAAAACAAAAAACGCCCGATCTCGTCTGATCTCGGAAGCATGGTCGGGCCTTGTTGGATGGGAGACCGCCTGGGAATACCAGGTGCTGGAAGCATTTTTGGTAAAAAAAAAACAAAAAACAAAAAGAGTCTAAGAATGTGTTCAAAAAGCCTGAAATACTCTTAGTTTCTTCAAAAAGCCCAGTCTTGGGAGCAGAGTTTCTTCAGAAAGTCAAAAAAAAAAAAAAAAAAAAAAAAAAAGTCTAAGAATTTGTTCAAAAAGCCTGAAATACTCTTAGTTTCTTCAAGAAGCCCAGTCTTGGGAGCAGAGTTTATTCAGAAAGTCAAAAAAAAAAAAAAAAGTCTAAGAATTTGTTCAAAAAGCCTGAAATACTCTTAGTTTCTTCAAGAAGCCCAGTCTTGGGAGCAGAGTTTCTTCAGAAAGTCAAAAAAAAAAAAAAAACGCCCGATCTCGTCTGATCTCGCAAGCATGGTCGGGCCTTGTTGGATGGGAGACCGCCTGGGAATACCAGGTGCTGGAAGCATTTTTGGTAAAAAAAAAAAAAAAAAAAAAAAAAAAAAGTCTAAGAATTTGTTCAAAAAGCCTGAAATACTCTTAGTTTCTTCAAAAAGCCCAGTCTTGGGAGCAGAGTTTCTTCAGAAAGTCAAAAAAAAAAAAAAGAACGCCCGATCTCGTCTGATCTTGGAAGCTAATTAGTGTCGGGCCTGGTTGGATGGGAGACCGCTTGGGAATACCAGGTGCTGGAAGCATTTTTGGTAAAAAAAAAAAAAAAAAAAAAAAAAAAGTCTAAGAATTTGTTCAAAAAGCCTGAAATACTCTTAGTTTCTTCAAGAAGCCCAGTCTTGGGAGCAGAGTTTATTCAGAAAGTCAAAAAAAAAAAAAAAAAAAAAAAAAAAGTCTAAGAATTTGTTCAAAAAGCCTGAAATACTCTTAGTTTCTTCAAGAAGCCCAGTCTTGGGAGCAGAGTTTCTTCAGAAAGTCAAAAAAAAAAAAAAAACGCCCGATCTCGTCTGATCTCGCAAGCATGGTCGGGCCTTGTTGGATGGGAGACCGCCTGGGAATACCAGGTGCTGGAAGCATTTTTGGTAAAAAAAAAAAAAAAAAAAAAAAAGAGTCTAAGAATGTGTTCAAAAAGCCTGAAATACTCTTAGTTTCTTCAGAAAGTCAAAAAAAATAAATAAATAAAAAAAGTCTAAGAATTTGTTCAAAAAGCCTGAAATAGTCTTAGTTTCTTCAAGAAGCCCAGTCTTGGGAGCAGAGTTTATTCAGAAAGTCAAAAAAAAAAAAAAAAAGTCTAAGAATTTGTTCAAAAAGCCTGAAATACTCTTAGTTTCTTCAAAAAGCCCAGTCTTGGGAGCAGAGTTTCTTCAGAAAGTCAAAAAAAAAAAAAAGAACGCCCGATCTCGTCTGATCTTGGAAGCTAAGCAGTGTCGGGCCTGGTTGGATGGGAGACTGCTTGGGAATACCAGGTGCTGGAAGCATTTTTGGTAAAAAAAAAAAAAAGTCTAAGAATTTGTTCAAAAAGCCTGAAATAGTCTTAGTTTCTTCAAGAAGCCCAGTCTTGGGAGCAGAGTTTCTTCAGAAAGTCAAAAAAAAAAAAAAAACGCCCGATCTCGTCTGATCTCGGAAGCATGGTCGGGCCTTGTTGGATGGGAGACCGCCTGGGAATACCAGGTGCTGGAAGCATTTTTGGTAAAAAAAATAAAATAAAAAAAAAGAGTCTAAGAATGTGTACAAAAAGCCTGAAATAGTCTTAGTTTCTTCAAGAAGCCCAGTATTGGGAGAAGAGTTTCTTCAGAAAGTAAAAAAAAAAAAAAGTCTAAGAATTTGTTCAAAAAGCCTGAAATAGTCTTAGTTTCTTCAAGAAGCCCAGTCTTGGGAGCAGAGTTTCTTCAGAAAGTCAAAAAAAAAAAGAAAGATCTTGTCTGATCTCGGTAGCTAAGCAGTGTCGGGCCTGGTTGGATGGGAGACCGCCTGGGAATACCAGGTTCTGGAAGCATTAAAAAAAAAAAAAAAAAAAAAAAAAAAAAAAAGTCTAAGAATTTGTTCAAAAAGCCTGAAATAGTCTTAGTTTCTTCAAGAAGCCCAGTCTTGGGAGCAGAGTTTCTTCAGAAAGTCAAAAAAAAAACAAAAAACGCCCGATCTCGTCTGATCACGCAAGCATGGTCGGGCCTTGTTGGATGGGAGACCGCCTGGGAATACCAGGTGCTGGAAGCATTTTTGGTAAAAAAATAAAATAAAAAAAAAAGAGTCTAAGAATGTGTTCAAAAAGCCTGAAATACTCTTAGTTTCTTCAGAAAGTCAAAAAAATAAATAAATAAAAAAAGTCTAAGAATTTGTTCAAAAAGCCTGAAATAGTCTTAGTTTCTTCAAGAAGCCCAGTCTTGGGAGCAGAGTTTATTCAGAAAGTCAAAAAAAAAAAAAAAAAAAAAAAAAAAGTCTAAGAATTTGTTCAAAAAGCCTGAAATACTCTTAGTTTCTTCAAAAAGCCCAGTCTTGGGAGCAGAGTTTCTTCAGAAAGTCAAAAAAAAAAAAAAAAAACGCCCGATCTCGTCTGATCTTGGAAGCTAAGCAGTGTCGGTCCTGGTTGGATGGGAGACCACCTGGGAATACCAGGTGCTGGAAGCATTTTTGAAAAAAAAAAAAAAAACAAAAAAAAAAAGTCTAAGAATTTGTTCAAAAAGCCTGAAATAGTCTTAGTTTCTTCAAGAAGCCCAGTCTTGGGAGCAGAGTTTATTCAGAAAGTCAAAAAAAAAAAAAAAGTCTAAGAATTTGTTCAAAAAGCCTGAAATACTCTTAGTTTCTTCAAAAAGCCCAGTCTTGGGAGCAGAGTTTCTTCAGAAAGTCAAAAAAAAAAAAAAGAACGCCCGATCTCGTCTGATCTTGGAAGCTAAGCAGTGTCGGGCCTGGTTGGATGGGAGACCGCTTGGGAATACCAGGTGCTGGAAGCATTTTTGGTAAAAAAAAAAAAAAAAAAAAAAAAAAGTCTAAGAATTTGTTCAAAAAGCCTGAAATACTCTTAGTTTCTTCAAGAAGCCCAGTCTTGGGAGCAGAGTTTATTCAGAAAGTCAAAAAAAAAAAAAAAAAAAAAAAAAAGTCTAAGAATTTGTTCAAAAAGCCTGAAATACTCTTAGTTTCTTCAAGAAGCCCAGTCTTGGGAGCAGAGTTTCTTCAGAAAGTCAAAAAAAAAAAAAAAACGCCCGATCTCGTCTGATCTCGCAAGCATGGTCGGGCCTTGTTGGATGGGAGACCGCCTGGGAATACCAGGTGCTGGAAGCATTTTTGGTAAAAAACAAAAAAAAAACAAAAAAAAGAGTCTAAGAATGTGTTCAAAAAGCCTGAAATACTCTTAGTTTCTTCAGAAAGTAAAAAAAATAAATAAATAAAAAAAGTCTAAGAATTTGTTCAAAAAGCCTGAAATAGTCTTAGTTTCTTCAAGAAGCCCAGTCTTGGGAGCAGAATTTATTCAGAAAGTCAAAAAAAAAAAAAAAAAAAAAAAAAAGAGTCTAAGAATGTGTTCAAAAAGCCTGAAATACTCTTAGTTTCTTCAGAAAGTCAAAAAAAAAAAAAAAAAAAAAAAAGTCTAAGAATTTGTTCAAAAAGCCTGAAATAGTCTTAGTTTCTTCAAAAAGCCCAGTCTTGGGAGCAGAGTTTCTTCAGAAAGTCAAAATAAAACAAAAAACGCCCGATCTCGTCTGATCTCGGAAGCATGGTCGGGCCTTGTTGGATGGGAGACCGCCTGGGAATACCAGGTGCTGGAAGCATTTTTGGTAAAAAAAAAACAAAAAACAAAAAGAGTCTAAGAATGTGTTCAAAAAGCCTGAAATACTCTTAGTTTCTTCAGAAAGTCAAAAAAAAAAAAAAAAAAAAAAAAAGTCTAAGAATTTGTTCAAAAAGCCTGAAATAGTCTTAGTTTCTTCAAGAAGCCCAGTCTTGGGAGCAGAGTTTCTTCAGAAAGTCAAAAAAAAAAAAAAAAAAAAAAAAAAAGTCTAAGAATTTGTTCAAAAAGCCTGAAATAGTCTTAGTTTCTTCAAGAAGCCCAGTCTTGGGAGCAGAGTTTTTTCAGAAAGTCAAAAAAAAAAAAAAAAAAAAAAACGCCCGATCTCGTCTGATCTCGGAAGCTAAGCAGTGTCGGGCCTGGTTGGATGGGAGACCGCCTGGGAATACCAGGTGCTGGAAGCATTTTTGGTAAAAAAAAATAAAAAAAAAGTCTAAGAATTTGTTCAAAAAGCCTGAAATAGTCTTAGTTTCTTCAAGAAGCCCAGTCTTGGGAGCAGAGTTTCTTCAGAAAGAAAAAAAACAACAACAAAAAAAGAACGCCCGATCTCGTCTGATCTCGGAAGCTAAGCAGTGTCGGGCCTGGTTGGATGGGAGACCGCCTGGGAATACCAGGTTCTGGAAACATTTAAAAAAAAAAAAAAAAATTAAAAAAAAAAAGTCTAAGAATTTGTTCAAAAAGCCTGAAATAGTCTTAGTTTCTTCAAAAAGCCCAGTCTTGGGAGCAGAGTTTCTTCAGAAAGTCAAAAAAAAAAAAAAAAAAAAAAAGTCTAAGAATTTGTTCAAAAAGCCTGAAATAGTCTTAGTTTCTTCAAAAAGCCCAGTCTTGGGAGCAGAGTTTCTTCAGAAAGTCAAAATAAAACAAAAAACGCCCGATCTCGTCTGATCTCGGAAGCATGGTCGGGCCTTGTTGGATGGGAGACCGCCTGGGAATACCAGGTGCTGGAAGCATTTTTGGTAAAAAAAAAACAAAAAACAAAAAGAGTCTAAGAATGTGTTCAAAAAGCCTGAAATACTCTTAGTTTCTTCAGAAAGTCAAAAAAAAAAAAAAAAAAAAAAAAAGTCTAAGAATTTGTTCAAAAAGCCTGAAATAGTCTTAGTTTCTTCAAGAAGCCCAGTCTTGGGAGCAGAGTTTCTTCAGAAAGTCAAAAAAAAAAAAAAAAAAAAAAAAAAAGTCTAAGAATTTGTTCAAAAAGCCTGAAATAGTCTTAGTTTCTTCAAGAAGCCCAGTCTTGGGAGCAGAGTTTCTTCAGAAAGTCAAAAAAAAAAAAAAAAAAAAAAAAAAGTCTAAGAATTTGTTCAAAAAGCCTGAAATACTCTTAGTTTCTTCAAAAAGCCCAGTCTTGGGAGCAGAGTTTCTTCAGAAAGTCAAAAATAAAAAAAAGAACGCCCGATCTCGTCTGATCTTGGAAGCTAAGCAGTGTCGGGCCTGGTTGGATGGGAGACCGCTTGGGAATACCAGGTGCTGGAAGCATTTTTGGTAAAAAAATAAAAAAAAATAAAAAAAAAAGTCTAAGAATTTGTTCAAAAAGCCTGAAATACTCTTAGTTTCTTCAAGAAGCCCAGTCTTGGGAGCAGAGTTTATTCAGAAAGTAAAAAAAAAAAAAAAAAAAAGTCTAAGAATTTGTTCAAAAAGCCTGAAATACTCTTAGTTTCTTCAAAAAGCCCAGTCTTGGGAGCAGAGTTTCTTCAGAAAGTCAAAAAAAAAAAAAAAACGCCCGATCTCGTCTGATCTCGCAAGCATGGTCGGGCCTTGTTGGATGGGAGACCGCCTGGGAATACCAGGTGCTGGAAGCATTTTTGGTAAAAAAAAAAAAAAAAAAAAAAAAGAGTCTAAGAATGTGTTCAAAAAGCCTGAAATACTCTTAGTTTCTTCAGAAAGTCAAAAAAAATAAATAAATAAAAAATGTCTAAGAATTTGTTCAAAAAGCCTGAAATAGTCTTAGTTTCTTCAAGAAGCCCAGTCTTGGGAGCAGAGTTTATTCAGAAAGTCTAAAAAAAAAAAAAAAGTCTAAGAATTTGTTCAAAAAGCCTGAAATACTCTTAGTTTCTTCAAAAAGCCCAGTCTTGGGAGCAGAGTTTCTTCAGAAAGTCAAAAAAAAAAAAAAGAACGACCGATCTCGTCTGATCTTGGAAGCTAAGCAGTGTCGGGCCTGGTTGGATGGGAGACTGCTTGGGAATACCAGGTGCTGGAAGCATTTTTGGTAAAAAAAAAAAAAAGTCTAAGAATTTGTTCAAAAAGCCTGAAATAGTCTTAGTTTCTTCAAGAAGCCCAGTCTTGGGAGCAGAGTTTCTTCAGAAAGTCAAAAAAAAAAAAAAAACGCCCGATCTCGTCTGATCTCGGAAGCATGGTCGGGCCTTGTTGGATGGGAGACCGCCTGGGAATACCAGGTGCTGGAAGCATTTTTGGTAAAAAAAATAAAATAAAAAAAAAGAGTCTAAGAATGTGTTCAAAAAGCCTGAAATAGTCTTAGTTTCTTCAAGAAGCCCAGTCTTGGGAGCAGAGTTTCTTCAGAAAGTAAAAAAAAAAAAAAAAAAAAAAAAAAAAGTCTAAGAATTTGTTCAAAAAGCCTGAAATAGTCTTAGTTTCTTCAAGAAGCCCAGTCTTGGGAGCAGAGTTTCTTCAGAAAGTCACAAAAAAAAAAAAAAAAAAAAAAAGAAAGATCTTGTCTGATCTCGGTAGCTAAGCAGTGTCGGGCCTGGTTGGATGGGAGACCGCCTGGGAATACCAGGTTCTGGAAGCATAAAAAAAAAAATAAAAAAAAAAAATAAAAAAGTCTAAGAATTTGTTCAAAAAGCCTGAAATAGTCTTAGTTTCTTCAAGAAGCCCAGTCTTGGGAGCAGAGTTTCTTCAGAAAGTCAAAAAAAAATAAAAAACGCCCGATCTCGTCTGATCTCGGAAGCATGGTCGGGCCTTGTTGGATGGGAGACCGCCTGGGAATACCAGGTGCTGGAAGCATTTTTGGTAAAAAAAAAAAAAAAAAAAAAAAAGAGTCTAAGAATGTGTTCAAAAAGCCTGAAATACTCTTAGTTTCTTCAGAAAGTCAAAAAAAATAAATAAATAAAAAAAGTCTAAGAATTTGTTCAAAAAGCCTGAAATAGTCTTAGTTTCTTCAAGAAGCCCAGTCTTGGGAGCAGAGTTTATTCAGAAAGTCAAAAAAAAAAAAAAAAGTCTAAGAATTTGTTCAAAAAGCCTGAAATACTCTTAGTTTCTTCAAAAAGCCCAGTCTTGGGAGCAGAGTTTCTTCAGAAAGTCAAAAAAAAAAAAAAGAACGCCCGATCTCGTCTGATCTTGGAAGCTAAGCAGTGTCGGGCCTGGTTGGATGGGAGACTGCTTGGGAATACCAGGTGCTGGAAGCATTTTTGGTAAAAAAAAAAAAAAGTCTAAGAATTTGTTCAAAAAGCCTGAAATAGTCTTAGTTTCTTCAAGAAGCCCAGTCTTGGGAGCAGAGTTTCTTCAGAAAGTCAAAAAAAAAAAAAAAAACGCCCGATCTCGTCTGATCTCGGAAGCATGGTCGGGCCTTGTTGGATGGGAGACCGCCTGGGAATACCAGGTGCTGGAAGCATTTTTGGTAAAAAAAATAAAATAAAAAAAAAGAGTCTAAGAATGTGTTCAAAAAGCCTGAAATAGTCTTAGTTTCTTCAAGAAGCCCAGTCTTGGGAGCAGAGTTTCTTCAGAATGTAAAAAAAAAAAAAAAAAAAAAAAAAAAAGTCTAAGAATTTGTTCAAAAAGCCTGAAATAGTCTTAGTTTCTTCAAGAAGCCCAGTCTTGGGAGCAGAGTTTCTTCAGAAAGTCAAAAAAAAAAAAAAGAAAAAAAAAAAAGAAAGATCTTGTCTGATCTCGGTAGCTAAGCAGTGTCGGGCCTGGTTGGATGGGAGACCGCCTGGGAATACCAGGTTCTGGAAGCATTAAAAAAAAAAAAAAAGAAAAAAAAAAAAAAGTCTAAGAATTTGTTCAAAAAGCCTGAAATAGTCTTAGTTTCTTCAAGAAGCCCAGTCTTGGGAGCAGAGTTTCTTCAGAAAGTCAAAAAAAAATAAAAAACGCCCGATCTCGTCTGATCTCGGAAGCATGGTCGGGCCTTGTTGGATGGGAGACCGCCTGGGAATACCAGGTGCTGGAAGCATTTTTTGTAAAAAAAAAAAAAAAGTCTAAGAATGTGTTCAAAAAGCCTGAAATACTCTTAGTTTCTTCAGAAAGTCAAAAAAAAAAAAAAAAAAAAAGTCTAAGAATTTGTTCAAAAAGCCTGAAATAGTCTTAGTTTCTTCAAAAAGCCCAGTCTTGGGAGCAGAGTTTCTTCAGAAAGTCAAAAAAATAAAAAAAAAAGTCTAAGAATTTGTTCAAAAAGCCTGAAATAGTCTTAGTTTCTTCAAGAAGCCCAGTCTTGGGAGCAGAGTTTCTTCAGAAAGTCCAAAAAAAAATAAAGAACGCCCGATCTCGTCTGATCTTGGAAGCTAAGCAGTGTCGGTCCTGGTTGGATGGGAGACCGCCTGGGAATACCAGGTGCTGGAAGCATTTTTGGTAAAAAAAAAAAAAAAAAAAAAAAAAAGTCTAAGAATTTGTTCAAAAAGCCTGAAATAGTCTTAGTTTCTTCAAAAAGCCCAGTCTTGGGAGCAGAGTTTCTTCAGAAAGTCAAAAAAAAACTAAAAAAAACTAAAAAAAAGTATAAGAATTTGTTCAAAAAGCCTGAAATACTCTTAGTTTCTTCAAAAAGCCCAGTCTTGGGAGCAGAGTTTCTTCAGAAAGTCAAAAAAAAAAAAAAAACGCCCGATCTCGTCTGATCTCGGAAGCATGGTCGGGCCTTGTTGGATGGGAGACCGCCTGGGAATACCAGGTGCTGGAAGCATTTTTGGTAAAAAAAAAAAAAAAAAAAAAAAGAGTCTAAGAATGTGTTCAAAAAGCCTGAAATACTCTTAGTTTCTTCAGAAAGTCAAAAAAAAAAAAAAAAAAAAAAAAGTCTAAGAATTTGTTCAAAAAGCCTGAAATAGTCTTAGTTTCTTCAAGAAGCCCAGTCTTGGGAGCAGAGTTTCTTCAGAAAGTCAAAAAAAAAAAAAAAAAAAAAAAAAGTCTAAGAATTTGTTCAAAAAGCCTGAAATACTCTTAGTTTCTTCAAAAAGCCCAGTCTTGGGAGCAGAGTTTCTTCAGAAAGTCAAAAAAAAAAAAAAAACGCCCGATCTCGTCTGATCACGCAAGCATGGTCGGGCCTTGTTGGATGGGAGACCGCCTGGGAATACCAGGTGCTGGAAGCATTTTTGGTAAAAAAAATTAAATAAAAAAAAAAGAGTCTAAGAATGTGTTCAAAAAGCCTGAAATACTCTTAGTTTCTTCAGAAAGTCAAAAAAATTAATAAATAAAAAAAGTCTAAGAATTTGTTCAAAAAGCCTGAAATAGTCTTAGTTTCTTCAAGAAGCCCAGTCTTGGGAGCAGAGTTTATTCAGAAAGTCAAAAAAAAAAAAAAAAAAAAAAAAAAAATGTCTAAGAATTTGTTCAAAAAGCCTGAAATACTCTTAGTTTCTTCAAAAAGCCCAGTCTTGGGAGCAGAGTTTCTTCAGAAAGTCAAAAAAAAAAAAAAAAACGCCCGATCTCGTCTGATCTTGGAAGCTAAGCAGTGTCGGTCCTGGTTGGATGGGAGACCGCCTGGGAATACCAGGTGCTGGAAGCATTTTTGGTAAAAAAAAAAAAAAAAAAAAAAAAAAGTCTAAGAATTTGTTCAAAAAGCCTGAAATAGTCTTAGTTTCTTCAAGAAGCCCAGTCTTGGGAGCAGAGTTTATTCAGAAAGTCAAAAAAAAAAAAAAAGTCTAAGAATTTGTTCAAAAAGCCTGAAATACTCTTAGTTTCTTCAAAAAGCCCAGTCTTGGGAGCAGAGTTTCTTCAGAAAGTCAAAAAAAAAAAAAAGAACGCCCGATCTCGTCTGATCTTGGAAGCTAAGCAGTGTCGGGCCTGGTTGGATGGGAGACCGCTTGGGAATACCAGGTGCTGGAAGCATTTTTGGTAAAAAAAAAAAAAAAAAAAAAAAAAAAGGCTAAGAATTTGTTCAAAAAGCCTGAAATACTCTTAGTTTCTTCAAGAAGCCCAGTCTTGGGAGCAGAGTTTATTCAGAAAGTCAAAAAAAAAAAAAAAAAAAAAAAAAAAAAGTCTAAGAATTTGTTCAAAAAGCCTGAAATACTCTTAGTTTCTTCAAGAAGCCCAGTCTTGGGAGCAGAGTTTCTTCAGAAAGTCAAAAAAAAAAAAAAAACGCCCGATCTCGTCTGATCTCGCAAGCATGGTCGGGCCTTGTTGGATGGGAGACCGCCTGGGAATACCAGGTGCTGGAAGCATTTTTGGTAAAAAAAAAAAAAAAAAAAAAAAAAGAGTCTAAGAATGTGTTCAAAAAGCCTGAAATACTCTTAGTTTCTTCAGAAAGTCAAAAAAAAAAAAAAAAAAAAAAAAAGTCTAAGAATTTGTTCAAAAAGCCTGAAATAGTCTTAGTTTCTTCAAGAAGCCCAGTCTTGGGAGCAGAGTTTATTCAGAAAGTCAAAAAAAAAAAAAAAAAGTCTAAGAATTTGTTCAAAAAGCCTGAAATACTCTTAGTTTCTTCAAAAAGCCCAGTCTTGGGAGCAGAGTTTCTTCAGAAAGTCAAAAAAAAAAAAAAGAACGCCCGATCTCGTCTGATCTTGGAAGCTAAGCAGTGTCGGGCCTGGTTGGATGGGAGACTGCTTGGGAATACCAGGTGCTGGAAGCATTTTTGGTAAAAAAAAAAAAAAGTCTAAGAATTTGTTCAAAAAGCCTGAAATAGTCTTAGTTTCTTCAAGAAGCCCAGTCTTGGGAGCAGAGTTTCTTCAGAAAGTCAAAAAAAAAAAAAAAACGCCCGATCTCGTCTGATCTCGGAAGCATGGTCGGGCCTTGTTGGATGGGAGACCGCCTGGGAATACCAGGTGCTGGAAGCATTTTTGGTAAAAAAAATAAAATAAAAAAAAAGAGTCTAAGAATGTGTTCAAAAAGCCTGAAATAGTCTTAGTTTCTTCAAGAAGCCCAGTCTTGGGAGAAGAGTTTCTTCAGAAAGTAAAAAAAAAAAAAAGTCTAAGAATTTGTTCAAAAAGCCTGAAATAGTCTTAGTTTCTTCAAGAAGCCCAGTCTTGGGAGCAGAGTTTCTTCAGAAAGTCAAAAAAAAAAAGAAAGATCTTGTCTGATCTCGGTAGCTAAGCAGTGTCGGGCCTGGTTGGATGGGAGACCGCCTGGGAATACCAGGTTCTGGAAGCATTAAAAAAAAAAAAAAAAAAAAAAAAAAAAAAAGTCTAAGAATTTGTTCAAAAAGCCTGAAATAGTCTTAGTTTCTTCAAGAAGCCCAGTCTTGGGAGCAGAGTTTCTTCAGAAAGTCAAAAAAAAATAAAAAACGCCCGATCTCGTCTGATCTCGGAAGCATGGTCGGGCCTTGTTGGATGGGAGACCGCCTGGGAATACCAGGTGCTGGAAGCATTTTTGGTAAAAAAAAAAAAAAAAAAAAAAGAGTCTAAGAATTTGTTCAAAAAGCCTGAAATAGTCTTAGTTTCTTCAAGAAGCCCAGTCTTGGGAGCAGAGTTTATTCAGAAAGTCAAAAAAATAAAAAAAAATAAAACGCCCGATCTCGTCTGATCTCGGAAGTTAAGCATGGTCGGGCCTGGTTGGATGGGAGACCGCCTGGGAATACCAGGTTCTGGAAGCATTTTTGGTAAAAAAAAAAATTAAAAATAAAAAAAATTCTAAGAATTTGTTCAAAAAGCCTGAAATAGTCTTAGTTTCTTTAAGAAGCCCAGTCTTGGGAGCAGAGTTTCTTCAGAAAGTAAAAAAAAAAAAAAAAAAAAGAACGCCCGATCTCGTCTGATCTCGGAAGCTAAGCAGTGTCGGGCCTGGTTGGATGGGAGACCGCCTGGGAATACCAGGTGCTGGAAGCATTTTTGGTAAAAAATAAAATAAAAAAAAGAGTCTAAGAATGTGTTCAAAAAGCCTGAAATACTCTTAGTTTCTTCAGAAAGTCAAAAAATAAAAAATAAAAATAAAAAGTCTAAGAATTTGTTCAAAAAGCCTGAAATAGTCTTAGTTTCTTCAAGAAGCCCAGTCTTGGGAGCAGAGTTTCTTCAGAAAGTCAAAAAAAAAAAAAAAAAAAACCGCCCGATCTCGTCTGATCTCGGAAATTAAGCATGGTCGGGCCTGGTTGGATGGGAGACCGCCTGGGAATACCAGGTTCTGGAAGCATTTTTGGTAAAAAAAAAAACTAAAAAAAAAAGAGTCTAAGAATGTGTTCAAAAAGCCTGAAATACTCTTAGTTTCTTCAAGAAGCCCAGTCTTGGGAGCAGAGTTTCTTCAGAAAGTCAAAAAAAAAAAAAAAAAAAAAAAAAGAAAGCCCGATCTTGTCTGATCTCGGTAGCTAAGCAGTGTCGGGCCTGGTTGGATGGGAGACCGCCTGGGAATACCAGGTTCTGGAAGCATTTAAAAAAAAATTTAATTTTTTTTTTAAAAAAAGTCTAAGAATTTGTTCAAAAAGCCTGAAATAGTCTAAAGGCGGTCGCACACCGGACGCGCAGCTCGGCGGCGCGCCGCGCAGCGCCACGTCTTTTAAATTCGAACACATTATTCTCTATGAGAGGACACACACCGGCGGCGCCTTTCGGCGTCTGTCCGCGGCGGCTCAGGACCGTGTTCAAAATCCTGCCGCGCCACAGAGCGCCATTTACTTAGTTTTATATTAAATGTACATGTATGTGTCTCAAATCGTAGTTAATGTATATACGGACCTCACCCTGTGCTGCAATATACATTTAGTTTTATATTTATTTACAGAAATCAGAAAATTGCTGATGTTATCGGATTTTCAGGTGACAGTTGTCCTAGACGTGGCGCGGCGCGGCGCTGAGCTGCGCGTCCGGTGTGCGGCCGCCTTTAGTTTCTTCAAGAAGCCCAGTCTTGGGAGCAGAGTTTCTTCAGAAAGTCAAAAAAAAAAAAAAAAAAAAACGCCCGATCTCGTCTGATCTCGGAAGCTAAGCAGTGTCGGGCCTGGTTGGATGGGAGACCGCCTGGGAATACCAGGTGCTGGAAGCATTTTTGGTAAAAAAAAAAAAAAAAAAAAGAGTCTAAGAATGTGTTCAAAAAGCCTGAAATACTCTTAGTTTCTTCAGAAAGTCAAAAAAAAAAAAAAAAAAAAAAAAGTCTAAGAATTTGTTCAAAAAGCCTGAAATAGTCTTAGTTTCTTCAAGAAGCCCAGTCTTGGGAGCAGAGTTTCTTCAGAAAGTCAAAAAAAAAAAAAAAACGCCCGATCTCGTCTGATCTCGGAAGCATGGTCGGGCCTTGTTGGATGGGAGACCGCCTGGGAATACCAGGTGCTGGAAGCATTTTTGGTAAAAAAATAAATAAAAAATAAAAAGAGTCTAAGAATGTGTTCAAAAAGCCTGAAATACTCTTAGTTTCTTCAGAAAGTCAAAAAAATAAATAAAAAAAGTCTAAGAATTTGTTCAAAAAGCCTGAAATAGTCTTAGTTTCTTCAAGAAGCCCAGTCTTGGGAGCAGAGTTTCTTCAGAAAGAAAAAAAACAACAACAAAAAAAGAACGCCCGATCTCGTCTGATCTCGGAAGCTAAGCAGTGTCGGGCCTGGTTGGATGGGAGACCGCCTGGGAATACCAGGTTCTGGAAACATTTAAAAAAAAAATAAAAAATTTAAAGAAAAAAGTCTAAGAATTTGTTCAAAAAGCCTGAAATAGTCTTAGTTTCTTCAAAAAGCCCAGTCTTGGGAGCAGAGTTTCTTCAGAAAGTCAAAAAAAAACTAAAAAAAACTAAAAAAAAAGTATAAGAATTTGTTCAAAAAGCCTGAAATACTCTTAGTTTCTTCAAAAAGCCCAGTCTTGGGAGCAGAGTTTCTTCAGAAAGTCAAAAAAAAAAAAAAAACGCCCGATCTCGTCTGATCTCGGAAGCATGGTCGGGCCTTGTTGGATGGGAGACCGCCTGGGAATACCAGGTGCTGGAAGCATTTTTGGTAAAAAAAAAAAAAAAAAAAAAAAGAGTCTAAGAATGTGTTCAAAAAGCCTGAAATACTCTTAGTTTCTTCAGAAAGTCAAAAAAAAAAAAAAAAAAAAAAAAAGTCTAAGAATTTGTTCAAAAAACCTGAAATAGTCTTAGTTTCTTCAAGAAGCCCAGTCTTGGGAGCAGAGTTTCTTCAGAAAGTCAAAAAAAAAAAAAAAAAAAAAAAAAGTCTAAGAATTTGTTCAAAAAGCCTGAAATACTCTTAGTTTCTTCAAAAAGCCCAGTCTTGGGAGCAGAGTTTCTTCAGAAAGTCAAAAAAAAAAAAAAAACGCCCGATCTCGTCTGATCACGCAAGCATGGTCGGGCCTTGTTGGATGGGAGACCGCCTGGGAATACCAGGTGCTGGAAGCATTTTTGGTAAAAAAAAAAAAAAAAAAAAAAAGAGTCTAAGAATGTGTTCAAAAAGCCTGAAATACTCTTAGTTTCTTCAGAAAGTCAAAAAAATAAATAAATAAAAAAAGTCTAAGAATTTGTTCAAAAAGCCTGAAATAGTCTTAGTTTCTTCAAGAAGCCCAGTCTTGGGAGCAGAGTTTATTCAGAAAGTCAAAAAAAAAAAAAAAAAAAAAAAAAAAGTCTAAGAATTTGTTCAAAAAGCCTGAAATACTCTTAGTTTCTTCAAAAAGCCCAGTCTTGGGAGCAGAGTTTCTTCAGAAAGTCAAAAAAAAAAAAAAAAAACGCCCGATCTCGTCTGATCTTGGAAGCTAAGCAGTGTCGGTCCTGGTTGGATGGGAGACCGCCTGGGAATACCAGGTGCTGGAAGCATTTTTGGTAAAAAAAAAAAAAAAAAAAAAAAAAAGTCTAACAATTTGTTCTAAAAGCCTGAAATAGTCTTAGTTTCTTCAAGAAGCCCAGTCTTGGGAGCAGAGTTTATTCAGAAAGTCAAAAAAAAAAAAAAAGTATAAGAATTTGTTCAAAAAGCCTGAAATACTCTTAGTTTCTTCAAAAAGCCCAGTCTTGGGAGCAGAGTTTCTTCAGAAAGTCAAAAAAAAAAAAAAGAACGCCCGATCTCGTCTGATCTTGGAAGCTAAGCAGTGTCGGGCCTGGTTGGATGGGAGACCGCTTGGGAATACCAGGTGCTGGAAGCATTTTTGGTAAAAAAATTAAATAAAAAAAAAAGAGTCTAAGAATGTGTTCAAAAAGCCTGAAATACTCTTAGTTTCTTCAGAAAGTCAAAAAAATTAATAAATAAAAAAAGTCTAAGAATTTGTTCAAAAAGCCTGAAATAGTCTTAGTTTCTTCAAGAAGCCCAGTCTTGGGAGCAGAGTTTATTCAGAAAGTCAAAAAAAAAAAAAAAAAAAAAAAAAAAATGTCTAAGAATTTGTTCAAAAAGCCTGAAATACTCTTAGTTTCTTCAAAAAGCCCAGTCTTGGGAGCAGAGTTTCTTCAGAAAGTCAAAAAAAAAAAAAAAAAACGCCCGATCTCGTCTGATCTTGGAAGCTAAGCAGTGTCGGTCCTGGTTGGATGGGAGACCGCCTGGGAATACCAGGTGCTGGAAGCATTTTTGGTAAAAAAAAAAAAAAAAAAAAAAAAAAGTCTAAGAATTTGTTCAAAAAGCCTGAAATAGTCTTAGTTTCTTCAAGAAGCCCAGTCTTGGGAGCAGAGTTTATTCAGAAAGTCAAAAAAAAAAAAAAAGTCTAAGAATTTGTTCAAAAAGCCTGAAATACTCTTAGTTTCTTCAAAAAGCCCAGTCTTGGGAGCAGAGTTTCTTCAGAAAGTCAAAAAAAAAAAAAAGAACGCCCGATCTCGTCTGATCTTGGAAGCTAAGCAGTGTCGGGCCTGGTTGGATGGGAGACCGCTTGGGAATACCAGGTGCTGGAAGCATTTTTGGTAAAAAAAAAAAAAAAAAAAAAAAAAAAGGCTAAGAATTTGTTCAAAAAGCCTGAAATACTCTTAGTTTCTTCAAGAAGCCCAGTCTTGGGAGCAGAGTTTATTCAGAAAGTCAAAAAAAAAAAAAAAAAAAAAAAAAAAAAGTCTAAGAATTTGTTCAAAAAGCCTGAAATACTCTTAGTTTCTTCAAGAAGCCCAGTCTTGGGAGCAGAGTTTCTTCAGAAAGTCAAAAAAAAAAAAAAAACGCCCGATCTCGTCTGATCTCGCAAGCATGGTCGGGCCTTGTTGGATGGGAGACCGCCTGGGAATACCAGGTGCTGGAAGCATTTTTGGTAAAAAAAAAAAAAAAAAAAAAAAAAGAGTCTAAGAATGTGTTCAAAAAGCCTGAAATACTCTTAGTTTCTTCAGAAAGTCAAAAAAAAAAAAAAAAAAAAAAAAAGTCTAAGAATTTGTTCAAAAAGCCTGAAATAGTCTTAGTTTCTTCAAGAAGCCCAGTCTTGGGAGCAGAGTTTATTCAGAAAGTCAAAAAAAAAAAAAAAAAGTCTAAGAATTTGTTCAAAAAGCCTGAAATACTCTTAGTTTCTTCAAAAAGCCCAGTCTTGGGAGCAGAGTTTCTTCAGAAAGTCAAAAAAAAAAAAAAGAACGCCCGATCTCGTCTGATCTTGGAAGCTAAGCAGTGTCGGGCCTGGTTGGATGGGAGACTGCTTGGGAATACCAGGTGCTGGAAGCATTTTTGGTAAAAAAAAAAAAAAGTCTAAGAATTTGTTCAAAAAGCCTGAAATAGTCTTAGTTTCTTCAAGAAGCCCAGTCTTGGGAGCAGAGTTTCTTCAGAAAGTCAAAAAAAAAAAAAAAACGCCCGATCTCGTCTGATCTCGGAAGCATGGTCGGGCCTTGTTGGATGGGAGACCGCCTGGGAATACCAGGTGCTGGAAGCATTTTTGGTAAAAAAAATAAAATAAAAAAAAAGAGTCTAAGAATGTGTTCAAAAAGCCTGAAATAGTCTTAGTTTCTTCAAGAAGCCCAGTCTTGGGAGAAGAGTTTCTTCAGAAAGTAAAAAAAAAAAAAAGTCTAAGAATTTGTTCAAAAAGCCTGAAATAGTCTTAGTTTCTTCAAGAAGCCCAGTCTTGGGAGCAGAGTTTCTTCAGAAAGTCAAAAAAAAAAAGAAAGATCTTGTCTGATCTCGGTAGCTAAGCAGTGTCGGGCCTGGTTGGATGGGAGACCGCCTGGGAATACCAGGTTCTGGAAGCATTAAAAAAAAAAAAAAAAAAAAAAAAAAAAAAAAGTCTAAGAATTTGTTCAAAAAGCCTGAAATAGTCTTAGTTTCTTCAAGAAGCCCAGTCTTGGGAGCAGAGTTTCTTCAGAAAGTCCAAAAAAAAAGAAAAGAACGCCCGATCTCGTCTGATCTTGGAAGCTAAGCAGTGTCGGGCCTTGTTGGATGGGAGACCGCCTGGGAATACCAGGTGCTGGAAGCATTTTTGGTAAAAAAAAATAATAAAAAAAAAAGAGTCTAAGAATGTGTTCAAAAAGCCTGAAATACTCTTAGTTTCTTCAGAAAGTCAAAAAAAATAAAAAATTAAAAAAAAGTCTAAGAATTTGTTCAAAAAGCCTGAAATAGTCTTAGTTTCTTCAAGAAGCCCAGTCTTGGGAGCAGAGTTTCTTCAGAAAGTCAAAAAAAAAAAAAAAAAAAAAAAAAAGTCTAAGAATTTGTTCAAAAAGCCTGAAATAGTCTTAGTTTCTTCAAGAAGCCCAGTCTTGGGAGCAGAGTTTCTTCAGAAATTCAAAAAAAAAAAAAAAAAAAAAAAAAGAGTCTAAGAATGTGTTCAAAAAGCCTGAAATACTCTTAGTTTCTTCAGAAAGTCAAAAAAAAAAAAAAAAAAAAAAAAGTCTAAGAATTTGTTCAAAAAGCCTGAAATAGTCTTAGTTTCTTCAAGAAGCCCAGTCTTGGGAGCAGAGTTTATTCAGAAAGTCAAAAAAAAAAAAAAAGAACGCCCGATCTCGTCTGATCTTGGAAGCTAAGCAGTGTCGGGCCTTGTTGGATGGGAGACCGCCTGGGAATACCAGGTGCTGGGAGCATTTTTGGTAAAAAAAATAAAAAAAATAAATGAGTCTAAGAATGTGTTCAAAAAGCCTGAAATAGTCTTAGTTTCTTCAGAAAGTCAAAAAAAAAGTCTAAGAATTTGTTCAAAAAGCCTTAAATACTCTTAGTTTCTTCAGAAAGTCAAAAAAAAAAAAAAAAAAAAAAAAAAAGTCTAAGAATTTGTTCAAAAAGCCTGAAATACTCTTAGTTTCTTCAAAAAGCCCAGTCTTGGGAGCAGAGTTTCTTCAGAAAGTCAAAAAAAAAAAAAAAAACGCCCGATCTCGTCTGATCTCGCAAGCATGGTCGGGCCTTGTTGGATGGGAGACCGCCTGGGAATACCAGGTGCTGGAAGCATTTTTGGTAAAAAAAAAAAAAAAAAAAAAAAAAAGAGTCTAAGAATGTGTTCAAAAAGCCTGAAATACTCTTAGTTTCTTCAGAAAGTCAAAAAAAATAAATAAATAAAAAAAGTCTAAGAATTTGTTCAAAAAGCCTGAAATAGTCTTAGTTTCTTCAAAAAGCCCAGTCTTGGGAGCAGAGTTTCTTCAGAAAGTCAAAAAAAACCAAAAAACGCCCGATCTCGTCTGATCTCGGAAGCATGGTCGGGCCTTGTTGGATGGGAGACCGCCTGGGAATACCAGGTGCTGGAAGCATTTTTGGTAAAAAAAAAACAAAAAACAAAAAGAGTCTAAGAATGTGTTCAAAAAGCCTGAAATACTCTTAGTTTCTTCAGAAAGTCAAAAAAAAAAAAAAAAAAAAAAAAAAGTCTAAGAATTTGTTCAAAAAGCCTGAAATAGTCTTAGTTTCTTCAAGAAGCCCAGTCTTGGGAGCAGAGTTTCTTCAGAAAGTCAAAAAAAAAAAAAAAAAAAAAAAAAAAAAGTCTAAGAATTTGTTCAAAAAGCCTGAAATAGTCTTAGTTTCTTCAAGAAGCCCAGTCTTGGGAGCAGAGTTTTTTCAGAAAGTCAAAAAAAAAAAAAAAAAAAAAAACGCCCGATCTCGTCTGATCTCGGAAGCTAAGCAGTGTCGGGCCTGGTTGGATGGGAGACCGCCTGGGAATACCAGGTGCTGGAAGCATTTTTGGTAAAAAAAAAAAAAAAAAAAGTCTAAGAATTTGTTCAAAAAGCCTGAAATAGTCTTAGTTTCTTCAAGAAGCCCAGTCTTGGGAGCAGAGTTTCTTCAGAAAGAAAAAAAACAACAACAAAAAAAGAACGCCCGATCTCGTCTGATCTCGGAAGCTAAGCAGTGTCGGGCCTGGTTGGATGGGAGACCGCCTGGGAATACCAGGTTCTGGAAACATAAAAAAAAAAAAAAAAATTTAAAAAAAAAAGTCTAAGAATTTGTTCAAAAAGCCTGAAATAGTCTTAGTTTCTTCAAAAAGCCCAGTCTTGGGAGCAGAGTTTCTTCAGAAAGTCAAAAAAAAAAAAAAAGAACGCCCGATCTCGTCTGATCTTGGAAGCTAAGCAGTGTCGGGCCTGGTTGGATGGGAGACCGCTTGGGAATACCAGGTGCTGGAAGCATTTTTGGTAAAAAAAAAAAAAAAAAAAAAAAAAAAGTCTAAGAATTTGTTCAAAAAGCCTGAAATACTCTTAGTTTCTTCAAGAAGCCCAGTCTTGGGAGCAGAGTTTCTTCAGAAAGTCAAAAAAAAAAAAAAACCGCCCGATCTCGTCTGATCTCGCAAGCATGGTCGGGCCTTGTTGGATGGGAGACCGCCTGGGAATACCAGGTGCTGGAAGCATTTTTGGTAAAAAAAAATAAAAAATAAAAAAAAGAGTCTAAGAATGTGTTCAAAAAGCCTGAAATACTCTTAGTTTCTTCAGAAAGTCAAAAAAAAAAAAAAAAAAAAAAAAGTCTAAGAATTTGTTCAAAAAGCCTGAAATACTCTTAGTTTCTTCAAGAAGCCCAGTCTTGGGAGCAGAGTTTCTTCAGAAAGTCAAAAAAAATAAATAAACGCCCGATCTCGTCTGATCTCGGAAGCATGGTCGGGCCTTGTTGGATAGGAGACCGCCTGGGAATACCAGGTGCTGGAAGCATTTTTGGTAAAAAAAAAAAAAAAAAAAAAAAGAGTCTAAGAATGTGTTCAAAAAGCCTGAAATACTCTTAGTTTCTTCAGAAAGTCAAAAAAAAAAAAAAAAAAAAAAAAAAGTCTAAGAATTTGTTCAAAAAGCCTGAAATAGTCTTAGTTTCTTCAAGAAGCCCAGTCTTGGGAGCAGAGTTTCTTCAGAAAGTCAAAAAAAAAAAAAAAACGCCCGATCTCGTCTGATCTCGGAAGCATGGTTGGGCCTTGTTGGATGGGAGACCGCCTGGGAATACCAGGTGCTGGAAGCATTTTTGGTAAAAAACAAAAAAAAAACAAAAAAAAGAGTCTAAGAATGTGTTCAAAAAGCCTGAAATACTCTTAGTTTCTTCAGAAAGTAAAAAAAATAAATAAATAAAAAAAGTCTAAGAATTTGTTCAAAAAGCCTGAAATAGTCTTAGTTTCTTCAAGAAGCCCAGTCTTGGGAGCAGAATTTATTCAGAAAGTCAAAAAAAAAAAAAAAAAAAAAAAAAGAGTCTAAGAATGTGTTCAAAAAGCCTGAAATACTCTTAGTTTCTTCAGAAAGTCAAAAAAAAAAAAAAAAAAAAAAAAGTCTAAGAATTTGTTCAAAAAGCCTGAAATAGTCTTAGTTTCTTCAAAAAGCCCAGTCTTGGGAGCAGAGTTTCTTCAGAAAGTCAAAATAAAACAAAAAACGCCCGATCTCGTCTGATCTCGGAAGCATGGTCGGGCCTTGTTGGATGGGAGACCGCCTGGGAATACCAGGTGCTGGAAGCATTTTTGGTAAAAAAAAAACAAAAAACAAAAAGAGTCTAAGAATGTGTTCAAAAAGCCTGAAATACTCTTAGTTTCTTCAGAAAGTCAAAAAAATAAAAATAAAAAAAAAAAGTCTAAGAATTTGTTCAAAAAGCCTGAAATAGTCTTAGTTTCTTCAAGAAGCCCAGTCTTGGGAGCAGAGTTTCTTCAGAAAGTCAAAAAAAAAAAAAACAAAAAAAAAAAAAGTCTAAGAATTTGTTCAAAAAGCCTGAAATAGTCTTAGTTTCTTCAAGAAGCCCAGTCTTGGGAGCAGAGTTTTTTCAGAAAGTCAAAAAAAAAAAAAAAAAAAAAAACGCCCGATCTCGTCTGATCTCGGAAGCTAAGCAGTGTCGGGCCTGGTTGGATGGGAGACCGCCTGGGAATACCAGGTGCTGGAAGCATTTTTGGTAAAAAAAAATAAAAAAAAAGTCTAAGAATTTGTTCAAAAAGCCTGAAATAGTCTTAGTTTCTTCAAGAAGCCCAGTCTTGGGAGCAGAGTTTCTTCAGAAAGAAAAAAAACAACAACAAAAAAAGAACGCCCGATCTCGTCTGATCTCGGAAGCTAAGCAGTGTCGGGCCTGGTTGGATGGGAGACCGCCTGGGAATACCAGGTTCTGGAAACATTTAAAAAAAAAAAAAAAAATTTAAAAAAAAAAGTCTAAGAATTTGTTCAAAAAGCCTGAAATAGTCTTAGTTTCTTCAAAAAGCCCAGTCTTGGGAGCAGAGTTTCTTCAGAAAGTCAAAAAAAAAAAAAAAGAACGCCCGATCTCGTCTGATCTTGGAAGCTAAGCAGTGTCGGGCCTGGTTGGATGGGAGACCGCTTGGGAATACCAGGTGCTGGAAGCATTTTTGGTAAAAAAAAAAAAAAAAAAAGTCTAAGAATTTGTTCTAAAAGCCTGAAATACTCTTAGTTTCTTCAAGAAGCCCAGTCTTGGGAGCAGAGTTTCTTCAGAAAGTCAAAAAAAAAAAAAAAACGCCCGATCTCGTCTGATCTCGCAAGCATGGTCGGGCCTTGTTGGATGGGAGACCGCCTGGGAATACCAGGTGCTGGAAGCATTTTTGGTAAAAAAAAATAAAAAATAAAAAAAAGAGTCTAAGAATGTGTTCAAAAAGCCTGAAATACTCTTAGTTTCTTCAGAAAGTCAAAAAAAAAAAAAAAAAAAAAAAAAAGTCTAAGAATTTGTTCAAAAAGCCTGAAATACTCTTAGTTTCTTCAAGAAGCCCAGTCTTGGGAGCAGAGTTTCTTCAGAAAGTCAAAAAAAAAAAATAAACGCCCGATCTCGTCTGATCTCGGAAGCATGGTCGGGCTTTGTTGGATAGGAGACCGCCTGGGAATACCAGGTGCTGGAAGCATTTTTGGTAAAAAAAAAAAAAAAAAAAAAAAAGAGTCTAAGAATGTGTTCAAAAAGCCTGAAATACTCTTAGTTTCTTCAGAAAGTCAAAAAAAATAAAAAATAAAAAAAAAGTCTAAGAATTTGTTCAAAAAGCCTGAAATAGTCTTAGTTTCTTCAAGAAGCCCAGTCTTGGGAGCAGAGTTTCTTCAGAAAGTCAAAAAAAAAAAAAAAAAAAAAAATAAAAGTCTAAGAATTTGTTCAAAAAGCCTGAAATAGTCTTAGTTTCTTCAAAAAGCCCAGTCTTGGGAGCAGAGTTTCTTCAGAAAGTCAAAAAAAAAAAAAAAAAAGTCTAAGAATTTGTTCAAAAAGCCTGAAACAGTCTTAGTTTCTTCAAGAAGCCCAGTCTTGGGAGCAGAGTTTCTTCAGAAAGTAAAAAAAAAAAAAAAAGAAAGCCCGATCTTGTCTGATCTCGGTAGCTAAGCAGTAGGGAGACCGCCTGGGAATACCAGGTTCTGGAAGCATTAAAAAAAAATAATAAAATAAATAAAAAAAAAGTCTAAGAATTTGTTCAAAAAGCCTGAAATAGTCTTAGTTTCTTCAAGAAGCCCAGTCTTGGGAGCAGAGTTTCTTCAGAAAGTCAAAAAAAAAAAAAAAAACGCCCGATCTCGTCTGATCTCGGAAGCATGGTCGGGCCTTGTTGGATGGGAGACCGCCTGGGAATACCAGGTGCTGGAAGCATTTTTGGTAAAAAAATAAAAAAAAATAAAAAAGAGTCTAAGAATTTGTTCAAAAAGCCTGAAATACTCTTAGTTTCTTCAGAAAGTCAAAAAATAAAAAAAATAAAAAAAAAGTCTAAGAATTTGTTCAAAAAGCCTGAAATAGTCTTAGTTTCTTCAAGAAGCCCAGTCTTGGGAGCAGAGTTTCTTCAGAAAGTCAAAAAAAAAAAAAAAAAAAAAAAAAGTCTAAGAATTTGTTCAAAAAGCCTGAAATAGTCTTAGTTTCTTCAAGAAGCCCAGTCTTGGGAGCAGAGTTTCTTCAGAAAGTCAAAAAAAAAAAAAAAACGCCCGATCTCGTCTGATCTCGGAAGCATGGTCGGGCCTTGTTGGATGGGAGACCGCCTGGGAATACCAGGTGCTGGAAGCATTTTTGGTAAAAAAAAAAAGAGTCTAAGAATGTGTTCAAAAAGCCTGAAATACTCTTAGTTTCTTCAGAAAGTCAAAAAAAATAAAAAATAAAAAAAAGTCTAAGAATTTGATCAAAAAGCCTGAAATAGTCTTAGTTTCTTCAAGAAGCCCAGTCTTGGGAGCAGAGTTTCTTCAGAAAGTCAAAAAAAAAAAAAAGAACGCCCGATCTCGTCTGATCTTGGAAGCTAAGCAGTGTCGGGCCTTGTTGGATGGGAGACCGCCTGGGAATACCAGGTGCTGGAAGCATTTTTGGTAAAAAAAAAAAAAAAAAAAAAAAAAAGAGTCTAAGAATGTGTTCAAAAAGCCTGAAATACTCTTAGTTTCTTCAGAAAGTCAAAAAAAATAAAAAAAAAAGTCTAAGAATTTGTTCAAAAAGCCTGAAATAGTCTTAGTTTCTTCAAGAAGCCCAGTCTTGGGAGCAGAGTTTCTTCAGAAAGTCAAAAAAAAAAAAAAAAAAAAAAAAAAGTCTAAGAATTTGTTCAAAAAGCCTGAAATAGTCTTAGTTTCTTCAAAAAGCCCAGTCTTGGGAGCAGAGTTTCTTCAGAAAGTAAAAAAAAAAAAAAAGAACGCCCGATCTCGTCTGATCTTGGAAGCTAAGCAGTGTCGGGCCTTGTTGGATGGGAGACCGCCTGGGAATACCAGGTGCTGGAAGCATTTTTGGTAAAAAAATAAAAATAAAAAAAAGAGTCTAAGAATGTGTTCAAAAAGCCTGAAATACTCTTAGTTTCTTCAGAAAGTCAAAAAAAATAAAAAATAAAAAAAAAGTCTAAGAATTTGTTCAAAAAGCCTGAAATAGTCTTAGTTTCTACAAGAAGCCCAGTCTTGGGAGCAGAGTTTCTTCAGAAAGTCAAAAAAAAAAAAAAAAAAAAAAAAAAAGTCTAAGAATTTGTTCAAAAAGCCTGAAATAGTCTTAGTTTCTTCAAGAAGCCCAGTCTTGGGAGCAGAGTTTCTTCAGAAAGTCAAAAAAAAATAAAAAACGCCCGATCTCGTCTGATCTCGGAAGCATGGTCGGGCCTTGTTGGATGGGAGACCGCCTGGGAATACCAGGTGCTGGAAGCATTTTTGGTAAAAAAAAAAAAAAAAAAAAAGAGTCTAAGAATGTGTTCAAAAAGCCTGAAATACTCTTAGTTTCTTCAGAAAGTCAAAAAAAAAAAAAAAAAAAAAAAAGTCTAAGAATTTGTTCAAAAAGCCTAAAATAGTCTTAGTTTCTTCAAGAAGCCCAGTCTTGGGAGCAGAGTTTCTTCAGAAAGTCAAAAAAAAAAAAAAAGAACGCCCGATCTCGTCTGATCTTGGAAGCTAAGCAGTGTCGGGCCTTGTTGGATGGGAGACCGCCTGGGAATACCAGGTGCTGGAAGCATTTTTGGTAAAAAAAAAAAAAAAAAAAAAAGAGTCTAAGAATGTGTTCAAAAAGCCTGAAATACTCTTAGTTTCTTCAGAAAGTCAAAAAAAATAAAAAATAAAAAAAAAGTCTAAGAATTTGTTCAAAAAGCCTGAAATAGTCTTAGTTTCTTCAAGAAGCCCAGTCTTGGGAGCAGAGTTTCTTCAGAAAGTCAAAAAAAAAAAAAAAAACGCCCGATCTCGTCTGATCTCGGAAGCATGGTCGGGCCTTGTTGGATGGGAGACCGCCTGGGAATACCAGGTGCTGGAAGCATTTTTGGTAAAAAAATAAAAAAAAATAAAAAAGAGTCTAAGAATTTGTTCAAAAAGCCTGAAATACTCTTAGTTTCTTCAGAAAGTCAAAAAATAAAAAAAATAAAAAAAAAGTCTAAGAATTTGTTCAAAAAGCCTGAAATAGTCTTAGTTTCTTCAAGAAGCCCAGTCTTGGGAGCAGAGTTTCTTCAGAAAGTCAAAAAAAAAAAAAAAAAAAAAAAAAGTCTAAGAATTTGTTCAAAAAGCCTGAAATAGTCTTAGTTTCTTCAAGAAGCCCAGTCTTGGGAGCAGAGTTTCTTCAGAAAGTCAAAAAAAAAAAAAAAACGCCCGATCTCGTCTGATCTCGGAAGCATGGTCGGGCCTTGTTGGATGGGAGACCGCCTGGGAATACCAGGTGCTGGAAGCATTTTTGGTAAAAAAAAAAAGAGTCTAAGAATGTGTTCAAAAAGCCTGAAATACTCTTAGTTTCTTCAGAAAGTCAAAAAAAATAAAAAATAAAAAAAAGTCTAAGAATTTGATCAAAAAGCCTGAAATAGTCTTAGTTTCTTCAAGAAGCCCAGTCTTGGGAGCAGAGTTTCTTCAGAAAGTCAAAAAAAAAAAAAAGAACGCCCGATCTCGTCTGATCTTGGAAGCTAAGCAGTGTCGGGCCTTGTTGGATGGGAGACCGCCTGGGAATACCAGGTGCTGGAAGCATTTTTGGTAAAAAAAAAAAAAAAAAAAAAAAAAAGAGTCTAAGAATGTGTTCAAAAAGCCTGAAATACTCTTAGTTTCTTCAGAAAGTCAAAAAAAATAAAAAAAAAGTCTAAGAATTTGTTCAAAAAGCCTGAAATAGTCTTAGTTTCTTCAAGAAGCCCAGTCTTGGGAGCAGAGTTTCTTCAGAAAGTCAAAAAAAAAAAAAAAAAAAAAAAAAAGTCTAAGAATTTGTTCAAAAAGCCTGAAATAGTCTTAGTTTCTTCAAAAAGCCCAGTCTTGGGAGCAGAGTTTCTTCAGAAAGTAAAAAAAAAAAAAAGAACGCCCGATCTCGTCTGATCTTGGAAGCTAAGCAGTGTCGGGCCTTGTTGGATGGGAGACCGCCTGGGAATACCAGGTGCTGGAAGCATTTTTGGTAAAAAAATAAAAATAAAAAAAAGAGTCTAAGAATGTGTTCAAAAAGCCTGAAATACTCTTAGTTTCTTCAGAAAGTCAAAAAAAATAAAAAATAAAAAAAAAGTCTAAGAATTTGTTCAAAAAGCCTGAAATAGTCTTAGTTTCTACAAGAAGCCCAGTCTTGGGAGCAGAGTTTCTTCAGAAAGTCAAAAAAAAAAAAAAAAAAAAAAAAAAAGTCTAAGAATTTGTTCAAAAAGCCTGAAATAGTCTTAGTTTCTTCAAGAAGCCCAGTCTTGGGAGCAGAGTTTCTTCAGAAAGTCAAAAAAAAATAAAAAACGCCCGATCTCGTCTGATCTCGGAAGCATGGTCGGGCCTTGTTGGATGGGAGACCGCCTGGGAATACCAGGTGCTGGAAGCATTTTTGGTAAAAAAAAAAAAAAAAAAAAAGAGTCTAAGAATGTGTTCAAAAAGCCTGAAATACTCTTAGTTTCTTCAGAAAGTCAAAAAAAAAAAAAAAAAAAAAAAGTCTAAGAATTTGTTCAAAAAGCCTAAAATAGTCTTAGTTTCTTCAAGAAGCCCAGTCTTGGGAGCAGAGTTTCTTCAGAAAGTCAAAAAAAAAAAAAAAGAACGCCCGATCTCGTCTGATCTTGGAAGCTAAGCAGTGTCGGGCCTTGTTGGATGGGAGACCGCCTGGGAATACCAGGTGCTGGAAGCATTTTTGGTAAAAAAAAAAAAAAAAAAAAAAGAGTCTAAGAATGTGTTCAAAAAGCCTGAAATACTCTTAGTTTCTTCAGAAAGTCAAAAAAAATAAAAAATAAAAAAAAAGTCTAAGAATTTGTTCAAAAAGCCTGAAATAGTCTTAGTTTCTTCAAGAAGCCCAGTCTTGGGAGCAGAGTTTCTTCAGAAAGTCAAAAAAAAAAAAAAAAAAAAAAAAAAAAGTCTAAGAATTTGTTCAAAAAGCCTGAAATAGTCTTAGTTTCTTCAAGAAGCCCAGTCTTGGGAGCAGAGTTTCTTCAGAAAGTCAAAAAAAAAAAAAAAAAAGTCTAAGAATTTGTTCAAAAAGCCTGAAATACTCTTAGTTTCTTCAGAAAGTCAAAAAAAAAAAAAAAAAAAAAAAAGTCTAAGAATTTGTTCAAAAAGCCTGAAATAGTCTTAGTTTCTTCAAGAAGCCCAGTCTTGGGAGCAGAGTTTCTTCAGAAAGTCAAAAAAAAAAAAAAAACGCCCGATCTCGTCTGATCTCGCAAGCATGGTCGGGCCTTGTTGGATGGGAGACCGCCTGGGAATACCAGGTGCTGGAAGCATTTTTGGTAAAAAAAAAAAAAAAAAAAAAAGAGTCTAAGAATGTGTTCAAAAAGCCTGAAATAGTCTTAGTTTCTTCAAGAAGCCCAGTCTTGGGAGCAGAGTTTATTCAGAAAGTCAAAAAAAATAAAAAATAAAAAAAAAGTCTAAGAATTTGTTCAAAAAGCCTGAAATAGTCTTAGTTTCTTCAAGAAGCCCAGTCTTGGGAGCAGAGTTTATTCAGAAAGTCAAAAAAAAAAAAAAAAAAAAAAAAAAAAAGTCTAAGAATTTGTTCAAAAAGCCTGAAATACTCTTAGTTTCTTCAAAAAGCCCAGTCTTGGGAGCAGAGTTTCTTCAGAAAGTCAAAAAAAAAAAAAAAGAACGCCCGATCTCGTCTGATCTTGGAAGCTAAGCAGTGTCGGGCCTGGTTGGATGGGAGACCGCTTGGGAATACCAGGTGCTGGAAGCATTTTTGGTAAAAAAAAAAAAAAAAAAAAAAAAAAAAAGTCTAAGAATTTGTTCAAAAAGCCTGAAATAGTCTTAGTTTCTTCAAGAAGCCCAGTCTTGGGAGCAGAGTTTCTTCAGAAAGTCAAAAAAAAAAAAAAAAAAAAAAAAAAAAGCCCGATCTTGTCTGATCTCGGTAGCTAAGCAGTGTCGGGCCTGGTTGGATGGGAGACCGCCTGGGAATACCAGGTTCTGGAAGCATTTAAAAAAAAAAAAAAATCTAAGAATTTGTTCAAAAAGCCTGAAATAGTCTTAGTTTCTTCAAGAAGCCCAGTCTTGGGAGCAGAGTTTCTTCAGAAAGAAAAAAAACAACAACAAAAAAAGAACGCCCGATCTCGTCTGATCTCGGAAGCTAAGCAGTGTCGGGCCTGGTTGGATGGGAGACCGCCTGGGAATACCAGGTTCTGGAAAAATAAAAAAAAAATAAAAATTTTTTTTTTAAAAAAGTCTAAGAATTTGTTCAAAAAGCCTGAAATAGTCTTAGTTTCTTCAAAAAGCCCAGTCTTGGGAGCAGAGTTTCTTCAGAAAGTCAAAAAAAAACTAAAAAAAACTAAAAAAAAGTATAAGAATTTGTTCAAAAAGCCTGAAATACTCTTAGTTTCTTCAAAAAGCCCAGTCTTGGGAGCAGAGTTTCTTCAGAAAGTCAAAAAAAAACAAAAAACGCCCGATCTCGTCTGATCTCGGAAGCATGGTCGGGCCTTGTTGGATGGGAGACCGCCTGGGAATACCAGGTGCTGGAAGCATTTTTGGTAAAAAAAAAAAAAAAAAAAAAAAGAGTCTAAGAATGTGTTCAAAAAGCCTGAAATACTCTTAGTTTCTTCAGAAAGTCAAAAAAAAAAAAAAAAAAAAAAAAAAAGTCTAAGAATTTGTTCAAAAAGCCTGAAATAGTCTTAGTTTCTTCAAGAAGCCCAGTCTTGGGAGCAGAGTTTCTTCAGAAAGTCAAAAAAAAATAAAAAACGCCCGATCTCGTCTGATCTCGGAAGCATGGTCGGGCCTTGTTGGATGGGAGACCGCCTGGGAATACCAGGTGCTGGAAGCATTTTTGGTAAAAAAAAAAAAAAAAAAAAAAAAAGAGTCTAAGAATGTGTTCAAAAAGCCTGAAATACTCTTAGTTTCTTCAGAAAGTCAAAAAAAAAAAAAAAAAAAAAAAGTCTAAGAATTTGTTCAAAAAGCCTAAAATAGTCTTAGTTTCTTCAAGAAGCCCAGTCTTGGGAGCAGAGTTTCTTCAGAAAGTCAAAAAAAAAAAAAAAGAACGCCCGATCTCGTCTGATCTTGGAAGCTAAGCAGTGTCGGGCCTTGTTGGATGGGAGACCGCCTGGGAATACCAGGTGCTGGAAGCATTTTTGGTAAAAAAAAAAAAAAAAAAAAAGAGTCTAAGAATGTGTTCAAAAAGCCTGAAATACTCTTAGTTTCTTCAGAAAGTCAAAAAAAATAAAAAATAAAAAAAAAGTCTAAGAATTTGTTCAAAAAGCCTGAAATAGTCTTAGTTTCTTCAAGAAGCCCAGTCTTGGGAGCAGAGTTTCTTCAGAAAGTCAAAAAAAAAAAAAAAAAAAAAAAAAAAAGTCTAAGAATTTGTTCAAAAAGCCTGAAATAGTCTTAGTTTCTTCAAGAAGCCCAGTCTTGGGAGCAGAGTTTCTTCAGAAAGTCAAAAAAAAAAAAAAAAAAGTCTAAGAATTTGTTCAAAAAGCCTGAAATACTCTTAGTTTCTTCAGAAAGTCAAAAAAAAAAAAAAAAAAAAAAAAGTCTAAGAATTTGTTCAAAAAGCCTGAAATAGTCTTAGTTTCTTCAAGAAGCCCAGTCTTGGGAGCAGAGTTTCTTCAGAAAGTCAAAAAAAAAAAAAAAACGCCCGATCTCGTCTGATCTCGCAAGCATGGTCGGGCCTTGTTGGATGGGAGACCGCCTGGGAATACCAGGTGCTGGAAGCATTTTTGGTAAAAAAATAAAAAAAAAATAAAAAAGAGTCTAAGAATGTGTTCAAAAAGCCTGAAATACTCTTAGTTTCTTCAGAAAGTCAAAAAATAAAAAAAATAAAAAAAAAGTCTAAGAATTTGTTCAAAAAGCCTGAAATAGTCTTAGTTTCTTCAAGAAGCCCAGTCTTGGGAGCAGAGTTTCTTCAGAAAGTCAAAAAAAAAAAAAAAAAAAAAAAAGTCTAAGAATTTGTTCAAAAAGCCTGAAATAGTCTTAGTTTCTTCAAAAAGCCCAGTCTTGGGAGCAGAGTTTCTTCAGAAAGTAAAAAAAAAAAAAAAGAACGCCCGATCTCGTCTGATCTTGGAAGCTAAGCAGTGTCGGGCCTTGTTGGATGGGAGACCGCCTGGGAATACCAGGTGCTGGAAGCATTTTTGGTAAAAAAATAAAAATAAAAAAAAGAGTCTAAGAATGTGTTCAAAAAGCCTGAAATACTCTTAGTTTCTTCAGAAAGTCAAAAAAAATTAAAAATAAAAAAAAAGTCTAAGAATTTGTTCAAAAAGCCTGAAATAGTCTTAGTTTCTTCAAGAAGCCCAGTCTTGGGAGCAGAGTTTCTTCAGAAAGTCAAAAAAAAAAAAAAAAAAAAAAAAAAAAGTCTAAGAATTTGTTCAAAAAGCCGGAAATAGTCTTAGTTTCTTCAAGAAGCCCAGTCTTGGGAGCAGAGTTTCTTCAGAAAGTCAAAAAAAAATTTAAAACGCCCGATCTCGTCTGATCTCGGAAGCAAGGTCGGGCCTTGTTGGATGGGAGACCGCCTGGGAATACCAGGTGCTGGAAGCATTTTTGGTAAAAAAAAAAAAAAAAAAAAAAAAGAGTCTAAGAATGTGTTCAAAAAGCCTGAAATACTCTTAGTTTCTTCAGAAAGTCAAAAAAAAAAAAAAAAAAAAAAAAAGTCTAAGAATTTGTTCAAAAAGCCTAAAATAGTCTTAGTTTCTTCAAGAAGCCCAGTCTTGGGAGCAGAGTTTCTTCAGAAAGTCAAAAAAAAAAAAAAGAACGCCCGATCTCATCTGATCTTGGAAGCTAAGCAGTGTCGGGCCTTGTTGGATGGGAGACCGCCTGGGAATACCAGGTGCTGGAAGCATTTTTGGTAAAAAAAAAATTATAAATAAAAAAGAGTCTAAGAATGTGTTCAAAAAGCCTGAAATACTCTTAGTTTCTTCAGAAAGTCAAAAAAAAATAAAAAATAAAAAAAAAGTCTAAGAATTTGTTCAAAAAGCCTGAAATAGTCTTAGTTTCTTCAAGAAGCCCAGTCTTGGGAGCAGAGTTTCTTCAGAAAGTCAAAAAAAAACAACAAAAAAAAAAAAGTCTAAGAATTTGTTCAAAAAGCCTGAAATAGTCTTAGTTTCTTCAAAAAGCCCAGTCTTGGGAGCAGAGTTTCTTCAGAAAGTAAAAAAAAAAAAAAAGAACGCCCGATCTCGTTTGATCTTGGAAGCTAAGCAGTGTCGGGCCTTGTTGGATGGGAGACCGCCTGGGAATACCAGGTGCTGGAAGCATTTTTGGTAAAAAAATAAAAATAAAAAAAAGAGTCTAAGAATGTGTTCAAAAAGCCTGAAATACTCTTAGTTTCTTCAGAAAGTCAAAAAAAATAAAAAATAAAAAAAAAGTCTAAGAATTTGTTCAAAAAGCCTGAAATAGTCTTAGTTTCTTCAAGAAGCCCAGTCTTGGGAGCAGAGTTTCTTCAGAAAGTCAAAAAAAAAAAAAAAAGTCTAAGAATTTGTTCAAAAAGCCTGAAATAGTCTTAGTTTCTTCAAGAAGCCCAGTCTTGGGAGCAGAGTTTCTTCAGAAAGTCAAAAAAAAATAAAAAACGCCCGATCTCGTCTGATCTCGCAAGCATGGTCGGGCCTTGTTGGATGGGAGACCGCCTGGGAATACCAGGTGCTGGAAGCATTTTTGGTAAAAAAAAAAAAAAAAAAAAAGAGTCTAAGAATGTGTTCAAAAAGCCTGAAATACTCTTAGTTTCTTCAGAAAGTCAAAAAAAATAAAAAATAAAAAAAAAGTCTAAGAATTTGTTCAAAAAGCCTGAAATAGTCTTAGTTTCTTCAAGAAGCCCAGTCTTGGGAGCAGAGTTTATTCAGAAAGTCAAAAAAACAAAAAAAACAAAAAAAAAAAGTCTAAGAATTTGTTCAAAAAGCCTGAAATACTCTTAGTTTCTTCAAAAAGCCCAGTCTTGGGAGCAGAGTTTCTTCAGAAAGTCAAAAAAAAAAAAAAAGAAAGCCCGATCTCGTCTGATCTTGGAAGCTAAGCAGTGTCGGGCCTGGTTGGATGGGAGACCGCTTGGGAATACCAGGTGCTGGAAGCATTTTTGGTAAAAAAAAAAAAAAAAAAAAAAAAAAAAGTCTAAGAATTTGTTCAAAAAGCCTGAAATAGTCTTAGTTTCTTCAAGAAGCCCAGTCTTGGGAGCAGAGTTTCTTCAGAAAGTCAAAAAAAAAAAAAAAAAAAAAAAAAAAAGCCCGATCTTGTCTGATCTCGGTAGCTAAGCAGTGTCGGGCCTGGTTGGATGGGAGACCGCCTGGGAATACCAGGTTCTGGAAGCATTTAAAAAAAAAAAAAAATCTAAGAATTTGTTCAAAAAGCCTGAAATAGTCTTAGTTTCTTCAAGAAGCCCAGTCTTGGGAGCAGAGTTTCTTCAGAAAGTCAAAAAAAAAAAAAAAAAAAAAAACGCCCGATCTCGTCTGATCTCGGAAGCTAAGCAGTGTCGGGCCTGGTTGGATGGGAGACCGCCTGGGAATACCAGGTGCTGGAAGCATTTTTGGTAAAAAAAAAAAAAAAAAAAGTCTAAGAATTTGTTCAAAAAGCCTGAAATAGTCTTAGTTTCTTCAAGAAGCCCAGTCTTGGGAGCAGAGTTTCTTCAGAAAGAAAAAAAACAACAACAAAAAAAGAACGCCCGATCTCGTCTGATCTCGGAAGCTAAGCAGTGTCGGGCCTGGTTGGATGGGAGACCGCCTGGGAATACCAGGTTCTGGAAAAATAAAATAAAAAATAAAAAAAATTAAAAAAAAAAGTCTAAGAATTTGTTCAAAAAGCCTGAAATAGTCTTAGTTTCTTCAAAAAGCCCAGTCTTGGGGGCAGAGTTTCTTCAGAAAGTCAAAAAAAAACTAAAAAAAACTAAAAAAAAGTATAAGAATTTGTTCAAAAAGCCTGAAATACTCTTAGTTTCTTCAAAAAGCCCAGTCTTGGGAGCAGAGTTTCTTCAGAAAGTCAAAAAAAAACAAAAAACGCCCGATCTCGTCTGATCTCGGAAGCATGGTCGGGCCTTGTTGGATGGGAGACCGCCTGGGAATACCAGGTGCTGGAAGCATTTTTGGTAAAAAAAAAAAAAAAAAAAAAAAGAGTCTAAGAATGTGTTCAAAAAGCCTGAAATACTCTTAGTTTCTTCAGAAAGTCAAAAAAAATAAAAAATAAAAAAAAAGTCTAAGAATTTGTTAAAAAAGCCTGAAATAGTCTTAGTTTCTTCAAGAAGCCCAGTCTTGGGAGCAGAGTTTCTTCAGAAAGTCAAAAAAAAAAAAAAAAAAAAAAAAAGTCTAAGAATTTGTTCAAAAAGCCTGAAATAGTCTTAGTTTCTTCAAGAAGCCCAGTCTTGGGAGCAGAGTTTCTTCAGAAAGGCAAAAAAAAAAAAAAAAAAAAAAACGCCCGATCTCGTCTGATCTCGGAAGCTAAGCAGTGTCGGGCCTGGTTGGATGGGAGACCGCCTGGGAATACCAGGTGCTGGAAGCATTTTTGGTAAAAAAAAATAAAAAAAAAGTCTAAGAATTTGTTCAAAAAGCCTGAAATAGTCTTAGTTTCTTCAAGAAGCCCAGTCTTGGGAGCAGAGTTTCTTCAGAAAGAAAAAAAACAACAACAAAAAAAGAACGCCCGATCTCGTCTGATCTCGGAAGCTAAGCAGTGTCGGGCCTGGTTGGATGGGAGACCGCCTGGGAATACCAGGTTCTGGAAACATTTAAAAAAAAAAAAAAAAATTAAAAAAAAAAAGTCTAAGAATTTGTTCAAAAAGCCTGAAATAGTCTTAGTTTCTTCAAAAAGCCCAGTCTTGGGAGCAGAGTTTCTTCAGAAAGTCAAAAAAAAAAAAAAAAACGCCCGATCTCGTCTGATCTCGCAAGCATGGTCGGGCCTTGTTGGATGGGAGACCGCCTGGGAATACCAGGTGCTGGAAGCATTTTTGGTAAAAAAAAAAAAAAAAAAAAAAGAGTCTAAGAATGTGTTCAAAAAGCCTGAAATACTCTTAGTTTCTTCAGAAAGTCAAAAAAAATAAAAAATAAAAAAAAAGTCTAAGAATTTGTTCAAAAAGCCTGAAATAGTCTTAGTTTCTTCAAGAAGCCCAGTCTTGGGAGCAGAGTTTATTCAGAAAGTCAAAAAAACAAAAAAAACAAAAAAAAAAAGTCTAAGAATTTGTTCAAAAAGCCTGAAATACTCTTAGTTTCTTCAAAAAGCCCAGTCTTGGGAGCAGAGTTTCTTCAGAAAGTCAAAAAAAAAAAAAAAGAAAGCCCGATCTCGTCTGATCTTGGAAGCTAAGCAGTGTCGGGCCTGGTTGGATGGGAGACCGCTTGGGAATACCAGGTGCTGGAAGCATTTTTGGTAAAAAAAAAAAAAAAAAAAAAAAAAAAAGTCTAAGAATTTGTTCAAAAAGCCTGAAATAGTCTTAGTTTCTTCAAGAAGCCCAGTCTTGGGAGCAGAGTTTCTTCAGAAAGTCAAAAAAAAAAAAAAAAAAAAAAAAAAAAGCCCGATCTTGTCTGATCTCGGTAGCTAAGCAGTGTCGGGCCTGGTTGGATGGGAGACCGCCTGGGAATACCAGGTTCTGGAAGCATTTAAAAAAAAAAAAAAATCTAAGAATTTGTTCAAAAAGCCTGAAATAGTCTTAGTTTCTTCAAGAAGCCCAGTCTTGGGAGCAGAGTTTCTTCAGAAAGTCAAAAAAAAAAAAAAAAAAAATAACGCCCGATCTCGTCTGATCTCGGAAGCTAAGCAGTGTCGGGCCTGGTTGGATGGGAGACCGCCTGGGAATACCAGGTGCTGGAAGCATTTTTGGTAAAAAAAAATTTAAAAAAAGTCTAAGAATTTGTTCAAAAAGCCTGAAATAGTCTTAGTTTCTTCAAGAAGCCCAGTCTTGGGAGCAGAGTTTCTTCAGAAAGAAAAAAAACAACAACAAAAAAAGAACGCCCGATCTCGTCTGATCTCGGAAGCTAAGCAGTGTCGGGCCTGGTTGGATGGGAGACCGCCTGGGAATACCAGGTTCTGGAAAAATTAAAAAAAAAAAAAAAAAAATTAAAAAAAAAAGTCTAAGAATTTGTTCAAAAAGCCTGAAATAGTCTTAGTTTCTTCAAAAAGCCCAGTCTTGGGGGCAGAGTTTCTTCAGAAAGTCAAAAAAAAACTAAAAAAAACTAAAAAAAAGTATAAGAATTTGTTCAAAAAGCCTGAAATACTCTTAGTTTCTTCAAAAAGCCCAGTCTTGGGAGCAGAGTTTCTTCAGAAAGTCAAAAAAAAACAAAAAACGCCCGATCTCGTCTGATCTCGGAAGCATGGTCGGGCCTTGTTGGATGGGAGACCGCCTGGGAATACCAGGTGCTGGAAGCATTTTTGGTAAAAAAAAAAAAAAAAAAAAAAAGAGTCTAAGAATGTGTTCAAAAAGCCTGAAATACTCTTAGTTTCTTCAGAAAGTCAAAAAAAATAAAAAATAAAAAAAAAGTCTAAGAATTTGTTAAAAAAGCCTGAAATAGTCTTAGTTTCTTCAAGAAGCCCAGTCTTGGGAGCAGAGTTTCTTCAGAAAGTCAAAAAAAAAAAAAAAAAAAAAAAAAGTCTAAGAATTTGTTCAAAAAGCCTGAAATAGTCTTAGTTTCTTCAAGAAGCCCAGTCTTGGGAGCAGAGTTTCTTCAGAAAGGCAAAAAAAAAAAAAAAAAAAAAAACGCCCGATCTCGTCTGATCTCGGAAGCTAAGCAGTGTCGGGCCTGGTTGGATGGGAGACCGCCTGGGAATACCAGGTGCTGGAAGCATTTTTGGTAAAAAAAAATAAAAAAAAAGTCTAAGAATTTGTTCAAAAAGCCTGAAATAGTCTTAGTTTCTTCAAGAAGCCCAGTCTTGGGAGCAGAGTTTCTTCAGAAAGAAAAAAAACAACAACAAAAAAAGAACGCCCGATCTCGTCTGATCTCGGAAGCTAAGCAGTGTCGGGCCTGGTTGGATGGGAGACCGCCTGGGAATACCAGGTTCTGGAAACATTTAAAAAAAAAAAAAAAAATTAAAAAAAAAAAGTCTAAGAATTTGTTCAAAAAGCCTGAAATAGTCTTAGTTTCTTCAAAAAGCCCAGTCTTGGGAGCAGAGTTTCTTCAGAAAGTCAAAAAAAAACTAAAAAAAACTAAAAAAAAGTATAAGAATTTGTTCAAAAAGCCTGAAATACTCTTAGTTTCTTCAAAAAGCCCAGTCTTGGGAGCAGAGTTTCTTCAGAAAGTCAAAAAAAAAAAAAAACGCCCGATCTCGTCTGATCTCGGAAGCATGGTCGGGCCTTGTTGGATGGGAGACCGCCTGGGAATACCAGGTGCTGGAAGCATTTTTGGTAAAAAAAAAAAAAAAAAAAAAAAGAGTCTAAGAATGTGTTCAAAAAGCCTGAAATACTCTTAGTTTCTTCAGAAAGTCAAAAAAAATAAAAAATAAATAAAAAGTCTAAGAATTTGTTCAAAAAGCCTGAAATAGTCTTAGTTTCTTCAAGAAGCCCAGTCTTGGGAGCAGAGTTTCTTCAGAAAGTCAAAAAAATAAAAAAAATAAAAAAAAAGTCTAAGAATTTGTTCAAAAAGCCTGAAATACTCTTAGTTTCTTCAAAAAGCCCAGTCTTGGGAGCAGAGTTTCTTCAGAAAGTCAAAAAAAAACAAAAAAACGCCCGATCTCGTCTGATCACGCAAGCATGGTCGGGCCTTGTTGGATGGGAGACCGCCTGGGAATACCAGGTGCTGGAAGCATTTTTGGTAAAAAAATAAAATAAAAAAAAAGAGTCTAAGAATGTGTTCAAAAAGCCTGAAATACTCTTAGTTTCTTCAGAAAGTCAAAAAAATAAATAAATAAAAAAAGTCTAAGAATTTGTTCAAAAAGCCTGAAATAGTCTTAGTTTCTTCAAGAAGCCCAGTCTTGGGAGCAGAGTTTATTCAGAAAGTCAAAAAAAAAAAAAAAAAAAAAAGTCTAAGAATTTGTTCAAAAAGCCTGAAATAGTCTTAGTTTCTTCAAGAAGCCCAGTCTTGGGAGCAGAGTTTATTCAGAAAGTCAAAAAAAAAAAAAAAAAAAAAAAAAAGTCTAAGAATTTGTTCAAAAAGCCTGAAATACTCTTAGTTTCTTCAAAAAGCCCAGTCTTGGGAGCAGAGTTTCTTCAGAAAGTCAAAAAAAAAAAAAAAGAACGCCCGATCTCGTCTGATCTTGGAAGCTAAGCAGTGTCGGGCCTGGTTGGATGGGAGACCGCTTGGGAATACCAGGTGCTGGAAGCATTTTTGGTAAAAAAAAAACAAAAAAAAAAAAACAAATCTAAGAATTTGTTCAAAAAGCCTGAAATACTCTTAGTTTCTTCAAGAAGCCCAGTCTTGGGAGCAGAGTTTATTCAGAAAGTCAAAAAAAAAAAAAAAAAAAAAAAAAAAAGTCTAAGAATTTGTTCAAAAAGCCTGAAATACTCTTAGTTTCTTCAAAAAGCCCAGTCTTGGGAGCAGAGTTTCTTCAGAAAGTCAAAAAAAAAAAAAAAACGCCCGATCTCGTCTGATCTCGCAAGCATGGTCGGGCCTTGTTGGATGGGAGACCGCCTGGGAATACCAGGTGCTGGAAGCATTTTTGGTAAAAAAAAATTAAAAAAAAGAAAAAAAGTCTAAGAATTTGTTCAAAAAGCCTGAAATAGTCTTAGTTTCTTCAAGAAGCCCAGTCTTGGGAGCAGAGTTTATTCAGAAAGTCAAAAAAAAAAAAAAAAAGTCTAAGAATTTGTTCAAAAAGCCTGAAATACTCTTAGTTTCTTCAAAAAGCCCAGTCTTGGGAGCAGAGTTTCTTCAGAAAGTCAAAAAAAAAAAAAAGAACGCCCGATCTCGTCTGATCTTGGAAGCTAAGCAGTGTCGGGCCTGGTTGGATGGGAGACTGCTTGGGAATACCAGGTGCTGGAAGCATTTTTGGTAAAAAAAAAAAAAAGTCTAAGAATTTGTTCAAAAAGCCTGAAATAGTCTTAGTTTCTTCAAGAAGCCCAGTCTTGGGAGCAGAGTTTCTTCAGAAAGTCAAAAAAAAAAAAAAAACGCCCGATCTCGTCTGATCTCGGAAGCATGGTCGGGCCTTGTTGGATGGGAGACCGCCTGGGAATACCAGGTGCTGGAAGCATTTTTGGTAAAAAAAATAAAATAAAAAAAAAGAGTCTAAGAATGTGTTCAAAAAGCCTGAAATAGTCTTAGTTTCTTCAAGAAGCCCAGTCTTGGGAGCAGAGTTTCTTCAGAAAGTAAAAAAAAAAAAAAAAAAAAAAAAAAAGTCTAAGAATTTGTTCAAAAAGCCTGAAATAGTCTTAGTTTCTTCAAGAAGCCCAGTCTTGGGAGCAGAGTTTCTTCAGAAAGTCAAAAAAAAAAAAAAGAAAGATCTTGTCTGATCTCGGTAGCTAAGCAGTGTCGGGCCTGGTTGGATGGGAGACCGCCTGGGAATACCAGGTTCTGGAAGCATTAAAAAAATAAAAAAAATAAAAAATAAAAAAAGTCTAAGAATTTGTTCAAAAAGCCTGAAATAGTCTTAGTTTCTTCAAGAAGCCCAGTCTTGGGAGCAGAGTTTCTTCAGAAAGTCAAAAAAAAATAAAAAACGCCCGATCTCGTCTGATCTCGGAAGCATGGTCGGGCCTTGTTGGATGGGAGACCGCCTGGGAATACCAGGTGCTGGAAGCATTTTTGGTAAAAAAAAAAAAAAAGTCTAAGAATGTGTTCAAAAAGCCTGAAATACTCTTAGTTTCTTCAGAAAGTCAAAAAAAAAAAAAAAAAAATAAGTCTAAGAATTTGTTCAAAAAGCCTGAAATAGTCTTAGTTTCTTCAAAAAGCCCAGTCTTGGGAGCAGAGTTTCTTCAGAAAGTCAAAAAAAAAAAAAAAATTAAAAAAAAAAGTCTAAGAATTTGTTCAAAAAGCCTGAAATAGTCTTAGTTTCTTCAAGAAGCCCAGTCTTGGGAGCAGAGTTTCTTCAGAAAGTCCAAAAAAAAAAAAAGAACGCCCGATCTCGTCTGATCTTGGAAGCTAAGCAGTGTCGGGCCTTGTTGGATGGGAGACCGCCTGGGAATACCAGGTGCTGGAAGCATTTTTGGTAAAAAAAAAAAAAAAAAAAAAAGAGTCTAAGAATGTGTTCAAAAAGCCTGAAATACTCTTAGTTTCTTCAGAAAGTCAAAAAAAATTAAAAATAAAAAAAAAGTCTAAGAATTTGTTCAAAAAGCCTGAAATAGTCTTAGTTTCTTCAAGAAGCCCAGTCTTGGGAGCAGAGTTTCTTCAGAAAGTCAAAAAAAAAAAAAAAAAAAAAAAAGTCTAAGAATTTGTTCAAAAAGCCTGAAATAGTCTTAGTTTCTTCAAGAAGCCCAGTCTTGGGAGCAGAGTTTCTTCAGAAATTCAAAAAAAAAAAAAAAAAAAAAAAAAAAACGCCCGATCTCGTCTGATCTTGGAAGCTAAGCAGTGTCGGGTCTTGTTGGATGGGAGACCGCCTGGGAATACCAGGTGCTGGAAGCATTTTTGGTAAAAAAAAAAAAAAAAAAAAAAGAGTCTAAGGCTGAATCCCAATTCTCTGTCTTACCCCTTCCCCTTACCCCTTCCCCTTAGTTTTGCTCGTTCACGTGAGAGTAAGGGCTATCCCAATTCTCATTTTGATCAAGGGGTAGGGCTAAGGGGAAGGGGTAGATACCCCTTAAAACCAAGAATTTTCGCGAGCTTACTTGAAACCAAGGGGTACCCAGAATGCACTGCGCAACCGGCAACAAAGGCGGGCATACCATCAAGAAAGTCTCATTTTCGGCTTAAATGATTGATTGAAAAATTATGACAGTCGTGTTTTGTACTCTACACAGTCATGTACATATATATTTGCAACCATGTTGTTAACTGAAACGTTTTTAAACGTTTTTAAAAATCGCTGGTCTGCTACGCTAGGCTATGCTAACGATACATTGCTGGTTTGCACAATCAGTCCCGCATTTCTCTGACTAATGTCCGGGATTCGGCTTTTGTTTTCTACAGTCGCCATTCATTATGTGTAACGTTTCATTATTTGACACTGACACGTATGTGCCAGCTTTGCAGGTCATGTATTCAGCTTCAAACGGATCCCGACTGATACGAAAACACAGGAATTTAAGCAATGCTAAAACGCACATAAACCGATCACTTGTTTAGCGTTCATGTACGTTAAACACTACATTCAGATTCAACGGTTTGAATGAATTCAGTCCGGTTGAAACAACACTCTCTGTGCATAATGAATAGCGACGGCAGAAAGCAAAAGCCGAATCCCGGACATTTTTGGGTGATCCCGAAATCCAGGCGACATGTCCGGGAAAAAGATACGTGCTTAACATATTGTAACGCGTTGTGTTAGGAGGGAAACAAAATAAGGATAGCTCGCAGCTGAAGTATTAGGCCAGACAGACTCACGGAGGCGATTATTCACTCGCAATTTATTGACAAATCAAACTCCTGCAACTGTCTGCCACACGCTCCACCTTGACTTCCACAGCGTCACTCAATAAAACAAAGCAAGAATAATGAGCATCAACACAGAAATGACCCACATACATGGGGTTGTTCGAGTCGCACGGCACAATACCATTACAGCCTGTTCAACAGAGAGCGCGCAGCTCTTAAAGGGGCCATACTTATTTCCACTCGTTACAATATACTGTCCTGTATCACACAGGGACGCCGGAGTATGATGTATGATGACGTAACCAAGTGGCGTCTCATTTCATAGGGGTATGTTTTCAACCCTAGCGCTTACCACTCGGTTTCGAGGGACAAGGGCTAGGGGTAAGACGAAGGGGTAGGGGTAGGGGAAGGGGTAAGACAGAGAATTGGGATTCAGCCTAAGAATGTGTTCAAAAAGCCTGAAATACTCTTAGTTTCTTCAGAAAGTCAAAAAAAAAAAAAAAAAAAAAAAAGTCTAAGAATTTGTTCAAAAAGCCTGAAATAGTCTTAGTTTCTTCAAGAAGCCCAGTCTTGGGAGCAGAGTTTCTTCAGAAAGTCAAAAAAAAAATTAAAAAAAATAAAAAAAGCCCGATCTTGTCTGATCTCGGTAGCTAAGCAGTGTCGGGCCTGGTTGGATGGGAGACCGCCTGGGAATACCAGGTTCTGGAAACATTAAAAAAAAAAAAAAAAAAAAAAAATTTAAAAAAAAAGTCTAAGAATTTGTTCAAAAAGCCTGAAATACTCTTAGTTTCTTCAAAAAGCCCAGTCTTGGGAGCAGAGTTTCTTCAGAAAGTCAAAAAAAAAAAAAAAAACGCCCGATCTCGTCTGATCACGCAAGCATGGTCGGGCCTTGTTGGATGGGAGACCGCCTGGGAATACCAGGTGCTGGAAGCATTTTTGGTAAAAAAATAAAATAAAAAAAAAAGAGTCTAAGAATGTGTTCAAAAAGCCTGAAATACTCTTAGTTTCTTCAGAAAGTCAAAAAAATAAATAAATAAAAAAAGTCTAAGAATTTGTTCAAAAAGCCTGAAATAGTCTTAGTTTCTTCAAGAAGCCCAGTCTTGGGAGCAGAGTTTATTCAGAAAGTCAAAAAAAAAAAAAAAAAAAAAACAAAGTCTAAGAATTTGTTCAAAAAGCCTGAAATAGTCTTAGTTTCTTCAAGAAGCCCAGTCTTGGGAGCAGAGTTTATTCAGAAAGTCAAAAAAAAAAAAAAAAAAAAAAAAAAGTCTAAGAATTTGTTCAAAAAGCCTGAAATACTCTTAGTTTCTTCAAAAAGCCCAGTCTTGGGAGCAGAGTTTCTTCAGAAAGTCAAAAATAAAAAAAAGAACGCCCGATCTCGTCTGATCTTGGAAGCTAAGCAGTGTCGGGCCTGGTTGGATGGGAGACCGCTTGGGAATACCAGGTGCTGGAAGCATTTTTGGTAAAAAAAAAAAATAAAAATAAAAAAAAAGTCTAAGAATTTGTTCAAAAAGCCTGAAATACTCTTAGTTTCTTCAAGAAGCCCAGTCTTGGGAGCAGAGTTTATTCAGAAAGTCAAAAAAAAAAAAAAAAAAAAAAAAAAAGTCTAAGAATTTGTTCAAAAAGCCTGAAATACTCTTAGTTTCTTCAAAAAGCCCAGTCTTGGGAGCAGAGTTTCTTCAGAAAGTCAAAAAAAAAAAAAAAAACGCCCGATCTCGTCTGATCTCGCAAGCATGGTCGGGCCTTGTTGGATGGGAGACCGCCTGGGAATACCAGGTGCTGGAAGCATTTTTGGTAAAAAAAAAAAAAAAAAAAAAAGAGTCTAAGAATGTGTTCAAAAAGCCTGAAATACTCTTAGTTTCTTCAGAAAGTCAAAAAAAATAAAAAATAAAAAAAAAGTCTAAGAATTTGTTCAAAAAGCCTGAAATAGTCTTAGTTTCTTCAAGAAGCCCAGTCTTGGGAGCAGAGTTTATTCAGAAAGTCAAAAAAACAAAAAAAACAAAAAAAAAAAGTCTAAGAATTTGTTCAAAAAGCCTGAAATACTCTTAGTTTCTTCAAAAAGCCCAGTCTTGGGAGCAGAGTTTCTTCAGAAAGTCAAAAAAAAAAAAAAAGAAAGCCCGATCTCGTCTGATCTTGGAAGCTAAGCAGTGTCGGGCCTGGTTGGATGGGAGACCGCTTGGGAATACCAGGTGCTGGAAGCATTTTTGGTAAAAAAAAAAAAAAAAAAAAAAAAAAAAGTCTAAGAATTTGTTCAAAAAGCCTGAAATAGTCTTAGTTTCTTCAAGAAGCCCAGTCTTGGGAGCAGAGTTTCTTCAGAAAGTCAAAAAAAAAAAAAAAAAAAAAAAAAAAAGCCCGATCTTGTCTGATCTCGGTAGCTAAGCAGTGTCGGGCCTGGTTGGATGGGAGACCGCCTGGGAATACCAGGTTCTGGAAGCATTTAAAAAAAAAAAAAAATCTAAGAATTTGTTCAAAAAGCCTGAAATAGTCTTAGTTTCTTCAAGAAGCCCAGTCTTGGGAGCAGAGTTTCTTCAGAAAGTCAAAAAAAAAAAAAAAAAAAAAAAAAACGCCCGATCTCGTCTGATCTCGGAAGCATGGTCGGGCCTTGTTGGATGGGAGACCGCCTGGGAATACCAGGTGCTGGAAGCATTTTTGGTAAAAAAAAATAAAAAAAAAGTCTAAGAATTTGTTCAAAAAGCCTGAAATAGTCTTAGTTTCTTCAAGAAGCCCAGTCTTGGGAGCAGAGTTTCTTCAGAAAGTAAAAAAAAAAAAAAAAAAAAAAAAAAAAGTCTAAGAATTTGTTCAAAAAGCCTGAAATAGTCTTAGTTTCTTCAAGAAGCCCAGTCTTGGGAGCAGAGTTTCTTCAGAAAGTCACAAAAAAAAAAAAGAAAAAAAAAAAAGAAAGATCTTGTCTGATCTCGGTAGCTAAGCAGTGTCGGGCCTGGTTGGATGGGAGACCGCCTGGGAATACCAGGTTCTGGAAGCATTAAAAAAAAAAAAAAAAAAAAAAAAAAAAAAAGTCTAAGAATTTGTTCAAAAAGCCTGAAATAGTCTTAGTTTCTTCAAGAAGCCCAGTCTTGGGAGCAGAGTTTCTTCAGAAAGTCAAAAAAAAATAAAAAACGCCCGATCTCGTCTGATCTCGGAAGCATGGTCGGGCCTTGTTGGATGGGAGACCGCCTGGGAATACCAGGTGCTGGAAGCATTTTTGGTAAAAAAAAAAAAAAAAAAAAAAAAAAGAGTCTAAGAATGTGTTCAAAAAGCCTGAAATACTCTTAGTTTCTTCAGAAAGTCAAAAAAAATAAATAAATAAAAAAAGTCTAAGAATTTGTTCAAAAAGCCTGAAATAGTCTTAGTTTCTTCAAGAAGCCCAGTCTTGGGAGCAGAGTTTATTCAGAAAGTCAAAAAAAAAAAAAAAAGTCTAAGAATTTGTTCAAAAAGCCTGAAATACTCTTAGTTTCTTCAAAAAGCCCAGTCTTGGGAGCAGAGTTTCTTCAGAAAGTCAAAAAAAAAAAAAAAGAACGCCCGATCTCGTCTGATCTTGGAAGCTAAGCAGTGTCGGGCCTGGTTGGATGGGAGACTGCTTGGGAATACCAGGTGCTGGAAGCATTTTTGGTAAAAAAAAAAAAAAGTCTAAGAATTTGTTCAAAAAGCCTGAAATAGTCTTAGTTTCTTCAAGAAGCCCAGTCTTGGGAGCAGAGTTTCTTCAGAAAGTCAAAAAAAAAAAAAAAACGCCCGATCTCGTCTGATCTCGGAAGCATGGTCGGGCCTTGTTGGATGGGAGACCGCCTGGGAATACCAGGTGCTGGAAGCATTTTTGGTAAAAAAAATAAAATAAAAAAAAAGAGTCTAAGAATGTGTTCAAAAAGCCTGAAATAGTCTTAGTTTCTTCAAGAAGCCCAGTCTTGGGAGCAGAGTTTCTTCAGAATGTAAAAAAAAAAAAAAAAAAAAAAAAAAAAAGTCTAAGAATTTGTTCAAAAAGCCTGAAATAGTCTTAGTTTCTTCAAGAAGCCCAGTCTTGGGAGCAGAGTTTCTTCAGAAAGTCAAAAAAAAAAAAAAGAAAAAAAAAAAAGAAAGATCTTGTCTGATCTCGGTAGCTAAGCAGTGTCGGGCCTGGTTGGATGGGAGACCGCCTGGGAATACCAGGTTCTGGAAGCATTAAAAAAAAAAAAAAAGAAAAAAAAAAAAAAGTCTAAGAATTTGTTCAAAAAGCCTGAAATAGTCTTAGTTTCTTCAAGAAGCCCAGTCTTGGGAGCAGAGTTTCTTCAGAAAGTCAAAAAAAAATAAAAAACGCCCGATCTCGTCTGATCTCGGAAGCATGGTCGGGCCTTGTTGGATGGGAGACCGCCTGGGAATACCAGGTGCTGGAAGCATTTTTTGTAAAAAAAAAAAAAAAGTCTAAGAATGTGTTCAAAAAGCCTGATATACTCTTAGTTTCTTCAGAAAGTCAAAAAAAAAAAAAAAAAAAAAGTCTAAGAATTTGTTCAAAAAGCCTGAAATAGTCTTAGTTTCTTCAAAAAGCCCAGTCTTGGGAGCAGAGTTTCTTCAGAAAGTCAAAAAAATAAAAAAAAATAAAAAAAAAAGTCTAAGAATTTGTTCAAAAAGCCTGAAATAGTCTTAGTTTCTTCAAGAAGCCCAGTCTTGGGAGCAGAGTTTCTTCAGAAAGTCCAAAAAAAAAAAAAGAACGCCCGATCTCGTCTGATCTTGGAAGCTAAGCAGTGTCGGGCCTTGTTGGATGGGAGACCGCCTGGGAATACCAGGTGCTGGAAGCATTTTTGGTAAAAAAAAAAAAAAAAAAAAAAGAGTCTAAGAATGTGTTCAAAAAGCCTGAAATACTCTTAGTTTCTTCAGAAAGTCAAAAAAAATAAAAAATAAAAAAAAAGTCTAAGAATTTGTTCAAAAAGCCTGAAATAGTCTTAGTTTCTTCAAGAAGCCCAGTCTTGGGAGCAGAGTTTCTTCAGAAAGAAAAAAAACAACAACAAAAAAAGAACGCCCGATCTCGTCTGATCTCGGAAGCTAAGCAGTGTCGGGCCTGGTTGGATGGGAGACCGCCTGGGAATACCAGGTTCTGGAAACATTTAAAAAAAAAAAAAAAAATTAAAAAAAAAAAGTCTAAGAATTTGTTCAAAAAGCCTGAAATAGTCTTAGTTTCTTCAAAAAGCCCAGTCTTGGGAGCAGAGTTTCTTCAGAAAGTCAAAAAAAAAAAAAAAGAACGCCCGATCTCGTCTGATCTTGGAAGCTAAGCAGTGTCGGGCCTGGTTGGATGGGAGACCGCTTGGGAATACCAGGTGCTGGAAGCATTTTTGGTAAAAAAAAAAAAAAAAAAAAAAAAAAAGTCTAGGAATTTGTTCAAAAAGCCTGAAATACTCTTAGTTTCTTCAAGAAGCCCAGTCTTGGGAGCAGAGTTTATTCAGAAAGTCAAAAAAAAAAAAAAAAAAAAAAAAAAAGTCTAAGAATTTGTTCAAAAAGCCTGAAATACTCTTAGTTTCTTCAAAAAGCCCAGTCTTGGGAGCAGAGTTTCTTCAGAAAGTCAAAAAAAAAAAAAAAACGCCCGATCTCGTCTGATCTCGCAAGCATGGTCGGGCCTTGTTGGATGGGAGACCGCCTGGGAATACCAGGTGCTGGAAGCATTTTTGGTAAAAAAAAAAAAAAAAAAAAAAGAGTCTAAGAATGTGTTCAAAAAGCCTGAAATACTCTTAGTTTCTTCAGAAAGTAAAAAAAAAAAAAAAAAAAAAAAAAGTCTAAGAATTTGTTCAAAAAGCCTGAAATAGTCTTAGTTTCTTCAAGAAGCCCAGTCTTGGGAGCAGAGTTTATTCAGAAAGTCAAAAAAAAAAAAAAAAAGTCTAAGAATTTGTTCAAAAAGCCTGAAATACTCTTAGTTTCTTCAAAAAGCCCAGTCTTGGGAGCAGAGTTTCTTCAGAAAGTCAAAAAAAAAAAAAAAGAACGCCCGATCTCGTCTGATCTTGGAAGCTAAGCAGTGTCGGGCCTGGTTGGATGGGAGACTGCTTGGGAATACCAGGTGCTGGAAGCATTTTTGGTAAAAAAAAAAAAAAGTCTAAGAATTTGTTCAAAAAGCCTGAAATAGTCTTAGTTTCTTCAAGAAGCCCAGTCTTGGGAGCAGAGTTTCTTCAGAAAGTCAAAAAAAAAAAAAAGAAAAAAAAAAAAGAAAGATCTTGTCTGATCTCGGTAGCTAAGCAGTGTCGGGCCTGGTTGGATGGGAGACCGCCTGGGAATACCAGGTTCTGGAAGCATTAAAATAAAAATAAAAAAAAAATAAAAAAAAAGTCTAAGAATTTGTTCAAAAACCCTGAAATAGTCTTAGTTTCTTCAAGAAGCCCAGTCTTGGGAGCAGAGTTTCTTCAGAAAGTCAAAAAAAAAAAAAAAACGCCCGATCTCGTCTGATCTCGGAAGCATGGTCGGGCCTTGTTGGATGGGAGACCGCCTGGGAATACCAGGTGCTGGAAGCATTTTTGGTAAAAAAAAAAAAAAAAAAAAAAAGAGTCTAAGAATGTGTTCAAAAAGCCTGAAATAGTCTTAGTTTCTTCAAGAAGCCCAGTCTTGGGAGAAGAGTTTCTTCAGAAAGTAAAAAAAAAAAAAAGTCTAAGAATTTGTTCAAAAAGCCTGAAATAGTCTTAGTTTCTTCAAGAAGCCCAGTCTTGGGAGCAGAGTTTCTTCAGAAAGTCAAAAAAAAAAAGAAAGATCTTGTCTGATCTCGGTAGCTAAGCAGTGTCGGGCCTGGTTGGATGGGAGACCGCCTGGGAATACCAGGTTCTGGAAGCATAAAAAAAAATAAAAAAAATAAAATAAAAAAAAAGTCTAAGAATTTGTTCAAAAAGCCTGAAATAGTCTTAGTTTCTTCAAGAAGCCCAGTCTTGGGAGCAGAGTTTCTTCAGAAAGTCAAAAAAAAAGAAAAAAAAAAAAAAAAAGAAAGATCTTGTCTGATCTCGGTAGCTAAGCAGTGTCGGGCCTGGTTGGATGGGAGACCGCCTGGGAATACCAGGTTCTGGAAGCATTAAAAAAAAATAAAAAAAAAATAAAAAAAAAAGTCTAAGAATTTGTTCAAAAAGCCTGAAATAGTCTTAGTTTCTTCAAGAAGCCCAGTCTTGGGAGCAGAGTTTCTTCAGAAAGTCAAAAAAAAATAAAAAACGCCCGATCTCGTCTGATCTCGGAAGCATGGTCGGGCCTTGTTGGATGGGAGACCGCCTGGGAATACCAGGTGCTGGAAGCATTTTTGGTAAAAAAAAAAAAAAAAAAAAAAAGAGTCTAAGAATGTGTTCAAAAAGCCTGAAATAGTCTTAGTTTCTTCAAGAAGCCCAGTCTTGGGAGCAGAGTTTATTCAGAAAGTCAAAAAAAAAAAAAAAAGTCTAAGAATTTGTTCAAAAAGCCTGAAATACTCTTAGTTTCTTCAAAAAGCCCAGTCTTGGGAGCAGAGTTTCTTCAGAAAGTCAAAAAAAAAAAAAAGAACGCCCGATCTCGTCTGATCTTGGAAGCTAAGCAGTGTCGGGCCTGGTTGGATGGGAGACTGCTTGGGAATACCAGGTGCTGGAAGCATTTTTGGTAAAAAAAAAAAAAAGTCTAAGAATTTGTTCAAAAAGCCTGAAATAGTCTTAGTTTCTTCAAGAAGCCCAGTCTTGGGAGCAGAGTTTCTTCAGAAAGTCAAAAAAAAAAAAAAAACGCCCGATCTCGTCTGATCTCGGAAGCATGGTCGGGCCTTGTTGGATGGGAGACCGCCTGGGAATACCAGGTGCTGGAAGCATTTTTGGTAAAAAAAATTAAATAAAAAAAAAGAGTCTAAGAATGTGTTCAAAAAGCCTGAAATAGTCTTAGTTTCTTCAAGAAGCCCAGTCTTGGGAGCAGAGTTTCTTCAGAATGTAAAAAAAAAAAAAAAAAAAAAAAAAAAAAGTCTAAGAATTTGTTCAAAAAGCCTGAAATAGTCTTAGTTTCTTCAAGAAGCCCAGTCTTGGGAGCAGAGTTTCTTCAGAAAGTCAAAAAAAAAAAAAAGAAAAAAAAAAAAGAAAGATCTTGTCTGATCTCGGTAGCTAAGCAGTGTCGGGCCTGGTTGGATGGGAGACCGCCTGGGAATACCAGGTTCTGGAAGCATTAAAAAAAAAAAAAAAGAAAAAAAAAAAAAAGTCTAAGAATTTGTTCAAAAAGCCTGAAATAGTCTTAGTTTCTTCAAGAAGCCCAGTCTTGGGAGCAGAGTTTCTTCAGAAAGTCAAAAAAAAATAAAAAACGCCCGATCTCGTCTGATCTCGGAAGCATGGTCGGGCCTTGTTGGATGGGAGACCGCCTGGGAATACCAGGTGCTGGAAGCATTTTTTGTAAAAAAAAAAAAAAAGTCTAAGAATGTGTTCAAAAAGCCTGAAATACTCTTAGTTTCTTCAGAAAGTCAAAAAAAAAAAAAAAAAAAAAGTCTAAGAATTTGTTCAAAAAGCCTGAAATAGTCTTAGTTTCTTCAAAAAGCCCAGTCTTGGGAGCAGAGTTTCTTCAGAAAGTCAAAAAAATAAAAAAAATAAAAAAAAAAAGTCTAAGAATTTGTTCAAAAAGCCTGAAATAGTCTTAGTTTCTTCAAGAAGCCCAGTCTTGGGAGCAGAGTTTCTTCAGAAAGTCCAAAAAAAAAAAAAGAACGCCCGATCTCGTCTGATCTTGGAAGCTAAGCAGTGTCGGGCCTTGTTGGATGGGAGACCGCCTGGGAATACCAGGTGCTGGAAGCATTTTTGGTAAAAAAAAAAAAAAAAAAAAAAGAGTCTAAGAATGTGTTCAAAAAGCCTGAAATACTCTTAGTTTCTTCAGAAAGTCAAAAAAAATAAAAAATAAAAAAAAAGTCTAAGAATTTGTTCAAAAAGCCTGAAATAGTCTTAGTTTCTTCAAGAAGCCCAGTCTTGGGAGCAGAGTTTCTTCAGAAAGAAAAAAAACAACAACAAAAAAAGAACGCCCGATCTCGTCTGATCTCGGAAGCTAAGCAGTGTCGGGCCTGGTTGGATGGGAGACCGCTTGGGAATACCAGGTGCTGGAAGCATTTTTGGTAAAAAAAAAAAAAAAAAAAAAAAAAAAGTCTAAGAATTTGTTCAAAAAGCCTGAAATACTCTTAGTTTCTTCAAGAAGCCCAGTCTTGGGAGCAGAGTTTATTCAGAAAGTCAAAAAAAAAAAAAAAAAAAAAAAAAAAGTCTAAGAATTTGTTCAAAAAGCCTGAAATACTCTTAGTTTCTTCAAGAAGCCCAGTCTTGGGAGCAGAGTTTCTTCAGAAAGTCAAAACAAAAAAAAAAGTCTAAGAATTTGTTCAAAAAGCCTGAAATACTCTTAGTTTCTTCAAGAAGCCCAGTCTTGGGAGCAGAGTTTATTCAGAAAGTCAAAAAAAAAAAAAAAAAAAAAAAAAAAGTCTAAGAATTTGTTCAAAAAGCCTGAAATACTCTTAGTTTCTTCAAGAAGCCCAGTCTTGGGAGCAGAGTTTATTCAGAAAGTCAAAAAAAAAAAAAAAAGTCTAAGAATTTGTTCAAAAAGCCTGAAATACTCTTAGTTTCTTCAAAAAGCCCAGTCTTGGGAGCAGAGTTTCTTCAGAAAGTCAAAAAAAAAAAAAAGAACGCCCGATCTCGTCTGATCTTGGAAGCTAAGCAGTGTCGGGCCTGGTTGGATGGGAGACCGCTTGGGAATACCAGGTGCTGGAAGCATTTTTGGTAAAAAAAAAAAAAAAAAAAAAAAAAAAGTCTAAGAATTTGTTCAAAAAGCCTGAAATACTCTTAGTTTCTTCAAGAAGCCCAGTCTTGGGAGCAGAGTTTATTCAGAAAGTCAAAAAAAAAAAAAAAAAAAAAAAAAAAGTCTAAGAATTTGTTCAAAAAGCCTGAAATACTCTTAGTTTCTTCAAGAAGCCCAGTCTTGGGAGCAGAGTTTCTTCAGAAAGTCAAAAAAAAAAAAAAAACGCCCGATCTCGTCTGATCTCGCAAGCATGGTCGGGCCTTGTTGGATGGGAGACCGCCTGGGAATACCAGGTGCTGGAAGCATTTTTGGTAAAAAAAAAAAAAAAAAAAAAAAAGAGTCTAAGAATGTGTTCAAAAAGCCTGAAATACTCTTAGTTTCTTCAGAAAGTCAAAAAAAATAAATAAATAAAAAAAGTCTAAGAATTTGTTCAAAAAGCCTGAAATAGTCTTAGTTTCTTCAAGAAGCCCAGTCTTGGGAGCAGAGTTTATTCAGAAAGTCAAAAAAAAAAAAAAAAAAGTCTAAGAATTTGTTCAAAAAGCCTGAAATACTCTTAGTTTCTTCAAAAAGCCCAGTCTTGGGAGCAGAGTTTCTTCAGAAAGTCAAAAAAAAAAAAAAGAACGCCCGATCTCGTCTGATCTTGGAAGCTAAGCAGTGTCGGGCCTGGTTGGATGGAAGACTGCTTGGGAATACCAGGTGCTGGAAGCATTTTTGGTAAAAAAAAAAAAAAGTCTAAGAATTTGTTCAAAAAGCCTGAAATAGTCTTAGTTTCTTCAAGAAGCCCAGTCTTGGGAGCAGAGTTTCTTCAGAAAGTCAAAAAAAAAAAAAAAACGCCCGATCTCGTCTGATCTCGGAAGCATGGTCGGGCCTTGTTGGATGGGAGACCGCCTGGGAATACCAGGTGCTGGAAGCATTTTTGGTAAAAAAAATAAAATAAAAAAAAAGAGTCTAAGAATGTGTTCAAAAAGCCTGAAATAGTCTTAGTTTCTTCAAGAAGCCCAGTCTTGGGAGAAGAGTTTCTTCAGAAAGTAAAAAAAAAAAAAAGTCTAAGAATTTGTTCAAAAAGCCTGAAATAGTCTTAGTTTCTTCAAGAAGCCCAGTCTTGGGAGCAGAGTTTCTTCAGAAAGTCAAAAAAAAAAAGAAAGATCTTGTCTGATCTCGGTAGCTAAGCAGTGTCGGGCCTGGTTGGATGGGAGACCGCCTGGGAATACCAGGTTCTGGAAGCATTAAAAAAAAAAAAAAATAAATAAAAAAAAAAAGTCTAAGAATTTGTTCAAAAAGCCTGAAATAGTCTTAGTTTCTTCAAGAAGCCCAGTCTTGGGAGCAGAGTTTCTTCAGAAAGTCAAAAAAAAATAAAAAACGCCCGATCTCGTCTGATCTCGGAAGCATGGTCGGGCCTTGTTGGATGGGAGACCGCCTGGGAATACCAGGTGCTGGAAGCATTTTTGGTAAAAAAAAAAAAAAAGTCTAAGAATGTGTTCAAAAAGCCTGAAATACTCTGAACGCCCTTCAGAAAGTCAAAAAAAAAAAAAAAAAAAAAAGTCTAAGAATTTGTTCAAAAAGCCTGAAATAGTCTTAGTTTCTTCAAAAAGCCCAGTCTTGGGAGCAGAGTTTCTTCAGAAAGTCAAAAATAAAAAAAAAAAAATAAAAAAAAGTCTAAGAATTTGTTCAAAAAGCCTGAAATAGTCTTAGTTTCTTCAAGAAGCCCAGTCTTGGGAGCAGAGTTTCTTCAGAAAGTCCAAAAAAAAGAAAAGAACGCCCGATCTCGTCTGATCTTGGAAGCTAAGCAGTGTCGGGCCTTGTTGGATGGGAGACCGCCTGGGAATACCAGGTGCTGGAAGCATTTTTGGTAAAAAAACAAAACAAAAAAAAAGAGTCTAAGAATGTGTTCAAAAAGCCTGAAATACTCTTAGTTTCTTCAGAAAGTCAAAAAAAATAAAAAAATAAAAAAAAGTCTAAGAATTTGTTCAAAAAGCCTGAAATAGTCTTAGTTTCTTCAAGAAGCCCAGTCTTGGGAGCAGAGTTTCTTCAGAAAGTCAAAAAAAAAAAAAAAAAAAAAAAAAAGTCTAAGAATTTGTTCAAAAAGCCTGAAATAGTCTTAGTTTCTTCAAGAAGCCCAGTCTTGGGAGCAGAGTTTCTTCAGAAATTCAAAAAAAAAAAAAAAAAAAAAAAAAAACGCCCGATCTCGTCTGATCTTGGAAGCTAAGCAGTGTCGGGCCTTGTTGGATGGGAGACCGCCTGGGAATACCAGGTGCTGGAAGCATTTTTGGTAAAAAAAAAAAAAAAAAAAAAAGAGTCTAAGAATGTGTTCAAAAAGCCTGAAATACTCTTAGTTTCTTCAGAAAGTCAAAAAAAAAAAAAAAAAAAAAAAAAGTCTAAGAATTTGTTCAAAAAGCCTGAAATAGTCTTAGTTTCTTCAAGAAGCCCAGTCTTGGGAGCAGAGTTTATTCAGAAAGTCAAAAAAAAAAAAAAAGAACGCCCGATCTCGTCTGATCTTGGAAGCTAAGCAGTGTCGGGCCTTGTTGGATGGGAGACCGCCTGGGAATACCAGGTGCTGGGAGCATTTTTGGTAAAAAAAAATAAAAAAATAAATGAGTCTAAGAATGTGTTCAAAAAGCCTGAAATAGTCTTAGTTTCTTCAGAAAGTCAAAAAAAAAGTCTAAGAATTTGTTCAAAAAGCCTTAAATACTCTTAGTTTCTTCAGAAAGTCAAAAAAAATAAAATAAAATAAAAAAGTCTAAGAATTTGTTCAAAAAGCCTGAAATAGTCTTAGTTTCTTCAAGAAGCCCAGTCTTGGGAGCAGAGTTTCTTCAGAAAGTCAAAAAAATAAAAAAAAATAAAACGCCCGATCTCGTCTGATCTCGGAAGTTAAGCATGGTCGGGCCTGGTTGGATGGGAGACCGCCTGGGAATACCAGGTTCTGGAAGCATTTTTGGTAAAAAAAAAAATAAAAAAATAAAAAATTCTAAGAATTTGTTCAAAAAGCCTGAAATAGTCTTAGTTTCTTCAAGAAGCCCAGTCTTGGGAGCAGAGTTTCTTCAGAAAGTAAAAAAAAAAAAAAAAAAAAGAACGCCCGATCTCGTCTGATCTCGGAAGCTAAGCAGTGTCGGGCCTGGTTGGATGGGAGACCGCCTGGGAATACCAGGTGCTGGAAGCATTTTTGGTAAAAAAAAAAAAAAAAAAAAGAGTCTAAGAATGTGTTCAAAAAGCCTGAAATACTCTTAGTTTCTTCAGAAAGTCAAAAAAAAAAAAAAAAAAAAAAAAGTCTAAGAATTTGTTCAAAAAGCCTGAAATAGTCTTAGTTTCTTCAAGAAGCCCAGTCTTGGGAGCAGAGTTTCTTCAGAAAGTCAAAAAAAAAAAAAAAAAAAAAAAAAAAAGTCTAAGAATTTGTTCAAAAAGCCTGAAATAGTCTTAGTTTCTTCAAGAAGCCCAGTCTTGGGAGCAGAGTTTCTTCAGAAAGTCAAAAAAAAAATAAAAAACGCCCGATCTCGTCTGATCTCGGAAGCATGGTCGGGCCTTGTTGGATGGGAGACCGCCTGGGAATACCAGGTGCTGGAAGCATTTTTGGTAAAAAAATAAAAAAAAATAAAAAAGAGTCTAAGAATGTGTTCAAAAAGCCTGAAATACTCTTAGTTTCTTCAGAAAGTCAAAAAATAAAAAAAATAAAAAAAAAGTCTAAGAATTTGTTCAAAAAGCCTGAAATAGTCTTAGTTTCTTCAAGAAGCCCAGTCTTGGGAGCAGAGTTTCTTCAGAAAGTCAAAAAAAAAAAAAAAAAAAAAAAAGTCTAAGAATTTGTTCAAAAAGCCTGAAATAGTCTTAGTTTCTTCAAGAAGCCCAGTCTTGGGAGCAGAGTTTCTTCAGAAAGTCAAAAAAAAATAAAAAACGCCCGATCTCGTCTGATCTCGGAAGCATGGTCGGGCCTTGTTGGATGGGAGACCGCCTGGGAATACCAGGTGCTGGAAGCATTTTTGGTAAAAAAAAAAAAAAAAAAAAAAAAAAAAGAGTCTAAGAATGTGTTCAAAAAGCCTGAAATACTCTTAGTTTCTTCAGAAAGTCAAAAAAAAAAAAAAAAAAAAAAGTCTAAGAATTTGTTCAAAAAGCCTAAAATAGTCTTAGTTTCTTCAAGAAGCCCAGTCTTGGGAGCAGAGTTTCTTCAGAAAGTCAAAAAAAAAAAAAAAGAACACCCGATCTCGTCTGATCTTGGAAGCTAAGCAGTGTCGGGCCTTGTTGGATGGGAGACCGCCTGGGAATACCAGGTGCTGGAAGCATTTTTGGTAAAAAAAAAAAAAAAAAAAAAAGAGTCTAAGAATGTGTTCAAAAAGCCTGAAATACTCTTAGTTTCTTCAGAAAGTCAAAAAAAATAAAAAATAAAAAAAAAGTCTAAGAATTTGTTCAAAAAGCCTGAAATAGTCTTAGTTTCTTCAAGAAGCCCAGTCTTGGGAGCAGAGTTTCTTCAGAAAGTCAAAAAAAAAAAAAAAAAGTCTAAGAATTTGTTCAAAAAGCCTGAAATACTCTTAGTTTCTTCAGAAAGTCAAAAAAAATTAATAAAAAATAAAAGTATAAGAATTTGTTCAAAAAGCCTGAAATAGTCTTAGTTTCTTCAAGAAGCCCAGTCTTGGGAGCAGAGTTTCTTCAGAAAGTCAAAAAAAAAAAAAAAACGCCCGATCTCGTCTGATCTCGCAAGCATGGTCGGGCCTTGTTGGATGGGAGACCGCCTGGGAATACCAGGTGCTGGAAGCATTTTTGGTAAAAATAAAAAATAAAAAATAAAGAGTCTAAGAATTTGTTCAAAAAGCCTGAAATAGTCTTAGTTTCTTCAAGAAGCCCAGTCTTGGGAGCAGAGTTTATTCAGAAAGTCAAAAAAACAAAAAAAAACAAAAAAAAAAAGTCTAAGAATTTGTTCAAAAAGCCTGAAATACTCTTAGTTTCTTCAAAAAGCCCAGTCTTGGGAGCAGAGTTTCTTCAGAAAGTCAAAAAAAAAAAAAAAGAACGCCCGATCTCGTCTGATCTTGGAAGCTAAGCAGTGTCGGGCCTGGTTGGATGGGAGACCGCTTGGGAATACCAGGTGCTGGAAGCATTTTTGGTAAAAAAAAAAGTCTAAGAATTTGTTCAAAAAGCCTGAAATAGTCTTAGTTTCTTCAAGAAGCCCAGTCTTGGGAGCAGAGTTTCTTCAGAAAGTCAAAAAAAAAAAAAAAAAGTCTAAGAATTTGTTCAAAAAGCCTGAAATACTCTTAGTTTCTTCAGAAAGTCAAAAAAAAAAAAAAAAAAAAAAGTCTAAGAATTTGTTCAAAAAGCCTGAAATAGTCTTAGTTTCTTCAAGAAGCCCAGTCTTGGGAGCAGAGTTTCTTCAGAAAGTCAAAAAAAAAAAAAAAACGCCCGATCTCGTCTGATCTCGCAAGCATGGTCGGGCCTTGTTGGATGGGAGACCGCCTGGGAATACCAGGTGCTGGAAGCATTTTTGGTAAAAAAAAAAAAAAAAAAAAAAGAGTCTAAGAATGTGTTCAAAAAGCCTGAAATACTCTTATGGCTCGTTTCCACTGAGCAGTACAGTACGGTACGGTACAGTACGGTACGGTTCGGGTCTGTTAACCATGATCTGGCTAGCGTTTCCACTGCCAACAGTACCCTTACTTGATGGGCGTGGTGTTTCGATCGACGTCATTTTCGCGCGAAGAAGAACATAGTAAACTACAATGGATGACATATACAGCAGATCTTGTTCTTGCTCCTCGACATGTTTGTCACAAGAAGACAAGCGCCGACATTAGGCTTTTCTCAATATTAAGTACGCAAAGTTTGTACTTGCCATGTGCGACTCCTACATGCAAATGGTACAGCGCGTTCTTAAAAGGTCACTCAGCTCGCTCTGCTACTCCGGTTATCTGTTACTCTGTATGTACATTTTAAGCAACAATAAAACGAAATATGTTATAAAACACTACTCTGCCTCTTTTCGTTTTCATTTAAATAAATTAAACATTATAGGGACACAAATGTGGTTCATGCACAACGCATATTGATTATTCACTGCACGTTATAGGCCTACGTTATTCTATTTAACGTTATAACAAAACGAAATTTAAAACACAACCCTAACGTTACCTCTTTTCGTTTAAATAATAAAAAAAATTACACATATTACAGGCAATATATGCATTTGTACAAATGTTGCAATAAACATCAGTGATAATCTTGTAATAAGAAAATGACAAGAAACCATATTTCTTTTTGTAAAATTTCAGTTTTATCAATAATAGCCAATATAAAAGTTACAAGAAGCTATACAATAAGAAATAAAGCAAACAATTCAGTCAAATGTCCAAATGCTGCGCTCTAGTCTAACATTACAACAGTAAAGTTAAATACAAATAGCCTATAATATGAAACTAAACTTAGCCCTCGGCCAAAACGATTGACAGGGAACGAATTATATATTCACGAGACCAAAGATCGCCCGTTAGGTCTACACAAGACGAATTATATCTCATGTTTAACCACTACCGTCGGAGTCTTCGGCGAACGTCAGAAGAACTAACTTAGCCGAGGAAAGGCTCATCCAGCCGGGAAACATGAGCGCCGAGCGCCCGCTGATCGCATGGATCTCACAACCGGGGAAAAACAAATCATCTTTATAAATAAACCACAGATTTGAGCTTTAAACAACTACATTCTCGCCTGAAAAACTCTTAAAATTACATTTCGTGACACAGTAACAGTAGTATTATATTAAACTGTATATTAAAAAATGGCGCTTCTTATGTTGTCATTCCCCTCGTAGCACGCGCAAGTGACGATTCTCTGTCAACCAATCAACGTCCTGCAGTGAGTCTAGCTCCACCTTTTAGTACCGTACCACTGTGCTAGGTACCCCAACGGAAGGGTACCCAAAAAGTGGTACGGTACGGTTCGGCTTTTTGGTACCATTCTCAACTTTTGGCAGTGGAAACGCAAATAAAAGGGTACCGACCCGTACCGTACCGTACTGTACCGCTCGGTGGAAACGCGCCATTAGTTTCTTCAGAAAGTCAAAAAAAATAAAAAATAAAAAAAAAGTCTAAGAATTTGTTCAAAAAGCCTGAAATACTCTTAGTTTCTTCAAGAAGCCCAGTCTTGGGAGCAGAGTTTATTCAGAAAGTCAAAAAAAAAAAAAAAAAAAAAAAAAAAGTCTAAGAATTTGTTCAAAAAGCCTGAAATACTCTTAGTTTCTTCAAAAAGCCCAGTCTTGGGAGCAGAGTTTCTTCAGAAAGTCAAAAAAAAAAAAAAAACGCCCGATCTCGTCTGATCTCGCAAGCATGGTCGGGCCTTGTTGGATGGGAGACCGCCTGGGAATACCAGGTGCTGGAAGCATTTTTGGTAAAAAAAAAAAAAAAAAAAAAAAAGAGTCTAAGAATGTGTTCAAAAAGCCTGAAATACTCTTAGTTTCTTCAGAAAGTCAAAAAAAATAAATAAATAAAAAAAGTCTAAGAATTTGTTCAAAAAGCCTGAAATAGTCTTAGTTTCTTCAAGAAGCCCAGTCTTGGGAGCAGAGTTTATTCAGAAAGTCTAAAAAAAAAAAAAAAGTCTAAGAATTTGTTCAAAAAGCCTGAAATACTCTTAGTTTCTTCAAAAAGCCCAGTCTTGGGAGCAGAGTTTCTTCAGAAAGTCAAAAAAAAAAAAAAGAACGACCGATCTCGTCTGATCTTGGAAGCTAAGCAGTGTCGGGCCTGGTTGGATGGGAGACTGCTTGGGAATACCAGGTGCTGGAAGCATTTTTGGTAAAAAAAAAAAAAAGTCTAAGAATTTGTTCAAAAAGCCTGAAATAGTCTTAGTTTCTTCAAGAAGCCCAGTCTTGGGAGCAGAGTTTCTTCAGAAAGTCAAAAAAAAAAAAAAAACGCCCGATCTCGTCTGATCTCGGAAGCATGGTCGGGCCTTGTTGGATGGGAGACCGCCTGGGAATACCAGGTGCTGGAAGCATTTTTGGTAAAAAAAATAAAATAAAAAAAAAGAGTCTAAGAATGTGTTCAAAAAGCCTGAAATAGTCTTAGTTTCTTCAAGAAGCCCAGTCTTGGGAGCAGAGTTTCTTCAGAAAGTAAAAAAAAAAAAAAAAAAAAAAAAAAAAGTCTAAGAATTTGTTCAAAAAGCCTGAAATAGTCTTAGTTTCTTCAAGAAGCCCAGTCTTGGGAGCAGAGTTTCTTCAGAAAGTCACAAAAAAAAAAAAAAAAAAAAAAAAGAAAGATCTTGTCTGATCTCGGTAGCTAAGCAGTGTCGGGCCTGGTTGGATGGGAGACCGCCTGGGAATACCAGGTTCTGGAAGCATTAAAAAAAAAAAAAAAAAGTCTAAGAATTTGTTCAAAAAGCCTGAAATAGTCTTAGTTTCTTCAAGAAGCCCAGTCTTGGGAGCAGAGTTTCTTCAGAAAGTAAAAAAAAAAAAAAAAAAAAAAAAAAAAGTCTAAGAATTTGTTCAAAAAGCCTGAAATAGTCTTAGTTTCTTCAAGAAGCCCAGTCTTGGGAGCAGAGTTTCTTCAGAAAGTCACAAAAAAAAAAAAAAAAAAAAAAAAGAAAGATCTTGTCTGATCTCGGTAGCTAAGCAGTGTCGGGCCTGGTTGGATGGGAGACCGCCTGGGAATACCAGGTTCTGGAAGCATTAAAAAAAAAAAAAAAAAAAAAAAAAAAAAAAGTCTAAGAATTTGTTCAAAAAGCCTGAAATAGTCTTAGTTTCTTCAAGAAGCCCAGTCTTGGGAGCAGAGTTTCTTCAGAAAGTCAAAAAAAAATAAAAAACGCCCGATCTCGTCTGATCTCGGAAGCATGGTCGGGCCTTGTTGGATGGGAGACCGCCTGGGAATACCAGGTGCTGGAAGCATTTTTGGTAAAAAAAAAAAAAAAAAAAAAAAAAAAGTCTAAGAATTTGTTCAAAAAGCCTGAAATACTCTTAGTTTCTTCAAAAAGCCCAGTCTTGGGAGCAGAGTTTCTTCAGAAAGTCAAAAAAAAAAAAAAAGAACGCCCGATCTCGTCTGATCTTGGAAGCTAAGCAGTGTCGGGCCTGGTTGGATGGGAGACCGCTTGGGAATACCAGGTGCTGGAAGCATTTTTGGTAAAAAAAAAAGTCTAAGAATTTGTTCAAAAAGCCTGAAATAGTCTTAGTTTCTTCAAGAAGCCCAGTCTTGGGAGCAGAGTTTCTTCAGAAAGTCAAAAAAAAAAAAAAAAAGTCTAAGAATTTGTTCAAAAAGCCTGAAATACTCTTAGTTTCTTCAGAAAGTCAAAAAAAAAAAAAAAAAAAAAAAGTCTAAGAATTTGTTCAAAAAGCCTGAAATAGTCTTAGTTTCTTCAAGAAGCCCAGTCTTGGGAGCAGAGTTTCTTCAGAAAGTCAAAAAAAAAAAAAAAACGCCCGATCTCGTCTGATCTCGCAAGCATGGTCGGGCCTTGTTGGATGGGAGACCGCCTGGGAATACCAGGTGCTGGAAGCATTTTTGGTAAAAAAAAAAAAAAAAAAAAAAGAGTCTAAGAATGTGTTCAAAAAGCCTGAAATACTCTTAGTTTCTTCAGAAAGTCAAAAAAAATAAAAAATAAAAAAAAAGTCTAAGAATTTGTTCAAAAAGCCTGAAATAGTCTTAGTTTCTTCAAGAAGCCCAGTCTTGGGAGCAGAGTTTATTCAGAAAGTCAAAAAAAAATAAAATAAAAAAAAGTCTAAGAATTTGTTCAAAAAGCCTGAAATACTCTTAGTTTCTTCAAAAAGCCCAGTCTTGGGAGCAGAGTTTCTTCAGAAAGTCAAAAAAAAAAAAAAAGAACGCCCGATCTCGTCTGATCTTGGAAGCTAAGCAGTGTCGGGCCTGGTTGGATGGGAGACCGCTTGGGAATACCAGGTGCTGGAAGCATTTTTGGTAAAAAAAAAAAAAAAAAAAAAAAAAAAAAGTCTAAGAATTTGTTCAAAAAGCCTGAAATAGTCTTAGTTTCTTCAAGAAGCCCAGTCTTGGGAGCAGAGTTTCTTCAGAAAGTCAAAAAAAAAAAAACAAAAAAAAAAAAAAGCCCGATCTTGTCTGATCTCGGTAGCTAAGCAGTGTCGGGCCTGGTTGGATGGGAGACCGCCTGGGAATACCAGGTTCTGGAAGCATTTAAAAAAAAAAAAAAATCTAAGAATTTGTTCAAAAAGCCTGAAATAGTCTTAGTTTCTTCAAGAAGCCCAGTCTTGGGAGCAGAGTTTCTTCAGAAAGAAAAAAAACAACAACAAAAAAAGAACGCCCGATCTCGTCTGATCTCGGAAGCTAAGCAGTGTCGGGCCTGGTTGGATGGGAGACCGCCTGGGAATACCAGGTTCTGGAAAAATTTAAAAAAAAAAAAAAATTTTAAAAAAAAAAAGTCTAAGAATTTGTTCAAAAAGCCTGAAATAGTCTTAGTTTCTTCAAAAAGCCCAGTCTTGGGAGCAGAGTTTCTTCAGAAAGTCAAAAAAAAACTAAAAAAAACTAAAAAAAAGTATAAGAATTTGTTCAAAAAGCCTGAAATACTCTTAGTTTCTTCAAGAAGCCCAGTCTTGGGAGCAGAGTTTATTCAGAAAGTCAAAAAAAAAAAAAAAAAAAAAAAAAAAGTCTAAGAATTTGTTCAAAAAGCCTGAAATACTCTTAGTTTCTTCAAAAAGCCCAGTCTTGGGAGCAGAGTTTCTTCAGAAAGTCAAAAAAAAAAAAAAAACGCCCGATCTCGTCTGATCTCGCAAGCATGGTCGGGCCTTGTTGGATGGGAGACCGCCTGGGAATACCAGGTGCTGGAAGCATTTTTGGTAAAAAAAAAAAAAAAAAAAAAAAAGAGTCTAAGAATGTGTTCAAAAAGCCTGAAATACTCTTAGTTTCTTCAGAAAGTCAAAAAAAATAAATAAATAAAAAAAGTCTAAGAATTTGTTCAAAAAGCCTGAAATAGTCTTAGTTTCTTCAAGAAGCCCAGTCTTGGGAGCAGAGTTTATTCAGAAAGTCTAAAAAAAAAAAAAAAGTCTAAGAATTTGTTCAAAAAGCCTGAAATACTCTTAGTTTCTTCAAAAAGCCCAGTCTTGGGAGCAGAGTTTCTTCAGAAAGTCAAAAAAAAAAAAAAGAACGACCGATCTCGTCTGATCTTGGAAGCTAAGCAGTGTCGGGCCTGGTTGGATGGGAGACTGCTTGGGAATACCAGGTGCTGGAAGCATTTTTGGTAAAAAAAAAAAAAAGTCTAAGAATTTGTTCAAAAAGCCTGAAATAGTCTTAGTTTCTTCAAGAAGCCCAGTCTTGGGAGCAGAGTTTCTTCAGAAAGTCAAAAAAAAAAAAAAAACGCCCGATCTCGTCTGATCTCGGAAGCATGGTCGGGCCTTGTTGGATGGGAGACCGCCTGGGAATACCAGGTGCTGGAAGCATTTTTGGTAAAAAAAATAAAATAAAAAAAAAGAGTCTAAGAATGTGTTCAAAAAGCCTGAAATAGTCTTAGTTTCTTCAAGAAGCCCAGTCTTGGGAGCAGAGTTTCTTCAGAAAGTAAAAAAAAAAAAAAAAAAAAAAAAAAAAGTCTAAGAATTTGTTCAAAAAGCCTGAAATAGTCTTAGTTTCTTCAAGAAGCCCAGTCTTGGGAGCAGAGTTTCTTCAGAAAGTCACAAAAAAAAAAAAAAAAAAAAAAAAGAAAGATCTTGTCTGATCTCGGTAGCTAAGCAGTGTCGGGCCTGGTTGGATGGGAGACCGCCTGGGAATACCAGGTTCTGGAAGCATTAAAAAAAAAAAAAAAAAAAAAAAAAAAAAAGTCTAAGAATTTGTTCAAAAAGCCTGAAATAGTCTTAGTTTCTTCAAGAAGCCCAGTCTTGGGAGCAGAGTTTCTTCAGAAAGTAAAAAAAAAAAAAAAAAAAAAAAAAAAAGTCTAAGAATTTGTTCAAAAAGCCTGAAATAGTCTTAGTTTCTTCAAGAAGCCCAGTCTTGGGAGCAGAGTTTCTTCAGAAAGTCACAAAAAAAAAAAAAAAAAAAAAAAAGAAAGATCTTGTCTGATCTCGGTAGCTAAGCAGTGTCGGGCCTGGTTGGATGGGAGACCGCCTGGGAATACCAGGTTCTGGAAGCATTAAAAAAAAAACAAAAAAAAAAAAAAAAAAAAGTCTAAGAATTTGTTCAAAAAGCCTGAAATAGTCTTAGTTTCTTCAAGAAGCCCAGTCTTGGGAGCAGAGTTTCTTCAGAAAGTCAAAAAAAAATAAAAAACGCCCGATCTCGTCTGATCTCGGAAGCATGGTCGGGCCTTGTTGGATGGGAGACCGCCTGGGAATACCAGGTGCTGGAAGCATTTTTGGTAAAAAAAAAAAAAAAAAAAAAAAAAAAGTCTAAGAATTTGTTCAAAAAGCCTGAAATACTCTTAGTTTCTTCAAAAAGCCCAGTCTTGGGAGCAGAGTTTCTTCAGAAAGTCAAAAAAAAAAAAAAAGAACGCCCGATCTCGTCTGATCTTGGAAGCTAAGCAGTGTCGGGCCTGGTTGGATGGGAGACCGCTTGGGAATACCAGGTGCTGGAAGCATTTTTGGTAAAAAAAAAAGTCTAAGAATTTGTTCAAAAAGCCTGAAATAGTCTTAGTTTCTTCAAGAAGCCCAGTCTTGGGAGCAGAGTTTCTTCAGAAAGTCAAAAAAAAAAAAAAAAAGTCTAAGAATTTGTTCAAAAAGCCTGAAATACTCTTAGTTTCTTCAGAAAGTCAAAAAAAAAAAAAAAAAAAAAAAGTCTAAGAATTTGTTCAAAAAGCCTGAAATAGTCTTAGTTTCTTCAAGAAGCCCAGTCTTGGGAGCAGAGTTTCTTCAGAAAGTCAAAAAAAAAAAAAAAACGCCCGATCTCGTCTGATCTCGCAAGCATGGTCGGGCCTTGTTGGATGGGAGACCGCCTGGGAATACCAGGTGCTAAGCATTTTTGGTAAAAAAAAAAAAAAAAAAAAAAGAGTCTAAGAATGTGTTCAAAAAGCCTGAAATACTCTTAGTTTCTTCAGAAAGTCAAAAAAAATAAAAAATAAAAAAAAAGTCTAAGAATTTGTTCAAAAAGCCTGAAATAGTCTTAGTTTCTTCAAGAAGCCCAGTCTTGGGAGCAGAGTTTATTCAGAAAGTCAAAAAAAAAAAAAAAAAAAAAAAGTCTAAGAATTTGTTCAAAAAGCCTGAAATACTCTTAGTTTCTTCAAAAAGCCCAGTCTTGGGAGCAGAGTTTCTTCAGAAAGTCAAAAAAAAAAAAAAAGAACGCCCGATCTCGTCTGATCTTGGAAGCTAAGCAGTGTCGGGCCTGGTTGGATGGGAGACCGCTTGGGAATACCAGGTGCTGGAAGCATTTTTGGTAAAAAAAAAAAAAAAAAAAAAAAAAAAAAGTCTAAGAATTTGTTCAAAAAGCCTGAAATAGTCTTAGTTTCTTCAAGAAGCCCAGTCTTGGGAGCAGAGTTTCTTCAGAAAGTCAAAAAAAAAAAAACAAACAAAAAAAAAAGCCCGATCTTGTCTGATCTCGGTAGCTAAGCAGTGTCGGGCCTGGTTGGATGGGAGACCGCCTGGGAATACCAGGTTCTGGAAGCATTTAAAAAAAAAAAAAAATCTAAGAATTTGTTCAAAAAGCCTGAAATAGTCTTAGTTTCTTCAAGAAGCCCAGTCTTGGGAGCAGAGTTTCTTCAGAAAGAAAAAAAACAACAACAAAAAAAGAACGCCCGATCTCGTCTGATCTCGGAAGCTAAGCAGTGTCGGGCCTGGTTGGATGGGAGACCGCCTGGGAATACCAGGTTCTGAAAAAATTAAAAAAAAAAAAAAAATTTAAAAAAAAAAAAGTCTAAGAATTTGTTCAAAAAGCCTGAAATAGTCTTAGTTTCTTCAAAAAGCCCAGTCTTGGGAGCAGAGTTTCTTCAGAAAGTCAAAAAAAAACTAAAAAAAACTAAAAAAAAGTATAAGAATTTGTTCAAAAAGCCTGAAATACTCTTAGTTTCTTCAAAAAGCCCAGTCTTGGGAGCAGAGTTTCTTCAGAAAGTCAAAAAAAAACAAAAAACGCCCGATCTCGTCTGATCT
>NC_138727.1:45757061-45764561 GCF_965113295.1 Leuciscus leuciscus | reverse complement strand
TTCTTCAAAAAGCCCAGTCTTGGGAGCAGAGTTTCTTCAGAAAGTAAAAAAAAAAAAAAAGAACGCCCGATCTCGTTTGATCTTGGAAGCTAAGCAGTGTCGGGCCTTGTTGGATGGGAGACCGCCTGGGAATACCAGGTGCTGGAAGCATTTTTGGTAAAAAAATAAAAATAAAAAAAAGAGTCTAAGAATGTGTTCAAAAAGCCTGAAATACTCTTAGTTTCTTCAGAAAGTCAAAAAAAATAAAAAATAAAAAAAAAGTCTAAGAATTTGTTCAAAAAGCCTGAAATAGTCTTAGTTTCTTCAAGAAGCCCAGTCTTGGGAGCAGAGTTTCTTCAGAAAGTCAAAAAAAAAAAAAAAAGTCTAAGAATTTGTTCAAAAAGCCTGAAATAGTCTTAGTTTCTTCAAGAAGCCCAGTCTTGGGAGCAGAGTTTCTTCAGAAAGTCAAAAAATAAAAAAAAAGTCTAAGAATTTGTTCAAAAAGCCTGAAATAGTCTTAGTTTCTTCAAGAAGCCCAGTCTTGGGAGCAGAGTTTCTTCAGAAAGTCAAAAAAAAACAACAAAAAAAAAATAAGTCCAAGAATTTGTTCAAAAAGCCTGAAATAGTCTTAGTTTCTTCAAGAAGCCCAGTCTTGGGAGCAGAGTTTCTTCAGAAAGTCAAAAAAAAAAAAAAAACGCCCGATCTCGTCTGATCTCGCAAGCATGGTCGGGCCTTGTTGGATGGGAGACCGCCTGGGAATACCAGGTGCTGGAAGCATTTTTGGTAAAAAAAAAAAAAAAAAAAAAAGAGTCTAAGAATGTGTTCAAAAAGCCTGAAATACTCTTAGTTTCTTCAGAAAGTCAAAAAAAATAAAAAATAAAAAAAAAGTCTAAGAATTTGTTCAAAAAGCCTGAAATAGTCTTAGTTTCTTCAAGAAGCCCAGTCTTGGGAGCAGAGTTTATTCAGAAAGTCAAAAAAACAAAAAAAACAAAAAAAAAAAGTCTAAGAATTTGTTCAAAAAGCCTGAAATACTCTTAGTTTCTTCAAAAAGCCCAGTCTTGGGAGCAGAGTTTCTTCAGAAAGTCAAAAAAAAAAAAAAAGAAAGCCCGATCTCGTCTGATCTTGGAAGCTAAGCAGTGTCGGGCCTGGTTGGATGGGAGACCGCTTGGGAATACCAGGTGCTGGAAGCATTTTTGGTAAAAAAAAAAAAAAAAAAAAAAAAAAAAGTCTAAGAATTTGTTCAAAAAGCCTGAAATAGTCTTAGTTTCTTCAAGAAGCCCAGTCTTGGGAGCAGAGTTTCTTCAGAAAGTCAAAAAAAAAAAAAAAAAAAAAAAAAGAAGCCCGATCTTGTCTGATCTCGGTAGCTAAGCAGTGTCGGGCCTGGTTGGATGGGAGACCGCCTGGGAATACCAGGTTCTGGAAGCATTTAAAAAAAAAAAAAAATCTAAGAATTTGTTCAAAAAGCCTGAAATAGTCTTAGTTTCTTCAAGAAGCCCAGTCTTGGGAGCAGAGTTTCTTCAGAAAGTCAAAAAAAAAAAAAAAAAAAAAAACGCCCGATCTCGTCTGATCTCGGAAGCTAAGCAGTGTCGGGCCTGGTTGGATGGGAGACCGCCTGGGAATACCAGGTGCTGGAAGCATTTTTGGTAAAAAAAAATAAAAAAAAAGTCTAAGAATTTGTTCAAAAAGCCTGAAATAGTCTTAGTTTCTTCAAGAAGCCCAGTCTTGGGAGCAGAGTTTCTTCAGAAAGAAAAAAAACAACAACAAAAAAAGAACGCCCGATCTCGTCTGATCTCGGAAGCTAAGCAGTGTCGGGCCTGGTTGGATGGGAGACCGCCTGGGAATACCAGGTTCTGAAAAAATTAAAAAAAAAAAAAAAAAAAATTAAAAAAAAAGTCTAAGAATTTGTTCAAAAAGCCTGAAATAGTCTTAGTTTCTTCAAAAAGCCCAGTCTTGGGGGCAGAGTTTCTTCAGAAAGTCAAAAAAAAACTAAAAAAAACTAAAAAAAAGTATAAGAATTTGTTCAAAAAGCCTGAAATACTCTTAGTTTCTTCAAAAAGCCCAGTCTTGGGAGCAGAGTTTCTTCAGAAAGTCAAAAAAAAACAAAAAACGCCCGATCTCGTCTGATCTCGGAAGCATGGTCGGGCCTTGTTGGATGGGAGACCGCCTGGGAATACCAGGTGCTGGAAGCATTTTTGGTAAAAAAAAAAAAAAAAAAAAAAAGAGTCTAAGAATGTGTTCAAAAAGCCTGAAATACTCTTAGTTTCTTCAGAAAGTCAAAAAAAAAAAAAAAAAAAAAAAAAGTCTAAGAATTTGTTCAAAAAGCCTGAAATAGTCTTAGTTTCTTCAAGAAGCCCAGTCTTGGGAGCAGAGTTTCTTCAGAAAGTCAAAAAAAAAAAAAAAAAAAAAAAAAAAGTCTAAGAATTTGTTCAAAAAGCCTGAAATAGTCTTAGTTTCTTCAAGAAGCCCAGTCTTGGGAGCAGAGTTTCTTCAGAAAGTCAAAAAAAAATAAAAAACGCCCGATCTCGTCTGATCTCGGAAGCATGGTCGGGCCTTGTTGGATGGGAGACCGCCTGGGAATACCAGGTGCTGGAAGCATTTTTGGTAAAAAAAAAAAAAAAAAAAAAAAAAAGAGTCTAAGAATGTGTTCAAAAAGCCTGAAATACTCTTAGTTTCTTCAGAAAGTCAAAAAAAAAAAAAAAAAAAAAAAAAAGTCTAAGAATTTGTTCAAAAAGCCTAAAATAGTCTTAGTTTCTTCAAGAAGCCCAGTCTTGGGAGCAGAGTTTCTTCAGAAAGTCAAAAAAAAAAAAAAAAGAACGCCCGATCTCGTCTGATCTTGGAAGCTAAGCAGTGTCGGGCCTTGTTGGATGGGAGGCCGCCTGGGAATACCAGGTGCTGGAAGCATTTTTGGTAAAAAAAAAAAAAAAAAAAAAAGAGTCTAAGAATGTGTTCAAAAAGCCTGAAATACTCTTAGTTTCTTCAGAAAGTCAAAAAATAAAAAAAATAAAAAAAAAGTCTAAGAATTTGTTCAAAAAGCCTGAAATAGTCTTAGTTTCTTCAAGAAGCCCAGTCTTGGGAGCAGAGTTTCTTCAGAAAGTCAAAAAAACAAAAAAAACAAAAAAAAGTCTAAGAATTTGTTCAAAAAGCCTGAAATAGTCTTAGTTTCTTCAAGAAGCCCAGTCTTGGGAGCAGAGTTTCTTCAGAAAGTCAAAAAAAAAAAAAAAACGCCCGATCTCGTCTGATCTCGGAAGCATGGTCGGGCCTTGTTGGATGGGAGACCGCCTGGGAATACCAGGTGCTGGAAGCATTTTTGGTAAAAAAAAAAAGAGTCTAAGAATGTGTTCAAAAAGCCTGAAATACTCTTAGTTTCTTCAGAAAGTCAAAAAAAATAAAAAATTAAAAAAAAGTCTAAGAATTTGATCAAAAAGCCTGAAATAGTCTTAGTTTCTTCAAGAAGCCCAGTCTTGGGAGCAGAGTTTATTCAGAAAGTCTAAAAAAAAAAAAAAAGTCTAAGAATTTGTTCAAAAAGCCTGAAATACTCTTAGTTTCTTCAAAAAGCCCAGTCTTGGGAGCAGAGTTTCTTCAGAAAGTCAAAAAAAAAAAAAAGAACGACCGATCTCGTCTGATCTTGGAAGCTAAGCAGTGTCGGGCCTGGTTGGATGGGAGACTGCTTGGGAATACCAGGTGCTGGAAGCATTTTTGGTAAAAAAAAAAAAAAGTCTAAGAATTTGTTCAAAAAGCCTGAAATAGTCTTAGTTTCTTCAAGAAGCCCAGTCTTGGGAGCAGAGTTTCTTCAGAAAGTCAAAAAAAAAAAAAAAACGCCCGATCTCGTCTGATCTCGGAAGCATGGTCGGGCCTTGTTGGATGGGAGACCGCCTGGGAATACCAGGTGCTGGAAGCATTTTTGGTAAAAAAAATAAAATAAAAAAAAAGAGTCTAAGAATGTGTTCAAAAAGCCTGAAATAGTCTTAGTTTCTTCAAGAAGCCCAGTCTTGGGAGCAGAGTTTCTTCAGAAAGTAAAAAAAAAAAAAAAAAAAAAAAAAAAAGTCTAAGAATTTGTTCAAAAAGCCTGAAATAGTCTTAGTTTCTTCAAGAAGCCCAGTCTTGGGAGCAGAGTTTCTTCAGAAAGTCACAAAAAAAAAAAAAAAAAAAAAAAAGAAAGATCTTGTCTGATCTCGGTAGCTAAGCAGTGTCGGGCCTGGTTGGATGGGAGACCGCCTGGGAATACCAGGTTCTGGAAGCATTAAAAAAAAAAAAAAAAAAAAAAAAAAAAAAGTCTAAGAATTTGTTCAAAAAGCCTGAAATAGTCTTAGTTTCTTCAAGAAGCCCAGTCTTGGGAGCAGAGTTTCTTCAGAAAGTAAAAAAAAAAAAAAAAAAAAAAAAAAAAGTCTAAGAATTTGTTCAAAAAGCCTGAAATAGTCTTAGTTTCTTCAAGAAGCCCAGTCTTGGGAGCAGAGTTTCTTCAGAAAGTCACAAAAAAAAAAAAAAAAAAAAAAAAGAAAGATCTTGTCTGATCTCGGTAGCTAAGCAGTGTCGGGCCTGGTTGGATGGGAGACCGCCTGGGAATACCAGGTTCTGGAAGCATTAAAAAAAAAACAAAAAAAAAAAAAAAAAAAAGTCTAAGAATTTGTTCAAAAAGCCTGAAATAGTCTTAGTTTCTTCAAGAAGCCCAGTCTTGGGAGCAGAGTTTCTTCAGAAAGTCAAAAAAAAATAAAAAACGCCCGATCTCGTCTGATCTCGGAAGCATGGTCGGGCCTTGTTGGATGGGAGACCGCCTGGGAAAACCAGGTGCTGGAAGCATTTTTGGTAAAAAAAAAAAAAAAAAAAAAAAAAAAGTCTAAGAATTTGTTCAAAAAGCCTGAAATACTCTTAGTTTCTTCAAAAAGCCCAGTCTTGGGAGCAGAGTTTCTTCAGAAAGTCAAAAAAAAAAAAAAAGAACGCCCGATCTCGTCTGATCTTGGAAGCTAAGCAGTGTCGGGCCTGGTTGGATGGGAGACCGCTTGGGAATACCAGGTGCTGGAAGCATTTTTGGTAAAAAAAAAAGTCTAAGAATTTGTTCAAAAAGCCTGAAATAGTCTTAGTTTCTTCAAGAAGCCCAGTCTTGGGAGCAGAGTTTCTTCAGAAAGTCAAAAAAAAAAAAAAAAAGTCTAAGAATTTGTTCAAAAAGCCTGAAATACTCTTAGTTTCTTCAGAAAGTCAAAAAAAAAAAAAAAAAAAAAAAGTCTAAGAATTTGTTCAAAAAGCCTGAAATAGTCTTAGTTTCTTCAAGAAGCCCAGTCTTGGGAGCAGAGTTTCTTCAGAAAGTCAAAAAAAAAAAAAAAACGCCCGATCTCGTCTGATCTCGCAAGCATGGTCGGGCCTTGTTGGATGGGAGACCGCCTGGGAATACCAGGTGCTGGAAGCATTTTTGGTAAAAAAAAAAAAAAAAAAAAAAGAGTCTAAGAATGTGTTCAAAAAGCCTGAAATACTCTTAGTTTCTTCAGAAAGTCAAAAAAAATAAAAAATAAAAAAAAAGTCTAAGAATTTGTTCAAAAAGCCTGAAATAGTCTTAGTTTCTTCAAGAAGCCCAGTCTTGGGAGCAGAGTTTATTCAGAAAGTCAAAAAAAAATAAAATAAAAAAAAGTCTAAGAATTTGTTCAAAAAGCCTGAAATACTCTTAGTTTCTTCAAAAAGCCCAGTCTTGGGAGCAGAGTTTCTTCAGAAAGTCAAAAAAAAAAAAAAAGAACGCCCGATCTCGTCTGATCTTGGAAGCTAAGCAGTGTCGGGCCTGGTTGGATGGGAGACCGCTTGGGAATACCAGGTGCTGGAAGCATTTTTGGTAAAAAAAAAAAAAAAAAAAAAAAAAAAAAGTCTAAGAATTTGTTCAAAAAGCCTGAAATAGTCTTAGTTTCTTCAAGAAGCCCAGTCTTGGGAGCAGAGTTTCTTCAGAAAGTCAAAAAAAAAAAAACAAAAAAAAAAAAAAGCCCGATCTTGTCTGATCTCGGTAGCTAAGCAGTGTCGGGCCTGGTTGGATGGGAGACCGCCTGGGAATACCAGGTTCTGGAAGCATTTAAAAAAAAAAAAAAATCTAAGAATTTGTTCAAAAAGCCTGAAATAGTCTTAGTTTCTTCAAGAAGCCCAGTCTTGGGAGCAGAGTTTCTTCAGAAAGAAAAAAAACAACAACAAAAAAAGAACGCCCGATCTCGTCTGATCTCGGAAGCTAAGCAGTGTCGGGCCTGGTTGGATGGGAGACCGCCTGGGAATACCAGGTTCTGGAAAAATTTAAAAAAAAAAAAAAATTTTAAAAAAAAAAAGTCTAAGAATTTGTTCAAAAAGCCTGAAATAGTCTTAGTTTCTTCAAAAAGCCCAGTCTTGGGAGCAGAGTTTCTTCAGAAAGTCAAAAAAAAACTAAAAAAAACTAAAAAAAAGTATAAGAATTTGTTCAAAAAGCCTGAAATACTCTTAGTTTCTTCAAGAAGCCCAGTCTTGGGAGCAGAGTTTATTCAGAAAGTCAAAAAAAAAAAAAAAAAAAAAAAAAAAGTCTAAGAATTTGTTCAAAAAGCCTGAAATACTCTTAGTTTCTTCAAAAAGCCCAGTCTTGGGAGCAGAGTTTCTTCAGAAAGTCAAAAAAAAAAAAAAAACGCCCGATCTCGTCTGATCTCGCAAGCATGGTCGGGCCTTGTTGGATGGGAGACCGCCTGGGAATACCAGGTGCTGGAAGCATTTTTGGTAAAAAAAAAAAAAAAAAAAAAAAAGAGTCTAAGAATGTGTTCAAAAAGCCTGAAATACTCTTAGTTTCTTCAGAAAGTCAAAAAAAATAAATAAATAAAAAAAGTCTAAGAATTTGTTCAAAAAGCCTGAAATAGTCTTAGTTTCTTCAAGAAGCCCAGTCTTGGGAGCAGAGTTTATTCAGAAAGTCTAAAAAAAAAAAAAAAGTCTAAGAATTTGTTCAAAAAGCCTGAAATACTCTTAGTTTCTTCAAAAAGCCCAGTCTTGGGAGCAGAGTTTCTTCAGAAAGTCAAAAAAAAAAAAAAGAACGACCGATCTCGTCTGATCTTGGAAGCTAAGCAGTGTCGGGCCTGGTTGGATGGGAGACTGCTTGGGAATACCAGGTGCTGGAAGCATTTTTGGTAAAAAAAAAAAAAAGTCTAAGAATTTGTTCAAAAAGCCTGAAATAGTCTTAGTTTCTTCAAGAAGCCCAGTCTTGGGAGCAGAGTTTCTTCAGAAAGTCAAAAAAAAAAAAAAAACGCCCGATCTCGTCTGATCTCGGAAGCATGGTCGGGCCTTGTTGGATGGGAGACCGCCTGGGAATACCAGGTGCTGGAAGCATTTTTGGTAAAAAAAATAAAATAAAAAAAAAGAGTCTAAGAATGTGTTCAAAAAGCCTGAAATAGTCTTAGTTTCTTCAAGAAGCCCAGTCTTGGGAGCAGAGTTTCTTCAGAAAGTAAAAAAAAAAAAAAAAAAAAAAAAAAAAGTCTAAGAATTTGTTCAAAAAGCCTGAAATAGTCTTAGTTTCTTCAAGAAGCCCAGTCTTGGGAGCAGAGT
>NC_138727.1:45729561-45752061 GCF_965113295.1 Leuciscus leuciscus | reverse complement strand
TAGGGAGACCGCCTGGGAATACCAGGTTCTGGAAGCATTAAAAAAATAAAATAAAAAAAATAAAAAAAAAGTCTAAGAATTTGTTCAAAAAGCCTGAAATAGTCTTAGTTTCTTCAAGAAGCCCAGTCTTGGGAGCAGAGTTTCTTCAGAAAGTCAAAAAAAAATAAAAAACGCCCGATCTCGTCTGATCTCGGAAGCATGGTCGGGCCTTGTTGGATGGGAGACCGCCTGGGAATACCAGGTGCTGGAAGCATTTTTGGTAAAAAAATAAAAAATAAATAAAAAAGAGTCTAAGAATGTGTTCAAAAAGCCTGAAATACTCTTAGTTTCTTCAGAAAGTCAAAAAATAAAAAAAATAAAAAAAAAGTCTAAGAATTTGTTCAAAAAGCCTGAAATAGTCTTAGTTTCTTCAAGAAGCCCAGTCTTGGGAGCAGAGTTTCTTCAGAAAGTCAAAAAAAAAAAAAAAAAAAAAAAAGTCTAAGAATTTGTTCAAAAAGCCTGAAATAGTCTTAGTTTCTTCAAAAAGCCCAGTCTTGGGAGCAGAGTTTCTTCAGAAAGTAAAAAAAAAAAAAAAGAACGCCCGATCTCGTCTGATCTTGGAAGCTAAGCAGTGTCGGGCCTTGTTGGATGGGAGACCGCCTGGGAATACCAGGTGCTGGAAGCATTTTTGGTAAAAAAATTAAAATAAAAAAAAGAGTCTAAGAATGTGTTCAAAAAGCCTGAAATACTCTTAGTTTCTTCAGAAAGTCAAAAAAAATTAAAAATAAAAAAAAAGTCTAAGAATTTGTTCAAAAAGCCTGAAATAGTCTTAGTTTCTTCAAGAAGCCCAGTCTTGGGAGCAGAGTTTCTTCAGAAAGTCAAAAAAAAAAAAAAAAAAAAAAAAAAAGTCTAAGAATTTGTTCAAAAAGCCGGAAATAGTCTTAGTTTCTTCAAGAAGCCCAGTCTTGGGAGCAGAGTTTCTTCAGAAAGTCAAAAAAAAATTTAAAACGCCCGATCTCGTCTGATCTCGGAAGCAAGGTCGGGCCTTGTTGGATGGGAGACCGCCTGGGAATACCAGGTGCTGGAAGCATTTTTGGTAAAAAAAAAAAAAAAAAAAAAAAAGAGTCTAAGAATGTGTTCAAAAAGCCTGAAATACTCTTAGTTTCTTCAGAAAGTCAAAAAAAAAAAAAAAAAAAAAAAAAGTCTAAGAATTTGTTCAAAAAGCCTAAAATAGTCTTAGTTTCTTCAAGAAGCCCAGTCTTGGGAGCAGAGTTTCTTCAGAAAGTCAAAAAAAAAAAAAAGAACGCCCGATCTCATCTGATCTTGGAAGCTAAGCAGTGTCGGGCCTTGTTGGATGGGAGACCGCCTGGGAATACCAGGTGCTGGAAGCATTTTTGGTAAAAAAAAAATTATAAATAAAAAAGAGTCTAAGAATGTGTTCAAAAAGCCTGAAATACTCTTAGTTTCTTCAGAAAGTCAAAAAAAAATAAAAAATAAAAAAAAAGTCTAAGAATTTGTTCAAAAAGCCTGAAATAGTCTTAGTTTCTTCAAGAAGCCCAGTCTTGGGAGCAGAGTTTCTTCAGAAAGTCAAAAAAAAAAAAAAAAAAAAAATAAGTCTAAGAATTTGTTCAAAAAGCCTGAAATAGTCTTAGTTTCTTCAAAAAGCCCAGTCTTGGGAGCAGAGTTTCTTCAGAAAGTAAAAAAAAAAAAAAAGAACGCCCGATCTCGTTTGATCTTGGAAGCTAAGCAGTGTCGGGCCTTGTTGGATGGGAGACCGCCTGGGAATACCAGGTGCTGGAAGCATTTTTGGTAAAAAAATAAAAATAAAAAAAAGAGTCTAAGAATGTGTTCAAAAAGCCTGAAATACTCTTAGTTTCTTCAGAAAGTCAAAAAAAATAAAAAATAAAAAAAAAGTCTAAGAATTTGTTCAAAAAGCCTGAAATAGTCTTAGTTTCTTCAAGAAGCCCAGTCTTGGGAGCAGAGTTTCTTCAGAAAGTCAAAAAAAAAAAAAAAAGTCTAAGAATTTGTTCAAAAAGCCTGAAATAGTCTTAGTTTCTTCAAGAAGCCCAGTCTTGGGAGCAGAGTTTCTTCAGAAAGTCAAAAAATAAAAAAAAAGTCTAAGAATTTGTTCAAAAAGCCTGAAATAGTCTTAGTTTCTTCAAGAAGCCCAGTCTTGGGAGCAGAGTTTCTTCAGAAAGTCAAAAAAAAACAACAAAAAAAAAATAAGTCCAAGAATTTGTTCAAAAAGCCTGAAATAGTCTTAGTTTCTTCAAGAAGCCCAGTCTTGGGAGCAGAGTTTCTTCAGAAAGTCAAAAAAAAAAAAAAAACGCCCGATCTCGTCTGATCTCGCAAGCATGGTCGGGCCTTGTTGGATGGGAGACCGCCTGGGAATACCAGGTGCTGGAAGCATTTTTGGTAAAAAAAAAAAAAAAAAAAAAAGAGTCTAAGAATGTGTTCAAAAAGCCTGAAATACTCTTAGTTTCTTCAGAAAGTCAAAAAAAATAAAAAATAAAAAAAAAGTCTAAGAATTTGTTCAAAAAGCCTGAAATAGTCTTAGTTTCTTCAAGAAGCCCAGTCTTGGGAGCAGAGTTTATTCAGAAAGTCAAAAAAACAAAAAAAACAAAAAAAAAAAGTCTAAGAATTTGTTCAAAAAGCCTGAAATACTCTTAGTTTCTTCAAAAAGCCCAGTCTTGGGAGCAGAGTTTCTTCAGAAAGTCAAAAAAAAAAAAAAAGAAAGCCCGATCTCGTCTGATCTTGGAAGCTAAGCAGTGTCGGGCCTGGTTGGATGGGAGACCGCTTGGGAATACCAGGTGCTGGAAGCATTTTTGGTAAAAAAAAAAAAAAAAAAAAAAAAAAAAGTCTAAGAATTTGTTCAAAAAGCCTGAAATAGTCTTAGTTTCTTCAAGAAGCCCAGTCTTGGGAGCAGAGTTTCTTCAGAAAGTCAAAAAAAAAAAAAAAAAAAAAAAAAAAAGCCCGATCTTGTCTGATCTCGGTAGCTAAGCAGTGTCGGGCCTGGTTGGATGGGAGACCGCCTGGGAATACCAGGTTCTGGAAGCATTTAAAAAAAAAAAAAAATCTAAGAATTTGTTCAAAAAGCCTGAAATAGTCTTAGTTTCTTCAAGAAGCCCAGTCTTGGGAGCAGAGTTTCTTCAGAAAGTCAAAAAAAAAAAAAAAAAAAAAAACGCCCGATCTCGTCTGATCTCGGAAGCTAAGCAGTGTCGGGCCTGGTTGGATGGGAGACCGCCTGGGAATACCAGGTGCTGGAAGCATTTTTGGTAAAAAAAAATAAAAAAAAAGTCTAAGAATTTGTTCAAAAAGCCTGAAATAGTCTTAGTTTCTTCAAGAAGCCCAGTCTTGGGAGCAGAGTTTCTTCAGAAAGAAAAAAAACAACAACAAAAAAAGAACGCCCGATCTCGTCTGATCTCGGAAGCTAAGCAGTGTCGGGCCTGGTTGGATGGGAGACCGCCTGGGAATACCAGGTTCTGAAAAAATTAAAAAAAAAAAAAAAAAAAATTAAAAAAAAAGTCTAAGAATTTGTTCAAAAAGCCTGAAATAGTCTTAGTTTCTTCAAAAAGCCCAGTCTTGGGGGCAGAGTTTCTTCAGAAAGTCAAAAAAAAACTAAAAAAAACTAAAAAAAAGTATAAGAATTTGTTCAAAAAGCCTGAAATACTCTTAGTTTCTTCAAAAAGCCCAGTCTTGGGAGCAGAGTTTCTTCAGAAAGTCAAAAAAAAACAAAAAACGCCCGATCTCGTCTGATCTCGGAAGCATGGTCGGGCCTTGTTGGATGGGAGACCGCCTGGGAATACCAGGTGCTGGAAGCATTTTTGGTAAAAAAAAAAAAAAAAAAAAAAAGAGTCTAAGAATGTGTTCAAAAAGCCTGAAATACTCTTAGTTTCTTCAGAAAGTCAAAAAAAAAAAAAAAAAAAAAAAAAGTCTAAGAATTTGTTCAAAAAGCCTGAAATAGTCTTAGTTTCTTCAAGAAGCCCAGTCTTGGGAGCAGAGTTTCTTCAGAAAGTCAAAAAAAAAAAAAAAAAAAAAAAAAAAGTCTAAGAATTTGTTCAAAAAGCCTGAAATAGTCTTAGTTTCTTCAAGAAGCCCAGTCTTGGGAGCAGAGTTTCTTCAGAAAGTCAAAAAAAAATAAAAAACGCCCGATCTCGTCTGATCTCGGAAGCATGGTCGGGCCTTGTTGGATGGGAGACCGCCTGGGAATACCAGGTGCTGGAAGCATTTTTGGTAAAAAAAAAAAAAAAAAAAAAAAAAAGAGTCTAAGAATGTGTTCAAAAAGCCTGAAATACTCTTAGTTTCTTCAGAAAGTCAAAAAAAAAAAAAAAAAAAAAAAAAAGTCTAAGAATTTGTTCAAAAAGCCTAAAATAGTCTTAGTTTCTTCAAGAAGCCCAGTCTTGGGAGCAGAGTTTCTTCAGAAAGTCAAAAAAAAAAAAAAAAGAACGCCCGATCTCGTCTGATCTTGGAAGCTAAGCAGTGTCGGGCCTTGTTGGATGGGAGGCCGCCTGGGAATACCAGGTGCTGGAAGCATTTTTGGTAAAAAAAAAAAAAAAAAAAAAAGAGTCTAAGAATGTGTTCAAAAAGCCTGAAATACTCTTAGTTTCTTCAGAAAGTCAAAAAATAAAAAAAATAAAAAAAAAGTCTAAGAATTTGTTCAAAAAGCCTGAAATAGTCTTAGTTTCTTCAAGAAGCCCAGTCTTGGGAGCAGAGTTTCTTCAGAAAGTCAAAAAAACAAAAAAAACAAAAAAAAGTCTAAGAATTTGTTCAAAAAGCCTGAAATAGTCTTAGTTTCTTCAAGAAGCCCAGTCTTGGGAGCAGAGTTTCTTCAGAAAGTCAAAAAAAAAAAAAAAACGCCCGATCTCGTCTGATCTCGGAAGCATGGTCGGGCCTTGTTGGATGGGAGACCGCCTGGGAATACCAGGTGCTGGAAGCATTTTTGGTAAAAAAAAAAAGAGTCTAAGAATGTGTTCAAAAAGCCTGAAATACTCTTAGTTTCTTCAGAAAGTCAAAAAAAATAAAAAATTAAAAAAAAGTCTAAGAATTTGATCAAAAAGCCTGAAATAGTCTTAGTTTCTTCAAGAAGCCCAGTCTTGGGAGCAGAGTTTCTTCAGAAAGTCAAAAAAAAAAAAAAGAACGCCCGATCTCGTCTGATCTTGGAAGCTAAGCAGTGTCGGGCCTTGTTGGATGGGAGACCGCCTGGGAATACCAGGTGCTGGAAGCATTTTTGGTAAAAAAAAAAAAAAAAAAAAAAAAAAGAGTCTAAGAATGTGTTCAAAAAGCCTGAAATACTCTTAGTTTCTTCAGAAAGTCAAAAAAAATAAAAAAAAAGTCTAAGAATTTGTTCAAAAAGCCTGAAATAGTCTTAGTTTCTTCAAGAAGCCCAGTCTTGGGAGCAGAGTTTCTTCAGAAAGTCAAAAAAAAAAAAAAAAAAAAAAAAAAAGTCTAAGAATTTGTTCAAAAAGCCTGAAATAGTCTTAGTTTCTTCAAAAAGCCCAGTCTTGGGAGCAGAGTTTCTTCAGAAAGTAAAAAAAAAAAAAAAGAACGCCCGATCTCGTCTGATCTTGGAAGCTAAGCAGTGTCGGGCCTTGTTGGATGGGAGACCGCCTGGGAATACCAGGTGCTGGAAGCATTTTTGGTAAAAAAAAAAAAAAAAAAAAAAAGAGTCTAAGAATGTGTTCAAAAAGCCTGAAATACTCTTAGTTTCTTCAGAAAGTCAAAAAAAAAAAAAAAAAAAAAAAAAGTCTAAGAATTTGTTCAAAAAGCCTGAAATAGTCTTAGTTTCTTCAAGAAGCCCAGTCTTGGGAGCAGAGTTTCTTCAGAAAGTCAAAAAAAAAAAAAAAAAAAAAAAAGTCTAAGAATTTGTTCAAAAAGCCTGAAATACTCTTAGTTTCTTCAAAAAGCCCAGTCTTGGGAGCAGAGTTTCTTCAGAAAGTCAAAAAAAAAAAAAAAAACGCCCGATCTCGTCTGATCACGCAAGCATGGTCGGGCCTTGTTGGATGGGAGACCGCCTGGGAATACCAGGTGCTGGAAGCATTTTTGGTAAAAAAATAAAATAAAAAAAAAAGAGTCTAAGAATGTGTTCAAAAAGCCTGAAATACTCTTAGTTTCTTCAGAAAGTCAAAAAAATAAATAAATAAAAAAAGTCTAAGAATTTGTTCAAAAAGCCTGAAATAGTCTTAGTTTCTTCAAGAAGCCCAGTCTTGGGAGCAGAGTTTATTCAGAAAGTCAAAAAAAAAAAAAAAAAGTCTAAGAATTTGTTCAAAAAGCCTGAAATACTCTTAGTTTCTTCAAAAAGCCCAGTCTTGGGAGCAGAGTTTCTTCAGAAAGTCAAAAAAAAAAAAAAGAACGCCCGATCTCGTCTGATCTTGGAAGCTAAGCAGTGTCGGGCCTGGTTGGATGGGAGACTGCTTGGGAATACCAGGTGCTGGAAGCATTTTTGGTAAAAAAAAAAAAAAGTCTAAGAATTTGTTCAAAAAGCCTGAAATAGTCTTAGTTTCTTCAAGAAGCCCAGTCTTGGGAGCAGAGTTTCTTCAGAAAGTCAAAAAAAAAAAAAAAACGCCCGATCTCGTCTGATCTCGGAAGCATGGTCGGGCCTTGTTGGATGGGAGACCGCCTGGGAATACCAGGTGCTGGAAGCATTTTTGGTAAAAAAAATTAAATAAAAAAAAAGAGTCTAAGAATGTGTTCAAAAAGCCTGAAATAGTCTTAGTTTCTTCAAGAAGCCCAGTCTTGGGAGCAGAGTTTCTTCAGAATGTAAAAAAAATAAAAAAAATAAAAAAAAAAGTCTAAGAATTTGTTCAAAAAGCCTGAAATAGTCTTAGTTTCTTCAAGAAGCCCAGTCTTGGGAGCAGAGTTTCTTCAGAAAGTCAAAAAAAAAAAAAAGAAAAAAAAAAAAGAAAGATCTTGTCTGATCTCGGTAGCTAAGCAGTGTCGGGCCTGGTTGGATGGGAGACCGCCTGGGAATACCAGGTTCTGGAAGCATTAAAAAAAAAAAAAAAAAAAAAAAAAAAAAGTCTAAGAATTTGTTCAAAAAGCCTGAAATAGTCTTAGTTTCTTCAAGAAGCCCAGTCTTGGGAGCAGAGTTTCTTCAGAAAGTCAAAAAAAAATAAAAAACGCCCGATCTCGTCTGATCTCGGAAGCATGGTCGGGCCTTGTTGGATGGGAGACCGCCTGGGAATACCAGGTGCTGGAAGCATTTTTTGTAAAAAAAAAAAAAAAGTCTAAGAATGTGTTCAAAAAGCCTGAAATACTCTTAGTTTCTTCAGAAAGTCAAAAAAAAAAAAAAAAAAAAAGTCTAAGAATTTGTTCAAAAAGCCTGAAATAGTCTTAGTTTCTTCAAAAAGCCCAGTCTTGGGAGCAGAGTTTCTTCAGAAAGTCAAAAAAATAAAAAAAATAAAAAAAAAAAGTCTAAGAATTTGTTCAAAAAGCCTGAAATAGTCTTAGTTTCTTCAAGAAGCCCAGTCTTGGGAGCAGAGTTTCTTCAGAAAGTCCAAAAAAAAAAAAAGAACGCCCGATCTCGTCTGATCTTGGAAGCTAAGCAGTGTCGGGCCTTGTTGGATGGGAGACCGCCTGGGAATACCAGGTGCTGGAAGCATTTTTGGTAAAAAAAAAAAAAAAAAAAAAAGAGTCTAAGAATGTGTTCAAAAAGCCTGAAATACTCTTAGTTTCTTCAGAAAGTCAAAAAAAATAAAAAATAAAAAAAAAGTCTAAGAATTTGTTCAAAAAGCCTGAAATAGTCTTAGTTTCTTCAAGAAGCCCAGTCTTGGGAGCAGAGTTTCTTCAGAAAGAAAAAAAACAACAACAAAAAAAGAACGCCCGATCTCGTCTGATCTCGGAAGCTAAGCAGTGTCGGGCCTGGTTGGATGGGAGACCGCCTGGGAATACCAGGTTCTGGAAACATTAAAAAAAAAAAAAAAAAATTTAAAAAAAAAAGTCTAAGAATTTGTTCAAAAAGCCTGAAATAGTCTTAGTTTCTTCAAAAAGCCCAGTCTTGGGAGCAGAGTTTCTTCAGAAAGTCAAAAAAAAAAAAAAAGAACGCCCGATCTCGTCTGATCTTGGAAGCTAAGCAGTGTCGGGCCTGGTTGGATGGGAGACCGCTTGGGAATACCAGGTGCTGGAAGCATTTTTGGTAAAAAAAAAAAAAAAAAAAAAAAAAAAGTCTAAGAATTTGTTCAAAAAGCCTGAAATACTCTTAGTTTCTTCAAGAAGCCCAGTCTTGGGAGCAGAGTTTATTCAGAAAGTCAAAAAAAAAAAAAAAAAAAAAAAAAAAAAAAGTCTAAGAATTTGTTCAAAAAGCCTGAAATACTCTTAGTTTCTTCAAAAAGCCCAGTCTTGGGAGCAGAGTTTCTTCAGAAAGTCAAAAAAAAAAAAAAAACGCCCGATCTCGTCTGATCTCGCAAGCATGGTCGGGCCTTGTTGGATGGGAGACCGCCTGGGAATACCAGGTGCTGGAAGCATTTTTGGTAAAAAAAAAAAAAAAAAAAAAAAAGAGTCTAAGAATGTGTTCAAAAAGCCTGAAATACTCTTAGTTTCTTCAGAAAGTCAAAAAAAAAAAAAAAAAAAAAAAGTCTAAGAATTTGTTCAAAAAGCCTGAAATAGTCTTAGTTTCTTCAAGAAGCCCAGTCTTGGGAGCAGAGTTTATTCAGAAAGTCAAAAAAAAAAAAAAAAAGTCTAAGAATTTGTTCAAAAAGCCTGAAATACTCTTAGTTTCTTCAAAAAGCCCAGTCTTGGGAGCAGAGTTTCTTCAGAAAGTCCAAAAAAAAAAAAAGAACGCCCGATCTCGTCTGATCTTGGAAGCTAAGCAGTGTCGGGCCTGGTTGGATGGGAGACTGCTTGGGAATACCAGGTGCTGGAAGCATTTTTGGTAAAAAAAAAAAAAAGTCTAAGAATTTGTTCACAAAGCCTGAAATAGTCTTAGTTTCTTCAAGAAGCCCAGTCTTGGGAGCAGAGTTTCTTCAGAAAGTCAAAAAAAAACTAAAAAAAACTAAAAAAAAGTATAAGAATTTGTTCAAAAAGCCTGAAATACTCTTAGTTTCTTCAAAAAGCCCAGTCTTGGGAGCAGAGTTTCTTCAGAAAGTCAAAAAAAAACAAAAAACGCCCGATCTCGTCTGATCTCGGAAGCATGGTCGGGCCTTGTTGGATGGGAGACCGCCTGGGAATACCAGGTGCTGGAAGCATTTTTGGTAAAAAAAAAAAAAAAAAAAAAAAAGAGTCTAAGAATGTGTTCAAAAAGCCTGAAATACTCTTAGTTTCTTCAGAAAGTCAAAAAAAATAAAAAATAAATAAAAAGTCTAAGAATTTGTTCAAAAAGCCTGAAATAGTCTTAGTTTCTTCAAGAAGCCCAGTCTTGGGAGCAGAGTTTCTTCAGAAAGTCAAAAAAAAAATAAAAATAAAAAAAAAGTCTAAGAATTTGTTCAAAAAGCCTGAAATACTCTTAGTTTCTTCAAAAAGCCCAGTCTTGGGAGCAGAGTTTCTTCAGAAAGTCAAAAAAAAACAAAAAAACGCCCGATCTCGTCTGATCACGCAAGCATGGTCGGGCCTTGTTGGATGGGAGACCGCCTGGGAATACCAGGTGCTGGAAGCATTTTTGGTAAAAAAATAAAATAAAAAAAAAAGAGTCTAAGAATGTGTTCAAAAAGCCTGAAATACTCTTAGTTTCTTCAGAAAGTCAAAAAAATAAATAAATAAAAAAAGTCTAAGAATTTGTTCAAAAAGCCTGAAATAGTCTTAGTTTCTTCAAGAAGCCCAGTCTTGGGAGCAGAGTTTATTCAGAAAGTCAAAAAAAAAAAAAAAAAAAAAGTCTAAGAATTTGTTCAAAAAGCCTGAAATAGTCTTAGTTTCTTCAAGAAGCCCAGTCTTGGGAGCAGAGTTTATTCAGAAAGTCACAAAAAAAAAAAAAAAAAAAAAAAAGTCTAAGAATTTGTTCAAAAAGCCTGAAATACTCTTAGTTTCTTCAAAAAGCCCAGTCTTGGGAGCAGAGTTTCTTCAGAAAGTCAAAAAAAAAAAAAAAGAACGCCCGATCTCGTCTGATCTTGGAAGCTAAGCAGTGTCGGGCCTGGTTGGATGGGAGACCGCTTGGGAATACCAGGTGCTGGAAGCATTTTTGGTAAAAAAAAAAAAAAAAAAAAAAAAAAAGTCTAAGAATTTGTTCAAAAAGCCTGAAATACTCTTAGTTTCTTCAAGAAGCCCAGTCTTGGGAGCAGAGTTTATTCAGAAAGTCAAAAAAAAAAAAAAAAAAAAAAAAAAAAGTCTAAGAATTTGTTCAAAAAGCCTGAAATACTCTTAGTTTCTTCAAAAAGCCCAGTCTTGGGAGCAGAGTTTCTTCAGAAAGTCAAAAAAAAAAAAAAAACGCCCGATCTCGTCTGATCTCGCAAGCATGGTCGGGTCTTGTTGGATGGGAGACCGCCTGGGAATACCAGGTGCTGGAAGCATTTTTGGTAAAAAAAAATTTAAAAAAAGAAAAAAAGTCTAAGAATTTGTTCAAAAAGCCTGAAATAGTCTTAGTTTCTTCAAGAAGCCCAGTCTTGGGAGCAGAGTTTATTCAGAAAGTCAAAAAAAAAAAAAAAAAGTCTAAGAATTTGTTCAAAATGCCTGAAATACTCTTAGTTTCTTCAAAAAGCCCAGTCTTGGGAGCAGAGTTTCTTCAGAAAGTCAAAAAAAAAAAAAAGAACGCCCGATCTCGTCTGATCTTGGAAGCTAAGCAGTGTCGGGCCTGGTTGGATGGGAGACTGCTTGGGAATACCAGGTGCTGGAAGCATTTTTGGTAAAAAAAAAAAAAAGTCTAAGAATTTGTTCAAAAAGCCTGAAATAGTCTTAGTTTCTTCAAGAAGCCCAGTCTTGGGAGCAGAGTTTCTTCAGAAAGTCAAAAAAAAAAAAAAAACGCCCGATCTCGTCTGATCTCGGAAGCATGGTCGGGCCTTGTTGGATGGGAGACCGCCTGGGAATACCAGGTGCTGGAAGCATTTTTGGTAAAAAAAATAAAATAAAAAAAAAGAGTCTAAGAATGTGTTCAAAAAGCCTGAAATAGTCTTAGTTTCTTCAAGAAGCCCAGTCTTGGGAACAGAGTTTCTTCAGAAAGTAAAAAAAAAAAAAAAAAAAAAAAAAAAAGTCTAAGAATTTGTTCAAAAAGCCTGAAATAGTCTTAGTTTCTTCAAGAAGCCCAGTCTTGGGAGCAGAGTTTCTTCAGAAAGTCAAAAAAAAAAAAAAGAAAGATCTTGTCTGATCTCGGTAGCTAAGCAGTGTCGGGCCTGGTTGGATGGGAGACCGCCTGGGAATACCAGGTTCTGGAAGCATTAAAAAAATAAAAAAAATAAAAAATAAAAAAAGTCTAAGAATTTGTTCAAAAAGCCTGAAATAGTCTTAGTTTCTTCAAGAAGCCCAGTCTTGGGAGCAGAGTTTCTTCAGAAAGTCAAAAAAAAATAAAAAACGCCCGATCTCGTCTGATCTCGGAAGCATGGTCGGGCCTTGTTGGATGGGAGACCGCCTGGGAATACCAGGTGCTGGAAGCATTTTTGGTAAAAAAAAAAAAAAAGTCTAAGAATGTGTTCAAAAAGCCTGAAATACTCTTAGTTTCTTCAGAAAGTCACAAAAAAAAAAAAAAAAATAAGTCTAAGAATTTGTTCAAAAAGCCTGAAATAGTCTTAGTTTCTTCAAAAAGCCCAGTCTTGGGAGCAGAGTTTCTTCAGAAAGTCAAAAAAAAAAAAAAATTAAAAAAAAAAGTCTAAGAATTTGTTCAAAAAGCCTGAAATAGTCTTAGTTTCTTCAAGAAGCCCAGTCTTGGGAGCAGAGTTTCTTCAGAAAGTCCAAAAAAAAAAAAAGAACGCCCGATCTCGTCTGATCTTGGAAGCTAAGCAGTGTCGGGCCTTGTTGGATGGGAGACCGCCTGGGAATACCAGGTGCTGGAAGCATTTTTGGTAAAAAAAAAAAAAAAAAAAAAAGAGTCTAAGAATGTGTTCAAAAAGCCTGAAATACTCTTAGTTTCTTCAGAAAGTCAAAAAAAATTAAAAATAAAAAAAAAGTCTAAGAATTTGTTCAAAAAGCCTGAAATAGTCTTAGTTTCTTCAAGAAGCCCAGTCTTGGGAGCAGAGTTTCTTCAGAAAGTCAAAAAAAAAAAAAAAAAAAAAAAAAGTCTAAGAATTTGTTCAAAAAGCCTGAAATAGTCTTAGTTTCTTCAAGAAGCCCAGTCTTGGGAGCAGAGTTTCTTCAGAAATTCAAAAAAAAAAAAAAAAAAAAAAAAAGAACGCCCGATCTCGTCTGATCTTGGAAGCTAAGCAGTGTCGGGCCTGGTTGGATGGGAGACTGCTTGGGAATACCAGGTGCTGGAAGCATTTTTGGTAAAAAAAAAAAAAAGTCTAAGAATTTGTTCACAAAGCCTGAAATAGTCTTAGTTTCTTCAAGAAGCCCAGTCTTGGGAGCAGAGTTTCTTCAGAAAGTCAAAAAAAAACTAAAAAAAACTAAAAAAAAGTATAAGAATTTGTTCAAAAAGCCTGAAATACTCTTAGTTTCTTCAAAAAGCCCAGTCTTGGGAGCAGAGTTTCTTCAGAAAGTCAAAAAAAAACAAAAAACGCCCGATCTCGTCTGATCTCGGAAGCATGGTCGGGCCTTGTTGGATGGGAGACCGCCTGGGAATACCAGGTGCTGGAAGCATTTTTGGTAAAAAAAAAAAAAAAAAAAAAAAAGAGTCTAAGAATGTGTTCAAAAAGCCTGAAATACTCTTAGTTTCTTCAGAAAGTCAAAAAAAATAAAAAATAAATAAAAAGTCTAAGAATTTGTTCAAAAAGCCTGAAATAGTCTTAGTTTCTTCAAGAAGCCCAGTCTTGGGAGCAGAGTTTCTTCAGAAAGTCAAAAAAATAAAAAAAATAAAAAAAAAGTCTAAGAATTTGTTCAAAAAGCCTGAAATACTCTTAGTTTCTTCAAAAAGCCCAGTCTTGGGAGCAGAGTTTCTTCAGAAAGTCAAAAAAAAACAAAAAAACGCCCGATCTCGTCTGATCACGCAAGCATGGTCGGGCCTTGTTGGATGGGAGACCGCCTGGGAATACCAGGTGCTGGAAGCATTTTTGGTAAAAAAATAAAATAAAAAAAAAAGAGTCTAAGAATGTGTTCAAAAAGCCTGAAATACTCTTAGTTTCTTCAGAAAGTCAAAAAAATAAATAAATAAAAAAAGTCTAAGAATTTGTTCAAAAAGCCTGAAATAGTCTTAGTTTCTTCAAGAAGCCCAGTCTTGGGAGCAGAGTTTATTCAGAAAGTCAAAAAAAAAAAAAAAAAAAAAAGTCTAAGAATTTGTTCAAAAAGCCTGAAATAGTCTTAGTTTCTTCAAGAAGCCCAGTCTTGGGAGCAGAGTTTATTCAGAAAGTCACAAAAAAAAAAAAAAAAAAAAAAAAGTCTAAGAATTTGTTCAAAAAGCCTGAAATACTCTTAGTTTCTTCAAAAAGCCCAGTCTTGGGAGCAGAGTTTCTTCAGAAAGTCAAAAAAAAAAAAAAGAACGCCCGATCTCGTCTGATCTTGGAAGCTAAGCAGTGTCGGGCCTGGTTGGATGGGAGACCGCTTGGGAATACCAGGTGCTGGAAGCATTTTTGGTAAAAAAAAAAAAAAAAAAAAAAAAAAAGTCTAAGAATTTGTTCAAAAAGCCTGAAATACTCTTAGTTTCTTCAAGAAGCCCAGTCTTGGGAGCAGAGTTTATTCAGAAAGTCAAAAAAAAAAAAAAAAAAAAAAAAAAAAGTCTAAGAATTTGTTCAAAAAGCCTGAAATACTCTTAGTTTCTTCAAAAAGCCCAGTCTTGGGAGCAGAGTTTCTTCAGAAAGTCAAAAAAAAAAAAAAAACGCCCGATCTCGTCTGATCTCGCAAGCATGGTCGGGCCTTGTTGGATGGGAGACCGCCTGGGAATACCAGGTGCTGGAAGCATTTTTGGTAAAAAAAAATTTAAAAAAAGAAAAAAAGTCTAAGAATTTGTTCAAAAAGCCTGAAATAGTCTTAGTTTCTTCAAGAAGCCCAGTCTTGGGAGCAGAGTTTATTCAGAAAGTCAAAAAAAAAAAAAAAAAGTCTAAGAATTTGTTCAAAATGCCTGAAATACTCTTAGTTTCTTCAAAAAGCCCAGTCTTGGGAGCAGAGTTTCTTCAGAAAGTCAAAAAAAAAAAAAAGAACGCCCGATCTCGTCTGATCTTGGAAGCTAAGCAGTGTCGGGCCTGGTTGGATGGGAGACTGCTTGGGAATACCAGGTGCTGGAAGCATTTTTGGTAAAAAAAAAAAAAAGTCTAAGAATTTGTTCAAAAAGCCTGAAATAGTCTTAGTTTCTTCAAGAAGCCCAGTCTTGGGAGCAGAGTTTCTTCAGAAAGTCAAAAAAAAAAAAAAAACGCCCGATCTCGTCTGATCTCGGAAGCATGGTCGGGCCTTGTTGGATGGGAGACCGCCTGGGAATACCAGGTGCTGGAAGCATTTTTGGTAAAAAAAATAAAATAAAAAAAAAGAGTCTAAGAATGTGTTCAAAAAGCCTGAAATAGTCTTAGTTTCTTCAAGAAGCCCAGTCTTGGGAGCAGAGTTTCTTCAGAAAGTAAAAAAAAAAAAAAAAAAAAAAAAAAAAGTCTAAGAATTTGTTCAAAAAGCCTGAAATAGTCTTAGTTTCTTCAAGAAGCCCAGTCTTGGGAGCAGAGTTTCTTCAGAAAGTCAAAAAAAAAAAAAAGAAAGATCTTGTCTGATCTCGGTAGCTAAGCAGTGTCGGGCCTGGTTGGATGGGAGACCGCCTGGGAATACCAGGTTCTGGAAGCATTAAAAAAATAAAAAAAATAAAAAATAAAAAAAGTCTAAGAATTTGTTCAAAAAGCCTGAAATAGTCTTAGTTTCTTCAAGAAGCCCAGTCTTGGGAGCAGAGTTTCTTCAGAAAGTCAAAAAAAAATAAAAAACGCCCGATCTCGTCTGATCTCGGAAGCATGGTCGGGCCTTGTTGGATGGGAGACCGCCTGGGAATACCAGGTGCTGGAAGCATTTTTGGTAAAAAAAAAAAAAAAGTCTAAGAATGTGTTCAAAAAGCCTGAAATACTCTTAGTTTCTTCAGAAAGTCACAAAAAAAAAAAAAAAAATAAGTCTAAGAATTTGTTCAAAAAGCCTGAAATAGTCTTAGTTTCTTCAAAAAGCCCAGTCTTGGGAGCAGAGTTTCTTCAGAAAGTCAAAAAAAAAAAAAAAATTAAAAAAAAAAGTCTAAGAATTTGTTCAAAAAGCCTGAAATAGTCTTAGTTTCTTCAAAAAGCCCAGTCTTGGGAGCAGAGTTTCTTCAGAAAGTCAAAAAAAAAAAAAAAATTAAAAAAAAAAGTCTAAGAATTTGTTCAAAAAGCCTGAAATAGTCTTAGTTTCTTCAAGAAGCCCAGTCTTGGGAGCAGAGTTTATTCAGAAAGTCAAAAAAAAAAAAAAAAAAAAAAAAAAGTCTAAGAATTTGTTCAAAAAGCCTGAAATACTCTTAGTTTCTTCAAAAAGCCCAGTCTTGGGAGCAGAGTTTCTTCAGAAAGTCAAAAATAAAAAAAAGAACGCCCGATCTCGTCTGATCTTGGAAGCTAAGCAGTGTCGGGCCTGGTTGGATGGGAGACCGCTTGGGAATACCAGGTGCTGGAAGCATTTTTGGTAAAAAAAAAAAAAAAAAAAAAAAAAAAAGTCTAAGAATTTGTTCAAAAAGCCTGAAATACTCTTAGTTTCTTCAAGAAGCCCAGTCTTGGGAGCAGAGTTTATTCAGAAAGTCAAAAAAAATAAAAAAAAATAAAAAAAGTCTAAGAATTTGTTCAAAAAGCCTGAAATACTCTTAGTTTCTTCAAAAAGCCCAGTCTTGGGAGCAGAGTTTCTTCAGAAAGTCAAAAAAAAAAAAAAAACGCCCGATCTCGTCTGATCTCGCAAGCATGGTCGGGCCTTGTTGGATGGGAGACCGCCTGGGAATACCAGGTGCTGGAAGCATTTTTGGTAAAAAAAAAAAAAAAAAAAAAAGAGTCTAAGAATGTGTTCAAAAAGCCTGAAATACTCTTAGTTTCTTCAGAAAGTCAAAAAAAATAAAAAATAAAAAAAAAGTCTAAGAATTTGTTCAAAAAGCCTGAAATAGTCTTAGTTTCTTCAAGAAGCCCAGTCTTGGGAGCAGAGTTTATTCAGAAAGTCAAAAAAACAAAAAAAACAAAAAAAAAAAGTCTAAGAATTTGTTCAAAAAGCCTGAAATACTCTTAGTTTCTTCAAAAAGCCCAGTCTTGGGAGCAGAGTTTCTTCAGAAAGTCAAAAAAAAAAAAAAAGAAAGCCCGATCTCGTCTGATCTTGGAAGCTAAGCAGTGTCGGGCCTGGTTGGATGGGAGACCGCTTGGGAATACCAGGTGCTGGAAGCATTTTTGGTAAAAAAAAAAAAAAAAAAAAAAAAAAAAGTCTAAGAATTTGTTCAAAAAGCCTGAAATAGTCTTAGTTTCTTCAAGAAGCCCAGTCTTGGGAGCAGAGTTTCTTCAGAATGTAAAAAAAAAAAAAAAAAAAAAAAAAAAAAGTCTAAGAATTTGTTCAAAAAGCCTGAAATAGTCTTAGTTTCTTCAAGAAGCCCAGTCTTGGGAGCAGAGTTTCTTCAGAAAGTCAAAAAAAAAAAAAAGAAAAAAAAAAAAGAAAGATCTTGTCTGATCTCGGTAGCTAAGCAGTGTCGGGCCTGGTTGGATGGGAGACCGCCTGGGAATACCAGGTTCTGGAAGCATTAAAAAAAAAAAAAAAGAAAAAAAAAAAAAAGTCTAAGAATTTGTTCAAAAAGCCTGAAATAGTCTTAGTTTCTTCAAGAAGCCCAGTCTTGGGAGCAGAGTTTCTTCAGAAAGTCAAAAAAAAATAAAAAACGCCCGATCTCGTCTGATCTCGGAAGCATGGTCGGGCCTTGTTGGATGGGAGACCGCCTGGGAATACCAGGTGCTGGAAGCATTTTTTGTAAATAAAAAAAAAAAGTCTAAGAATTTGTTCAAAAAGCCTGAAATAGTCTTAGTTTCTTCAAGAAGCCCAGTCTTGGGAGCAGAGTTTCTTCAGAAAGTCCAAAAAAAAAAAAAGAACGCCCGATCTCGTCTGATCTTGGAAGCTAAGCAGTGTCGGGCCTTGTTGGATGGGAGACCGCCTGGGAATACCAGGTGCTGGAAGCATTTTTGGTAAAAAAAAAAAAAAAAAAAAAAAGAGTCTAAGAATGTGTTCAAAAAGCCTGAAATACTCTTAGTTTCTTCAGAAAGTCAAAAAAAATAAAAAATAAAAAAAAAGTCTAAGAATTTGTTCAAAAAGCCTGAAATAGTCTTAGTTTCTTCAAGAAGCCCAGTCTTGGGAGCAGAGTTTCTTCAGAAAGAAAAAAAACAACAACAAAAAAAGAACGCCCGATCTCGTCTGATCTCGGAAGCTAAGCAGTGTCGGGCCTGGTTGGATGGGAGACCGCTTGGGAATACCAGGTGCTGGAAGCATTTTTGGTAAAAAAAAAAAAAAAAAAAAAAAAAAAGTCTAAGAATTTGTTCAAAAAGCCTGAAATACTCTTAGTTTCTTCAAGAAGCCCAGTCTTGGGAGCAGAGTTTATTCAGAAAGTCAAAAAAAAAAAAAAAAAAAAAAAAAAAGTCTAAGAATTTGTTCAAAAAGCCTGAAATACTCTTAGTTTCTTCAAGAAGCCCAGTCTTGGGAGCAGAGTTTCTTCAGAAAGTCAAAACAAAAAAAAAAGTCTAAGAATTTGTTCAAAAAGCCTGAAATACTCTTAGTTTCTTCAAGAAGCCCAGTCTTGGGAGCAGAGTTTATTCAGAAAGTCAAAAAAAAAAAAAAAATAAAAAAAAAAGTCTAAGAATTTGTTCAAAAAGCCTGAAATACTCTTAGTTTCTTCAAGAAGCCCAGTCTTGGGAGCAGAGTTTATTCAGAAAGTCAAAAAAAAAAAAAAAAGTCTAAGAATTTGTTCAAAAAGCCTGAAATACTCTTAGTTTCTTCAAAAAGCCCAGTCTTGGGAGCAGAGTTTCTTCAGAAAGTCAAAAAAAAAAAAAAGAACGCCCGATCTCGTCTGATCTCGGAAGCATGGTCGGGCCTTGTTGGATGGGAGACCGCCTGGGAATACCAGGTGCTGGAAGCATTTTTGGTAAAAAAAAAAAAAAAGAGTCTAAGAATGTGTTCAAAAAGCCTGAAATACTCTTAGTTTCTTCAGAAAGTCAAAAAAAATAAATAAATAAAAAAAGTCTAAGAATTTGTTCAAAAAGCCTGAAATAGTCTTAGTTTCTTCAAGAAGCCCAGTCTTGGGAGCAGAGTTTCTTCAGAAAGTCAAAAAAAAATAAAAAACGCCCGATCTCGTCTGATCTCGGAAGCATGGTCGGGCCTTGTTGGATGGGAGACCGCCTGGGAATACCAGGTGCTGGAAGCATTTTTGGTAAAAAAAAAAAAAAAAAAAAAAAAAAAAGAGTCTAAGAATGTGTTCAAAAAGCCTGAAATACTCTTAGTTTCTTCAGAAAGTCAAAAAAAAAAAAAAAAAAAAAAAAGTCTAAGAATTTGTTCAAAAAGCCTAAAATAGTCTTAGTTTCTTCAAGAAGCCCAGTCTTGGGAGCAGAGTTTCTTCAGAAAGTCAAAAAAAAAAAAAAAGAACGCCCGATCTCGTCTGATCTTGGAAGCTAAGCAGTGTCGGGCCTTGTTGGATGGGAGACCGCCTGGGAATACCAGGTGCTGGAAGCATTTTTGGTAAAAAAAAAAAAAAAAAAAAAAGAGTCTAAGAATGTGTTCAAAAAGCCTGAAATACTCTTAGTTTCTTCAGAAAGTCAAAAAAAATAAAAAAAAAAAAAAAAGTCTAAGAATTTGTTCAAAAAGCCTGAAATAGTCTTAGTTTCTTCAAGAAGCCCAGTCTTGGGAGCAGAGTTTCTTCAGAAAGTCAAAAAAAAAAAAAAAAAGTCTAAGAATTTGTTCAAAAAGCCTGAAATACTCTTAGTTTCTTCAGAAAGTCAAAAAAAATTAATAAAAAATAAAAGTCTAAGAATTTGTTCAAAAAGCCTGAAATAGTCTTAGTTTCTTCAAGAAGCCCAGTCTTGGGAGCAGAGTTTCTTCAGAAAGTCAAAAAAAAAAAAAAAAACGCCCGATCTCGTCTGATCTCGCAAGCATGGTCGGGCCTTGTTGGATGGGAGACCGCCTGGGAATACCAGGTGCTGGAAGCATTTTTGGTAAAAATAAAAAATAAAAAATAAAGAGTCTAAGAATTTGTTCAAAAAGCCTGAAATAGTCTTAGTTTCTTCAAGAAGCCCAGTCTTGGGAGCAGAGTTTATTCAGAAAGTCAAAAAAACAAAAAAAAACAAAAAAAAAAAGTCTAAGAATTTGTTCAAAAAGCCTGAAATACTCTTAGTTTCTTCAAAAAGCCCAGTCTTGGGAGCAGAGTTTCTTCAGAAAGTCAAAAAAAAAAAAAAAGAACGCCCGATCTCGTCTGATCTTGGAAGCTAAGCAGTGTCGGGCCTGGTTGGATGGGAGACCGCTTGGGAATACCAGGTGCTGGAAGCATTTTTGGTAAAAAAAAAAGTCTAAGAATTTGTTCAAAAAGCCTGAAATAGTCTTAGTTTCTTCAAGAAGCCCAGTCTTGGGAGCAGAGTTTCTTCAGAAAGTCAAAAAAAAAAAAAAAAAGTCTAAGAATTTGTTCAAAAAGCCTGAAATACTCTTAGTTTCTTCAGAAAGTCAGAAAAAAAAAAAAAAAAAAAAAAGTCTAAGAATTTGTTCAAAAAGCCTGAAATAGTCTTAGTTTCTTCAAGAAGCCCAGTCTTGGGAGCAGAGTTTCTTCAGAAAGTCAAAAAAAAAAAAAAAACGCCCGATCTCGTCTGATCTCGCAAGCATGGTCGGGCCTTGTTGGATGGGAGACCGCCTGGGAATACCAGGTGCTGGAAGCATTTTTGGTAAAAAAAAAAAAAAAAAAAAAAGAGTCTAAGAATGTGTTCAAAAAGCCTGAAATACTCTTAGTTTCTTCAGAAAGTCAAAAAAAATAAAAAATAAAAAAAAAGTCTAAGAATTTGTTCAAAAAGCCTGAAATACTCTTAGTTTCTTCAAGAAGCCCAGTCTTGGGAGCAGAGTTTATTCAGAAAGTCAAAAAAAAAAAAAAAAAAAAAAAAAAAGTCTAAGAATTTGTTCAAAAAGCCTGAAATACTCTTAGTTTCTTCAAAAAGCCCAGTCTTGGGAGCAGAGTTTCTTCAGAAAGTCAAAAAAAAAAAAAAAACGCCCGATCTCGTCTGATCTCGCAAGCATGGTCGGGCCTTGTTGGATGGGAGACCGCCTGGGAATACCAGGTGCTGGAAGCATTTTTGGTAAAAAAAAAAAAAAAAAAAAAAAAGAGTCTAAGAATGTGTTCAAAAAGCCTGAAATACTCTTAGTTTCTTCAGAAAGTCAAAAAAAATAAATAAATAAAAAAAGTCTAAGAATTTGTTCAAAAAGCCTGAAATAGTCTTAGTTTCTTCAAGAAGCCCAGTCTTGGGAGCAGAGTTTATTCAGAAAGTCTAAAAAAAAAAAAAAAGTCTAAGAATTTGTTCAAAAAGCCTGAAATACTCTTAGTTTCTTCAAAAAGCCCAGTCTTGGGAGCAGAGTTTCTTCAGAAAGTCAAAAAAAAAAAAAAGAACGACCGATCTCGTCTGATCTTGGAAGCTAAGCAGTGTCGGGCCTGGTTGGATGGGAGACTGCTTGGGAATACCAGGTGCTGGAAGCATTTTTGGTAAAAAAAAAAAAAAGTCTAAGAATTTGTTCAAAAAGCCTGAAATAGTCTTAGTTTCTTCAAGAAGCCCAGTCTTGGGAGCAGAGTTTCTTCAGAAAGTCAAAAAAAAAAAAAAAACGCCCGATCTCGTCTGATCTCGGAAGCATGGTCGGGCCTTGTTGGATGGGAGACCGCCTGGGAATACCAGGTGCTGGAAGCATTTTTGGTAAAAAAAATAAAATAAAAAAAAAGAGTCTAAGAATGTGTTCAAAAAGCCTGAAATAGTCTTAGTTTCTTCAAGAAGCCCAGTCTTGGGAGCAGAGTTTCTTCAGAAAGTAAAAAAAAAAAAAAAAAAAAAAAAAAAAGTCTAAGAATTTGTTCAAAAAGCCTGAAATAGTCTTAGTTTCTTCAAGAAGCCCAGTCTTGGGAGCAGAGTTTCTTCAGAAAGTCACAAAAAAAAAAAAAAAAAAAAAAAAGAAAGATCTTGTCTGATCTCGGTAGCTAAGCAGTGTCGGGCCTGGTTGGATGGGAGACCGCCTGGGAATACCAGGTTCTGGAAGCATTAAAAAAAAAAAAAAAAAAAAAAAAAAAAAAAGTCTAAGAATTTGTTCAAAAAGCCTGAAATAGTCTTAGTTTCTTCAAGAAGCCCAGTCTTGGGAGCAGAGTTTCTTCAGAAAGTCAAAAAAAAATAAAAAACGCCCGATCTCGTCTGATCTCGGAAGCATGGTCGGGCCTTGTTGGATGGGAGACCGCCTGGGAATACCAGGTGCTGGAAGCATTTTTGGTAAAAAAAAAAAAAAAAAAAATAATAAAGTCTAAGAATTTGTTCAAAAAGCCTGAAATACTCTTAGTTTCTTCAAAAAGCCCAGTCTTGGGAGCAGAGTTTCTTCAGAAAGTCAAAAAAAAAAAAAAAGAACGCCCGATCTCGTCTGATCTTGGAAGCTAAGCAGTGTCGGGCCTGGTTGGATGGGAGACCGCTTGGGAATACCAGGTGCTGGAAGCATTTTTGGTAAAAAAAAAAGTCTAAGAATTTGTTCAAAAAGCCTGAAATAGTCTTAGTTTCTTCAAGAAGCCCAGTCTTGGGAGCAGAGTTTCTTCAGAAAGTCAAAAAAAAAAAAAAAAAGTCTAAGAATTTGTTCAAAAAGCCTGAAATACTCTTAGTTTCTTCAGAAAGTCAAAAAAAAAAAAAAAAAAAAAAAGTCTAAGAATTTGTTCAAAAAGCCTGAAATAGTCTTAGTTTCTTCAAGAAGCCCAGTCTTGGGAGCAGAGTTTCTTCAGAAAGTCAAAAAAAAAAAAAAAACGCCCGATCTCGTCTGATCTCGCAAGCATGGTCGGGCCTTGTTGGATGGGAGACCGCCTGGGAATACCAGGTGCTGGAAGCATTTTTGGTAAAAAAAAAAAAAAAAAAAAAAGAGTCTAAGAATGTGTTCAAAAAGCCTGAAATACTCTTAGTTTCTTCAGAAAGTCAAAAAAAATAAAAAATAAAAAAAAAGTCTAAGAATTTGTTCAAAAAGCCTGAAATAGTCTTAGTTTCTTCAAGAAGCCCAGTCTTGGGAGCAGAGTTTATTCAGAAAGTCAAAAAAAAAAAAAAAAAAAAAAAAAAAAAGTCTAAGAATTTGTTCAAAAAGCCTGAAATACTCTTAGTTTCTTCAAAAAGCCCAGTCTTGGGAGCAGAGTTTCTTCAGAAAGTCAAAAAAAAAAAAAAAGAACGCCCGATCTCGTCTGATCTTGGAAGCTAAGCAGTGTCGGGCCTGGTTGGATGGGAGACCGCTTGGGAATACCAGGTGCTGGAAGCATTTTTGGTAAAAAAAAAAAAAAAAAAAAAAAAAAAAAGTCTAAGAATTTGTTCAAAAAGCCTGAAATAGTCTTAGTTTCTTCAA
>NC_138727.1:45649561-45724561 GCF_965113295.1 Leuciscus leuciscus | reverse complement strand
GTTGGATGGGAGACCGCCTGGGAATACCAGGTGCTGGAAGCATTTTTGGTAAAAAAAAAAAAAAAAAAAAAAAGAGTCTAAGAATGTGTTCAAAAAGCCTGAAATACTCTTAGTTTCTTCAGAAAGTCAAAAAAAAAAAAAAAAAAAAAAAAAGTCTAAGAATTTGTTCAAAAAGCCTGAAATAGTCTTAGTTTCTTCAAGAAGCCCAGTCTTGGGAGCAGAGTTTCTTCAGAAAGTCAAAAAAAAAAAAAAAAAAAAAAAAAGTCTAAGAATTTGTTCAAAAAGCCTGAAATAGTCTTAGTTTCTTCAAGAAGCCCAGTCTTGGGAGCAGAGTTTCTTCAGAAAGGCAAAAAAAAAAAAAAAAAAATAAACGCCCGATCTCGTCTGATCTCGGAAGCTAAGCAGTGTCGGGCCTGGTTGGATGGGAGACCGCCTGGGAATACCAGGTGCTGGAAGCATTTTTGGTAAAAAAAAATAAAAAAAAAGTCTAAGAATTTGTTCAAAAAGCCTGAAATAGTCTTAGTTTCTTCAAGAAGCCCAGTCTTGGGAGCAGAGTTTCTTCAGAAAGAAAAAAAACAACAACAAAAAAAGAACGCCCGATCTCGTCTGATCTCGGAAGCTAAGCAGTGTCGGGCCTGGTTGGATGGGAGACCGCCTGGGAATACCAGGTTCTGGAAACATTTAAAAAAAAAAAAAAAAAATTAAAAATAAAAAGTCTAAGAATTTGTTCAAAAAGCCTGAAATAGTCTTAGTTTCTTCAAAAAGCCCAGTCTTGGGAGCAGAGTTTCTTCAGAAAGTCAAAAAAAAACTAAAAAAAACTAAAAAAAAGTATAAGAATTTGTTCAAAAAGCCTGAAATACTCTTAGTTTCTTCAAAAAGCCCAGTCTTGGGAGCAGAGTTTCTTCAGAAAGTCAAAAAAAAACAAAAAACGCCCGATCTCGTCTGATCTCGGAAGCATGGTCGGGCCTTGTTGGATGGGAGACCGCCTGGGAATACCAGGTGCTGGAAGCATTTTTGGTAAAAAAAAAAAAAAAAAAAAAAAGAGTCTAAGAATGTGTTCAAAAAGCCTGAAATACTCTTAGTTTCTTCAGAAAGTCAAAAAAAATAAAAAATAAATAAAAAGTCTAAGAATTTGTTCAAAAAGCCTGAAATAGTCTTAGTTTCTTCAAGAAGCCCAGTCTTGGGAGCAGAGTTTCTTCAGAAAGTCAAAAAAATAAAATAAAAAAAAAAAAAGTCTAAGAATTTGTTCAAAAAGCCTGAAATACTCTTAGTTTCTTCAAAAAGCCCAGTCTTGGGAGCAGAGTTTCTTCAGAAAGTCAAAAAAAAACAAAAAAACGCCCGATCTCGTCTGATCACGCAAGCATGGTCGGGCCTTGTTGGATGGGAGACCGCCTGGGAATACCAGGTGCTGGAAGCATTTTTGGTAAAAAAATAAAATAAAAAAAAAAGAGTCTAAGAATGTGTTCAAAAAGCCTGAAATACTCTTAGTTTCTTCAGAAAGTCAAAAAAATAAATAAATAAAAAAAGTCTAAGAATTTGTTCAAAAAGCCTGAAATAGTCTTAGTTTCTTCAAGAAGCCCAGTCTTGGGAGCAGAGTTTATTCAGAAAGTCAAAAAAAAAAAAAAAAAAAAAAGTCTAAGAATTTGTTCAAAAAGCCTGAAATAGTCTTAGTTTCTTCAAGAAGCCCAGTCTTGGGAGCAGAGTTTATTCAGAAAGTCAAAAAAAAAAAAAAAAAAAAAAAAAAGTCTAAGAATTTGTTCAAAAAGCCTGAAATACTCTTAGTTTCTTCAAAAAGCCCAGTCTTGGGAGCAGAGTTTCTTCAGAAAGTCAAAAAAAAAAAAAAGAACGCCCGATCTCGTCTGATCTTGGAAGCTAAGCAGTGTCGGGCCTGGTTGGATGGGAGACCGCTTGGGAATACCAGGTGCTGGAAGCATTTTTGGTAAAAAAAAAAAAAAAAAAAAAAAAAAAGTCTAAGAATTTGTTCAAAAAGCCTGAAATACTCTTAGTTTCTTCAAGAAGCCCAGTCTTGGGAGCAGAGTTTATTCAGAAAGTCAAAAAAAAAAAAAAAAAAAAAAAAAAAAGTCTAAGAATTTGTTCAAAAAGCCTGAAATACTCTTAGTTTCTTCAAAAAGCCCAGTCTTGGGAGCAGAGTTTCTTCAGAAAGTCAAAAAAAAAAAAAAAACGCCCGATCTCGTCTGATCTCGCAAGCATGGTCGGGCCTTGTTGGATGGGAGACCGCCTGGGAATACCAGGTGCTGGAAGCATTTTTGGTAAAAAAAAATTAAAAAAAAGAAAAAAAGTCTAAGAATTTGTTCAAAAAGCCTGAAATAGTCTTAGTTTCTTCAAGAAGCCCAGTCTTGGGAGCAGAGTTTATTCAGAAAGTCAAAAAAAAAAAAAAAAAGTCTAAGAATTTGTTCAAAAAGCCTGAAATACTCTTAGTTTCTTCAAAAAGCCCAGTCTTGGGAGCAGAGTTTCTTCAGAAAGTCAAAAAAAAAAAAAAGAACGCCCGATCTCGTCTGATCTTGGAAGCTAAGCAGTGTCGGGCCTGGTTGGATGGGAGACTGCTTGGGAATACCAGGTGCTGGAAGCATTTTTGGTAAAAAAAAAAAAAAGTCTAAGAATTTGTTCAAAAAGCCTGAAATAGTCTTAGTTTCTTCAAGAAGCCCAGTCTTGGGAGCAGAGTTTCTTCAGAAAGTCAAAAAAAAAAAAAAAACGCCCGATCTCGTCTGATCTCGGAAGCATGGTCGGGCCTTGTTGGATGGGAGACCGCCTGGGAATACCAGGTGCTGGAAGCATTTTTGGTAAAAAAAATAAAATAAAAAAAAAGAGTCTAAGAATGTGTTCAAAAAGCCTGAAATAGTCTTAGTTTCTTCAAGAAGCCCAGTCTTGGGAGCAGAGTTTCTTCAGAAAGTAAAAAAAAAAAAAAAAAAAAAAAAAAAGTCTAAGAATTTGTTCAAAAAGCCTGAAATAGTCTTAGTTTCTTCAAGAAGCCCAGTCTTGGGAGCAGAGTTTCTTCAGAAAGTCAAAAAAATAAAAAAGAAAGATCTTGTCTGATCTCGGTAGCTAAGCAGTGTCGGGCCTGGTTGGATGGGAGACCGCCTGGGAATACCAGGTTCTGGAAGCATTAAAAAAATAAAAAAAATAAAAAATAAAAAAAGTCTAAGAATTTGTTCAAAAAGCCTGAAATAGTCTTAGTTTCTTCAAGAAGCCCAGTCTTGGGAGCAGAGTTTCTTCAGAAAGTCAAAAAAAAATAAAAAACGCCCGATCTCGTCTGATCTCGGAAGCATGGTCGGGCCTTGTTGGATGGGAGACCGCCTGGGAATACCAGGTGCTGGAAGCATTTTTGGTAAAAAAAAAAAAAAAGTCTAAGAATGTGTTCAAAAAGCCTGAAATACTCTTAGTTTCTTCAGAAAGTCAAAAAAAAAAAAAAAAAAATAAGTCTAAGAATTTGTTCAAAAAGCCTGAAATAGTCTTAGTTTCTTCAAAAAGCCCAGTCTTGGGAGCAGAGTTTCTTCAGAAAGTCAAAAAAATAAAAAAAATAAAAAAAAAAAGTCTAAGAATTTGTTCAAAAAGCCTGAAATAGTCTTAGTTTCTTCAAGAAGCCCAGTCTTGGGAGCAGAGTTTCTTCAGAAAGTCCAAAAAAAAAAAAAGAACGCCCGATCTCGTCTGATCTTGGAAGCTAAGCAGTGTCGGGCCTTGTTGGATGGGAGACCGCCTGGGAATACCAGGTGCTGGAAGCATTTTTGGTAAAAAAAAAAAAAAAAAAAAAAGAGTCTAAGAATGTGTTCAAAAAGCCTGAAATACTCTTAGTTTCTTCAGAAAGTCAAAAAAAATTAAAAATAAAAAAAAAGTCTAAGAATTTGTTCAAAAAGCCTGAAATAGTCTTAGTTTCTTCAAGAAGCCCAGTCTTGGGAGCAGAGTTTCTTCAGAAAGTCAAAAAAAAAAAAAAAAAAAAAAAAAGTCTAAGAATTTGTTCAAAAAGCCTGAAATAGTCTTAGTTTCTTCAAGAAGCCCAGTCTTGGGAGCAGAGTTTCTTCAGAAATTCAAAAAAAAAAAAAAAAAAAAAAAAAAAACGCCCGATCTCGTCTGATCTTGGAAGCTAAGCAGTGTCGGGTCTTGTTGGATGGGAGACCGCCTGGGAATACCAGGTGCTGGAAGCATTTTTGGTAAAAAAAAAAAAAAAAAAAAAAGAGTCTAAGAATGTGTTCAAAAAGCCTGAAATACTCTTAGTTTCTTCAGAAAGTCAAAAAAAAATAAAAAAAATAAAAAAGTCTAAGAATTTGTTCAAAAAGCCTGAAATAGTCTTAGTTTCTTCAAGAAGCCCAGTCTTGGGAGCAGAGTTTCTTCAGAAAGTCAAAAAAAAAAAAAAAAAAAAAAAAAAAAGCCCGATCTTGTCTGATCTCGGTAGCTAAGCAGTGTCGGGCCTGGTTGGATGGGAGACCGCCTGGGAATACCAGGTTCTGGAAACATTAAAAAAAAAAAAAAAAAAAAAAAATTTAAAATCTCGGAAGCATGGTCGGGCCTTGTTGGATGGGAGACCGCCTGGGAATACCAGGTGCTGGAAGCATTTTTGGTAAAAAAAAAAAAAAAAAAAAAAAGAGTCTAAGAATGTGTTCAAAAAGCCTGAAATACTCTTAGTTTCTTCAGAAAGTCAAAAAAAAATAAAATAAAAAAAAAAGTCTAAGAATTTGTTCAAAAAGCCTGAAATAGTCTTAGTTTCTTCAAGAAGCCCAGTCTTGGGAGCAGAGTTTCTTCAGAAAGTCAAAAAAAAAAAAAAAAAAAAAAAAGTCTAAGAATTTGTTCAAAAAGCCTGAAATACTCTTAGTTTCTTCAAAAAGCCCAGTCTTGGGAGCAGAGTTTCTTCAGAAAGTCAAAAAAAAAAAAAAAACCGCCCGATCTCGTCTGATCACGCAAGCATGGTCGGGCCTTGTTGGATGGGAGACCGCCTGGGAATACCAGGTGCTGGAAGCATTTTTGGTAAAAAAAAAAAATAAAAAAAAAAGAGTCTAAGAATGTGTTCAAAAAGCCTGAAATACTCTTAGTTTCTTCAGAAAGTCAAAAAAATAAATAAATAAAAAAAGTCTAAGAATTTGTTCAAAAAGCCTGAAATAGTCTTAGTTTCTTCAAGAAGCCCAGTCTTGGGAGCAGAGTTTATTCAGAAAGTCAAAAAAAAAAAAAAAAAGTCTAAGAATTTGTTCAAAAAGCCTGAAATACTCTTAGTTTCTTCAAAAAGCCCAGTCTTGGGAGCAGAGTTTCTTCAGAAAGTCAAAAAAAAAAAAAAGAACGCCCGATCTCGTCTGATCTTGGAAGCTAAGCAGTGTCGGGCCTGGTTGGATGGGAGACTGCTTGGGAATACCAGGTGCTGGAAGCATTTTTGGTAAAAAAAAAAAAAAGTCTAAGAATTTGTTCAAAAAGCCTGAAATAGTCTTAGTTTCTTCAAGAAGCCCAGTCTTGGGAGCAGAGTTTCTTCAGAAAGTCAAAAAAAACAAAAAAACGCCCGATCTCGTCTGATCTCGGAAGCATGGTCGGGCCTTGTTGGATGGGAGACCGCCTGGGAATACCAGGTGCTGGAAGCATTTTTGGTAAAAAAAATAAAATAAAATAAAAGAGTCTAAGAATGTGTTCAAAAAGCCTGAAATAGTCTTAGTTTCTTCAAGAAGCCCAGTCTTGGGAGCAGAGTTTCTTCAGAATGTAAAAAAAAAAAAAAAAAAAAAAAAAAAAGTCTAAGAATTTGTTCAAAAAGCCTGAAATAGTCTTAGTTTCTTCAAGAAGCCCAGTCTTGGGAGCAGAGTTTCTTCAGAAAGTCAAAAAAAAAAAAAAGAAAAAAAAAAAAGAAAGATCTTGTCTGATCTCGGTAGCTAAGCAGTGTCGGGCCTGGTTGGATGGGAGACCGCCTGGGAATACCAGGTGCTGGAAGCATTTTTGGTAAAAAAAAAAAAAAAAAAAAAAAAAAAGTCTAAGAATTTGTTCAAAAAGCCTGAAATACTCTTAGTTTCTTCAAGAAGCCCAGTCTTGGGAGCAGAGTTTCTTCAGAAAGTCAAAAAAAAAAAAAAAAAAAAAAAAAAAAGTCTAAGAATTTGTTCAAAAAGCCTGAAATACTCTTAGTTTCTTCAAAAAGCCCAGTCTTGGGAGCAGAGTTTCTTCAGAAAGTCAAAAAAAAAAAAAAACCGCCCGATCTCGTCTGATCTCGCAAGCATGGTCGGGCCTTGTTGGATGGGAGACCGCCTGGGAATACCAGGTGCTGGAAGCATTTTTGGTAAAAAAAAAAAAAAAAAAAAAAGAGTCTAAGAATGTGTTCAAAAAGCCTGAAATACTCTTAGTTTCTTCAGAAAGTCAAAAAAAAAAAAAAAAAAAAAAAAGTCTAAGAATTTGTTCAAAAAGCCTGAAATAGTCTTAGTTTCTTCAAGAAGCCCAGTCTTGGGAGCAGAGTTTATTCAGAAAGTCAAAAGTCAAAAAAAAAAGTCTAAGAATTTGTTCAAAAAGCCTGAAATACTCTTAGTTTCTTCAAAAAGCCCAGTCTTGGGAGCAGAGTTTCTTCAGAAAGTCAAAAAAAAAAAAAGAACGCCCGATCTCGTCTGATCTTGGAAGCTAAGCAGTGTCGGGCCTGGTTGGATGGGAGACTGCTTGGGAATACCAGGTGCTGGAAGCATTTTTGGTAAAAAAAAAAAAAAGTCTAAGAATTTGTTCAAAAAGCCTGAAATAGTCTTAGTTTCTTCAAGAAGCCCAGTCTTGGGAGCAGAGTTTCTTCAGAAAGTCAAAAAAAAAAAAAAGAAAAAAAAAAAAAGAAAGATCTTGTCTGATCTCGGTAGCTAAGCAGTGTCGGGCCTGGTTGGATGGGAGACCGCCTGGGAATACCAGGTTCTGGAAGCATTAAAAAAAAAATAAAAAAAAAATAAAAAAAAAGTCTAAGAATTTGTTCAAAAACCCTGAAATAGTCTTAGTTTCTTCAAGAAGCCCAGTCTTGGGAGCAGAGTTTCTTCAGAAAGTCAAAAAAAAAAAAAAAACGCCCGATCTCGTCTGATCTCGGAAGCATGGTCGGGCCTTGTTGGATGGGAGACCGCCTGGGAATACCAGGTGCTGGAAGCATTTTTGGTAAAAAAAATAAAATAAAAAAAAAGAGTCTAAGAATGTGTTCAAAAAGCCTGAAATAGTCTTAGTTTCTTCAAGAAGCCCAGTCTTGGGAGAAGAGTTTCTTCAGAAAGTAAAAAAAAAAAAAAGTCTAAGAATTTGTTCAAAAAGCCTGAAATAGTCTTAGTTTCTTCAAGAAGCCCAGTCTTGGGAGCAGAGTTTCTTCAGAAAGTCAAAAAAAAAAAGAAAGATCTTGTCTGATCTCGGTAGCTAAGCAGTGTCGGGCCTGGTTGGATGGGAGACCGCCTGGGAATACCAGGTTCTGGAAGCATAAAAAAAAAAAAAAAAAAATAAAAAATAAAAAAGTCTAAGAATTTGTTCAAAAAGCCTGAAATAGTCTTAGTTTCTTCAAGAAGCCCAGTCTTGGGAGCAGAGTTTCTTCAGAAAGTCAAAAAAAAAAAAAAAAAAAAAAAAAAGAAAGATCTTGTCTGATCTCGGTAGCTAAGCAGTGTCGGGCCTGGTTGGATGGGAGACCGCCTGGGAATACCAGGTTCTGGAAGCATTAAAAAAAAAAAAAAAAAAAAAAAAAAAAAAAGTCTAAGAATTTGTTCAAAAAGCCTGAAATAGTCTTAGTTTCTTCAAGAAGCCCAGTCTTGGGAGCAGAGTTTCTTCAGAAAGTCAAAAAAAAATAAAAAACGCCCGATCTCGTCTGATCTCGGAAGCATGGTCGGGCCTTGTTGGATGGGAGACCGCCTGGGAATACCAGGTGCTGGAAGCATTTTTGGTAAAAAAAAAAAAAAGTCTAAGAATGTGTTCAAAAAGCCTGAAATACTCTTAGTTTCTTCAGAAAGTCAAAAAAAAAAAAAAAAAAAAAGTCTAAGAATTTGTTCAAAAAGCCTGAAATAGTCTTAGTTTCTTCAAAAAGCCCAGTCTTGGGAGCAGAGTTTCTTCAGAAAGTCAAAAAAATAAAAAAAATAAAAAAAAAAAGTCTAAGAATTTGTTCAAAAAGCCTGAAATAGTCTTAGTTTCTTCAAGAAGCCCAGTCTTGGGAGCAGAGTTTCTTCAGAAAGTCCAAAAAAAAGAAAAGAACGCCCGATCTCGTCTGATCTTGGAAGCTAAGCAGTGTCGGGCCTTGTTGGATGGGAGACCGCCTGGGAATACCAGGTGCTGGAAGCATTTTTGGTAAAAAAAAAAAACAAAAAAAAAGAGTCTAAGAATGTGTTCAAAAAGCCTGAAATACTCTTAGTTTCTTCAGAAAGTCAAAAAAAATAAAAAAATAAAAAAAAGTCTAAGAATTTGTTCAAAAAGCCTGAAATAGTCTTAGTTTCTTCAAGAAGCCCAGTCTTGGGAGCAGAGTTTCTTCAGAAAGTCAAAAAAAAAAAAAAAAAAAAAAAAAAGTCTAAGAATTTGTTCAAAAAGCCTGAAATAGTCTTAGTTTCTTCAAGAAGCCCAGTCTTGGGAGCAGAGTTTCTTCAGAAATTCAAAAAAAAAAAAAAAAAAAAAAAAAACGCCCGATCTCGTCTGATCTTGGAAGCTAAGCAGTGTCGGGCCTTGTTGGATGGGAGACCGCCTGGGAATACCAGGTGCTGGAAGCATTTTTGGTAAAAAAAAAAAAAAAAAAAAAAGAGTCTAAGAATGTGTTCAAAAAGCCTGAAATACTCTTAGTTTCTTCAGAAAGTCAAAAAAAAAAAAAAAAAAAAAAAAGTCTAAGAATTTGTTCAAAAAGCCTGAAATAGTCTTAGTTTCTTCAAGAAGCCCAGTCTTGGGAGCAGAGTTTATTCAGAAAGTCAAAAAAAAAAAAAAAGAACGCCCGATCTCGTCTGATCTTGGAAGCTAAGCAGTGTCGGGCCTTGTTGGATGGGAGACCGCCTGGGAATACCAGGTGCTGGGAGCATTTTTGGTAAAAAAAAATAAAAAAATAAATGAGTCTAAGAATGTGTTCAAAAAGCCTGAAATAGTCTTAGTTTCTTCAGAAAGTCAAAAAAAAAGTCTAAGAATTTGTTCAAAAAGCCTTAAATACTCTTAGTTTCTTCAGAAAGTCAAAAAAATAAAAATAAAAAAAAAAAGTCTAAGAATTTGTTCAAAAAGCCTGAAATAGTCTTAGTTTCTTCAAGAAGCCCAGTCTTGGGAGCAGAGTTTCTTCAGAAAGTCAAAAAAATAAAAAAAAATAAAACGCCCGATCTCGTCTGATCTCGGAAGTTAAGCATGGTCGGGCCTGGTTGGATGGGAGACCGCCTGGGAATACCAGGTTCTGGAAGCATTTTTGGTAAAAAAAAAAAAAAAAAAAAAAAAAATTCTAAGAATTTGTTCAAAAAGCCTGAAATAGTCTTAGTTTCTTCAAGAAGCCCAGTCTTGGGAGCAGAGTTTCTTCAGAAAGTAAAAAAAAAAAAAAAAAAAAGAACGCCCGATCTCGTCTGATCTCGGAAGCTAAGCAGTGTCGGGCCTGGTTGGATGGGAGACCGCCTGGGAATACCAGGTGCTGGAAGCATTTTTGGTAAAAAAAAAAAAAAAAAAAAGAGTCTAAGAATGTGTTCAAAAAGCCTGAAATACTCTTAGTTTCTTCAGAAAGTCAAAAAAAAAAAAAAAAAAAAAAAAGTCTAAGAATTTGTTCAAAAAGCCTGAAATAGTCTTAGTTTCTTCAAGAAGCCCAGTCTTGGGAGCAGAGTTTCTTCAGAAAGTCAAAAAAAATAAAAAAAATAAAAAAAAAGTCTAAGAATTTGTTCAAAAAGCCTGAAATAGTCTTAGTTTCTTCAAGAAGCCCAGTCTTGGGAGCAGAGTTTCTTCAGAAAGTCAAAAAATAAATAAAAAACGCCCGATCTCGTCTGATCTCGGAAGCATGGTCGGGCCTTGTTGGATGGGAGACCGCCTGGGAATACCAGGTGCTGGAAGCATTTTTGGTAAAAAAATAAAAAAAAATAAAAAAGAGTCTAAGAATGTGTTCAAAAAGCCTGAAATACTCTTAGTTTCTTCAGAAAGTCAAAAAATAAAAAAAATAAAAAAAAAGTCTAAGAATTTGTTCAAAAAGCCTGAAATAGTCTTAGTTTCTTCAAGAAGCCCAGTCTTGGGAGCAGAGTTTCTTCAGAAAGTCAAAAAAAAAAAAAAAAAAAAAAAAAGTCTAAGAATTTGTTCAAAAAGCCTGAAATAGTCTTAGTTTCTTCAAGAAGCCCAGTCTTGGGAGCAGAGTTTCTTCAGAAAGTCAAAAAAAAATAAAAAACGCCCGATCTCGTCTGATCTCGGAAGCATGGTCGGGCCTTGTTGGATGGGAGACCGCCTGGGAATACCAGGTGCTGGAAGCATTTTTGGTAAAAAAAAAAAAAAAAAAAAAAAAAAAAGAGTCTAAGAATGTGTTCAAAAAGCCTGAAATACTCTTAGTTTCTTCAGAAAGTCAAAAAAAAAAAAAAAAAAAAAAAGTCTAAGAATTTGTTCAAAAAGCCTAAAATAGTCTTAGTTTCTTCAAGAAGCCCAGTCTTGGGAGCAGAGTTTCTTCAGAAAGTCAAAAAAAAAAAAAAAGAACGCCCGATCTCGTCTGATCTTGGAAGCTAAGCAGTGTCGGGCCTTGTTGGATGGGAGACCGCCTGGGAATACCAGGTGCTGGAAGCATTTTTGGTAAAAAAAAAAAAAAAAAAAAAAGAGTCTAAGAATGTGTTCAAAAAGCCTGAAATAGTCTTAGTTTCTTCAAGAAGCCCAGTCTTGGGAGCAGAGTTTCTTCAGAAAGTCAAAAAAAAAAAAAAAAAAGTCTAAGAATTTGTTCAAAAAGCCTGAAATACTCTTAGTTTCTTCAGAAAGTCAAAAAAAATTAATAAAAAATAAAAGTCTAAGAATTTGTTCAAAAAGCCTGAAATAGTCTTAGTTTCTTCAAGAAGCCCAGTCTTGGGAGCAGAGTTTCTTCAGAAAGTCAAAAAAAAAAAAAAAAACGCCCGATCTCGTCTGATCTCGCAAGCATGGTCGGGCCTTGTTGGATGGGAGACCGCCTGGGAATACCAGGTGCTGGAAGCATTTTTGGTAAAAATAAAAAATAAAAAATAAAGAGTCTAAGAATTTGTTCAAAAAGCCTGAAATAGTCTTAGTTTCTTCAAGAAGCCCAGTCTTGGGAGCAGAGTTTATTCAGAAAGTCAAAAAAACAAAAAAAAACAAAAAAAAAAAGTCTAAGAATTTGTTCAAAAAGCCTGAAATACTCTTAGTTTCTTCAAAAAGCCCAGTCTTGGGAGCAGAGTTTCTTCAGAAAGTCAAAAAAAAAAAAAAAGAACGCCCGATCTCGTCTGATCTTGGAAGCTAAGCAGTGTCGGGCCTGGTTGGATGGGAGACCGCTTGGGAATACCAGGTGCTGGAAGCATTTTTGGTAAAAAAAAAAGTCTAAGAATTTGTTCAAAAAGCCTGAAATAGTCTTAGTTTCTTCAAGAAGCCCAGTCTTGGGAGCAGAGTTTCTTCAGAAAGTCAAAAAAAAAAAAAAAAAGTCTAAGAATTTGTTCAAAAAGCCTGAAATACTCTTAGTTTCTTCAGAAAGTCAAAAAAAAAAAAAAAAAAAAAAAGTCTAAGAATTTGTTCAAAAAGCCTGAAATAGTCTTAGTTTCTTCAAGAAGCCCAGTCTTGGGAGCAGAGTTTCTTCAGAAAGTCAAAAAAAAAAAAAAAACGCCCGATCTCGTCTGATCTCGCAAGCATGGTCGGGCCTTGTTGGATGGGAGACCGCCTGGGAATACCAGGTGCTGGAAGCATTTTTGGTAAAAAAAAAAAAAAAAAAAAAAGAGTCTAAGAATGTGTTCAAAAAGCCTGAAATACTCTTAGTTTCTTCAGAAAGTCAAAAAAAATAAAAAATAAAAAAAAAGTCTAAGAATTTGTTCAAAAAGCCTGAAATAGTCTTAAGGGGGTCGCACACCGGACGCGCAGCTCGGCGGCGCGTCACGCAGCGCCACGTCTTTTAAATTCGAACACATTATTCTCTATGAGAGTACACACACCGGCGGCGCCTTTCGGCGTCTGTCCGCGGCGGCTCAGGACCGTGTTCAAAATCCTGCCGCGCCACAGAGCGCCATTTACATAGTTTTATATTAAATTTACATGTATGTGTCTCAAATCGTAGTTAATGTATATACGGACTTCACCCTGTGCTGCATTATACATTTAGTTTTATATTTATTTACAGAAATCAGAAAATTGCTGATGTTATCGGATTTTCAGGTGACAGTTGTCCTAGACGTGGCGCGACGCGGCGCTGAGCTGCGCGTCCGGTGTGCGGCCGCCTTTAGTTTCTTCAAGAAGCCCAGTCTTGGGAGCAGAGTTTATTCAGAAAGTCAAAAAAACAAAAAAAACAAAAAAAAAAAGTCTAAGAATTTGTTCAAAAAGCCTGAAATACTCTTAGTTTCTTCAAAAAGCCCAGTCTTGGGAGCAGAGTTTCTTCAGAAAGTAAAAAAAAAAAAAAAGAACGCCCGATCTCGTCTGATCTTGGAAGCTAAGCAGTGTCGGGCCTTGTTGGATGGGAGACCGCCTGGGAATACCAGGTGCTGGAAGCATTTTTGGTAAAAAAATAAAAATAAAAAAAAGAGTCTAAGAATGTGTTCAAAAAGCCTGAAATACTCTTAGTTTCTTCAGAAAGTCAAAAAAAATAAAAAATAAAAAAAAAGTCTAAGAATTTGTTCAAAAAGCCTGAAATAGTCTTAGTTTCTTCAAGAAGCCCAGTCTTGGGAGCAGAGTTTCTTCAGAAAGTCAAAAAAAAAAAAAAAAAAAAAAAAAAAGTCTAAGAATTTGTTCAAAAAGCCTGAAATAGTCTTAGTTTCTTCAAGAAGCCCAGTCTTGGGAGCAGAGTTTCTTCAGAAAGTAAAAAAAAAATAAAAAACGCCCGATCTCGTCTGATCTCGGAAGCATGGTCGGGCCTTGTTGGATGGGAGACTGCCTGGGAATACCAGGTGCTGGAAGCATTTTTGGTAAAAAAAAAAAAAAAAAAAAAAAAAGAGTCTAAGAATGTGTTCAAAAAGCCTGAAATACTCTTAGTTTCTTCAGAAAGTCAAAAAAAAAAAAAAAAAAAAAAAGTCTAAGAATTTGTTCAAAAAGCCTAAAATAGTCTTAGTTTCTTCAAGAAGCCCAGTCTTGGGAGCAGAGTTTCTTCAGAAAGTCAAAAAAAAAAAAAAAGAACGCCCGATCTCGTCTGATCTTGGAAGCTAAGCAGTGTCGGGCCTTGTTGGATGGGAGACCGCCTGGGAATACCAGGTTCTGGAAGCATTAAAAAAATAAAAAAAATAAAAAATAAAAAAAGTCTAAGAATTTGTTCAAAAAGCCTGAAATAGTCTTAGTTTCTTCAAGAAGCCCAGTCTTGGGAGCAGAGTTTCTTCAGAAAGTCAAAAAAAAATAAAAAACGCCCGATCTCGTCTGATCTCGGAAGCATGGTCGGGCCTTGTTGGATGGGAGACCGCCTGGGAATACCAGGTGCTGGAAGCATTTTTGGTAAAAAAAAAAAAAAAGTCTAAGAATGTGTTCAAAAAGCCTGAAATACTCTTAGTTTCTTCAGAAAGTCAAAAAAAAAAAAAAAAAAATAAGTCTAAGAATTTGTTCAAAAAGCCTGAAATAGTCTTAGTTTCTTCAAAAAGCCCAGTCTTGGGAGCAGAGTTTCTTCAGAAAGTCAAAAAAAAAAAAAAAATTAAAAAAAAAAGTCTAAGAATTTGTTCAAAAAGCCTGAAATAGTCTTAGTTTCTTCAAGAAGCCCAGTCTTGGGAGCAGAGTTTCTTCAGAAAGTCCAAAAAAAAAAAAAGAACGCCCGATCTCGTCTGATCTTGGAAGCTAAGCAGTGTCGGGCCTTGTTGGATGGGAGACCGCCTGGGAATACCAGGTGCTGGAAGCATTTTTGGTAAAAAAAAAAAAAAAAAAAAAAGAGTCTAAGAATGTGTTCAAAAAGCCTGAAATACTCTTAGTTTCTTCAGAAAGTCAAAAAAAATTAAAAATAAAAAAAAAGTCTAAGAATTTGTTCAAAAAGCCTGAAATAGTCTTAGTTTCTTCAAGAAGCCCAGTCTTGGGAGCAGAGTTTCTTCAGAAAGTCAAAAAAAAAAAAAAAAAAAAAAAAAGTCTAAGAATTTGTTCAAAAAGCCTGAAATAGTCTTAGTTTCTTCAAGAAGCCCAGTCTTGGGAGCAGAGTTTCTTCAGAAATTCAAAAAAAAAAAAAAAAAAAAAAAAAAAACGCCCGATCTCGTCTGATCTTGGAAGCTAAGCAGTGTCGGGTCTTGTTGGATGGGAGACCGCCTGGGAATACCAGGTGCTGGAAGCATTTTTGGTAAAAAAAAAAAAAAAAAAAAAAAGAGTCTAAGAATGTGTTCAAAAAGCCTGAAATACTCTTAGTTTCTTCAGAAAGTCAAAAAAAAAAAAAAAAAAAAAAAAGTCTAAGAATTTGTTCAAAAAGCCTGAAATAGTCTTAGTTTCTTCAAGAAGCCCAGTCTTGGGAGCAGAGTTTCTTCAGAAAGTCAAAAAAAAAAAAAAAAAAAAAAAAAAAAGCCCGATCTTGTCTGATCTCGGTAGCTAAGCAGTGTCGGGCCTGGTTGGATGGGAGACCGCCTGGGAATACCAGGTTCTGGAAACATTAAAAAAAAAAAAAAAAAAAAAAAATTTAAAAAAAAAGTCTAAGAATTTGTTCAAAAAGCCTGAAATAGTCTTAGTTTCTTCAAAAAGCCCAGTCTTGGGAGCAGAGTTTCTTCAGAAAGTCCAAAAAAAACTAAAAAAAAAAAAAAAAAGTATAAGAATTTGTTCAAAAAGCCTGAAATACTCTTAGTTTCTTCAAAAAGCCCAGTCTTGGGAGCAGAGTTTCTTCAGAAAGTCAAAAAAAAACAAAAAACGCCCGATCTCGTCTGATCTCGGAAGCATGGTCGGGCCTTGTTGGATGGGAGACCGCCTGGGAATACCAGGTGCTGGAAGCATTTTTGGTAAAAAAAAAAAAAAAAAAAAAAAGAGTCTAAGAATGTGTTCAAAAAGCCTGAAATACTCTTAGTTTCTTCAGAAAGTCAAAAAAAAAAAAAAAAAAAAAAAAGTCTAAGAATTTGTTCAAAAAGCCTGAAATAGTCTTAGTTTCTTCAAGAAGCCCAGTCTTGGGAGCAGAGTTTCTTCAGAAAGTCAAAAAAAAAAAAAAAAAAAAAAAAGTCTAAGAATTTGTTCAAAAAGCCTGAAATACTCTTAGTTTCTTCAAAAAGCCCAGTCTTGGGAGCAGAGTTTCTTCAGAAAGTCAAAAAAAAAAAAAAAAACGCCCGATCTCGTCTGATCACGCAAGCATGGTCGGGCCTTGTTGGATGGGAGACCGCCTGGGAATACCAGGTGCTGGAAGCATTTTTGGTAAAAAAAATAAAATAAAAAAAAAAGAGTCTAAGAATGTGTTCAAAAAGCCTGAAATACTCTTAGTTTCTTCAGAAAGTCAAAAAAATAAATAAATAAAAAAAGACTAAGAATTTGTTCAAAAAGCCTGAAATAGTCTTAGTTTCTTCAAGAAGCCCAGTCTTGGGAGCAGAGTTTATTCAGAAAGTCAAAAAAAAAAAAAAAAAAAAAACAAAGTCTAAGAATTTGTTCAAAAAGCCTGAAATAGTCTTAGTTTCTTCAAGAAGCCCAGTCTTGGGAGCAGAGTTTCTTCAGAAAGTCAAAAATAAAAAAAAGAACGCCCGATCTCGTCTGATCTTGGAAGCTAAGCAGTGTCGGGCCTGGTTGGATGGGAGACCGCTTGGGAATACCAGGTGCTGGAAGCATTTTTGGTAAAAAAAAAAAAAAAAAAAAAAAAAAAAGTCTAAGAATTTGTTCAAAAAGCCTGAAATACTCTTAGTTTCTTCAAGAAGCCCAGTCTTGGGAGCAGAGTTTATTCAGAAAGTCAAAAAAAAAAAAAAAAAAAAAAAAAAGTCTAAGAATTTGTTCAAAAAGCCTGAAATACTCTTAGTTTCTTCAAAAAGCCCAGTCTTGGGAGCAGAGTTTCTTCAGAAAGTCAAAAAAAAAAAAAAAACGCCCGATCTCGTCTGATCTCGCAAGCATGGTCGGGCCTTGTTGGATGGGAGACCGCCTGGGAATACCAGGTGCTGGAAGCATTTTTGGTAAAAAAAAAAAAAAAAAAAAAAGAGTCTAAGAATGTGTTCAAAAAGCCTGAAATACTCTTAGTTTCTTCAGAAAGTCAAAAAAAATAAAAAATAAAAAAAAAGTCTAAGAATTTGTTCAAAAAGCCTGAAATAGTCTTAGTTTCTTCAAGAAGCCCAGTCTTGGGAGCAGAGTTTATTCAGAAAGTCAAAAAAACAAAAAAAACAAAAAAAAAAAGTCTAAGAATTTGTTCAAAAAGCCTGAAATACTCTTAGTTTCTTCAAAAAGCCCAGTCTTGGGAGCAGAGTTTCTTCAGAAAGTCAAAAAAAAAAAAAAAGAAAGCCCGATCTCGTCTGATCTTGGAAGCTAAGCAGTGTCGGGCCTGGTTGGATGGGAGACCGCTTGGGAATACCAGGTGCTGGAAGCATTTTTGGTAAAAAAAAAAAAAAAAAAAAAAAAAAAAGTCTAAGAATTTGTTCAAAAAGCCTGAAATAGTCTTAGTTTCTTCAAGAAGCCCAGTCTTGGGAGCAGAGTTTCTTCAGAAAGTCAAAAAAAAAAAAAAAAAAAAAAAAAAAAGCCCGATCTTGTCTGATCTCGGTAGCTAAGCAGTGTCGGGCCTGGTTGGATGGGAGACCGCCTGGGAATACCAGGTTCTGGAAGCATTTAAAAAAAAAAAAAAATCTAAGAATTTGTTCAAAAAGCCTGAAATAGTCTTAGTTTCTTCAAGAAGCCCAGTCTTGGGAGCAGAGTTTCTTCAGAAAGTCAAAAAAAAAAAAAAAAAAAAAAACGCCCGATCTCGTCTGATCTCGGAAGCTAAGCAGTGTCGGGCCTGGTTGGATGGGAGACCGCCTGGGAATACCAGGTGCTGGAAGCATTTTTGGTAAAAAAAAATAAAAAAAAAGTCTAAGAATTTGTTCAAAAAGCCTGAAATAGTCTTAGTTTCTTCAAGAAGCCCAGTCTTGGGAGCAGAGTTTCTTCAGAAAGAAAAAAAACAACAACAAAAAAAGAACGCCCGATCTCGTCTGATCTCGGAAGCTAAGCAGTGTCGGGCCTGGTTGGATGGGAGACCGCCTGGGAATACCAGGTTCTGGAAAAATTAAAAAAAAAAAAAAAAAAATTTAAAAAAAAAGTCTAAGAATTTGTTCAAAAAGCCTGAAATAGTCTTAGTTTCTTCAAAAAGCCCAGTCTTGGGGGCAGAGTTTCTTCAGAAAGTCAAAAAAAAACTAAAAAAAACTAAAAAAAAGTATAAGAATTTGTTCAAAAAGCTTGAAATACTCTTAGTTTCTTCAAAAAGCCCAGTCTTGGGAGCAGAGTTTCTTCAGAAAGTCAAAAAAAAACAAAAAACGCCCGATCTCGTCTGATCTCGGAAGCATGGTCGGGCCTTGTTGGATGGGAGACCGCCTGGGAATACCAGGTGCTGGAAGCATTTTTGGTAAAAAAAAAAAAAAAAAAAAAAAGAGTCTAAGAATGTGTTCAAAAAGCCTGAAATACTCTTAGTTTCTTCAGAAAGTCAAAAAAAAAAAAAAAAAAAAAAAAAGTCTAAGAATTTGTTCAAAAAGCCTGAAATAGTCTTAGTTTCTTCAAGAAGCCCAGTCTTGGGAGCAGAGTTTCTTCAGAAAGTCAAAAAAAAAAAAAAAAAAAAAAAAGTCTAAGAATTTGTTCAAAAAGCCTGAAATAGTCTTAGTTTCTTCAAGAAGCCCAGTCTTGGGAGCAGAGTTTCTTCAGAAAGGCAAAAAAAAAAAAAAAAAAAAAAACGCCCGATCTCGTCTGATCTCGGAAGCTAAGCAGTGTCGGGCCTGGTTGGATGGGAGACCGCCTGGGAATACCAGGTGCTGGAAGCATTTTTGGTAAAAAAAAATAAAAAAAAAGTCTAAGAATTTGTTCAAAAAGCCTGAAATAGTCTTAGTTTCTTCAAGAAGCCCAGTCTTGGGAGCAGAGTTTCTTCAGAAAGAAAAAAAACAACAACAAAAAAAGAACGCCCGATCTCGTCTGATCTCGGAAGCTAAGCAGTGTCGGGCCTGGTTGGATGGGAGACCGCCTGGGAATACCAGGTTCTGGAAACATTTTAAAAAAAAAAAAAAAAATTAAAAAAAAAAAGTCTAAGAATTTGTTCAAAAAGCCTGAAATAGTCTTAGTTTCTTCAAAAAGCCCAGTCTTGGGAGCAGAGTTTCTTCAGAAAGTCAAAAAAAAACTAAAAAAAACTAAAAAAAAGTATAAGAATTTGTTCAAAAAGCCTGAAATACTCTTAGTTTCTTCAAAAAGCCCAGTCTTGGGAGCAGAGTTTCTTCAGAAAGTCAAAAAAAAACAAAAAACGCCCGATCTCGTCTGATCTCGGAAGCATGGTCGGGCCTTGTTGGATGGGAGACCGCCTGGGAATACCAGGTGCTGGAAGCATTTTTGGTAAAAAAAAAAAAAAAAAAAAAAAGAGTCTAAGAATGTGTTCAAAAAGCCTGAAATACTCTTAGTTTCTTCAGAAAGTCAAAAAAAATAAAAAATAAATAAAAAGTCTAAGAATTTGTTCAAAAAGCCTGAAATAGTCTTAGTTTCTTCAAGAAGCCCAGTCTTGGGAGCAGAGTTTCTTCAGAAAGTCAAAAAAATAAAAAAAATAAAAAAAAAGTCTAAGAATTTGTTCAAAAAGCCTGAAATACTCTTAGTTTCTTCAAAAAGCCCAGTCTTGGGAGCAGAGTTTCTTCAGAAAGTCAAAAAAAAAAAAAAAACCGCCCGATCTCGTCTGATCACGCAAGCATGGTCGGGCCTTGTTGGATGGGAGACCGCCTGGGAATACCAGGTGCTGGAAGCATTTTTGGTAAAAAAAAAAAAAAAAAAAAAAAGAGTCTAAGAATGTGTTCAAAAAGCCTGAAATACTCTTAGTTTCTTCAGAAAGTCAAAAAAATAAATAAATAAAAAAAGTCTAAGAATTTGTTCAAAAAGCCTGAAATAGTCTTAGTTTCTTCAAGAAGCCCAGTCTTGGGAGCAGAGTTTATTCAGAAAGTCAAAAAAAAAAACAAAAAAAAAAAAAAAGTCTAAGAATTTGTTCAAAAAGCCTGAAATAGTCTTAGTTTCTTCAAGAAGCCCAGTCTTGGGAGCAGAGTTTATTCAGAAAGTCAAAAAAAAAAAAAAAAAAAAAAAAAGTCTAAGAATTTGTTCAAAAAGCCTGAAATACTCTTAGTTTCTTCAAAAAGCCCAGTCTTGGGAGCAGAGTTTCTTCAGAAAGTCAAAAAAAAAAAAAAGAACGCCCGATCTCGTCTGATCTTGGAAGCTAAGCAGTGTCGGGCCTGGTTGGATGGGAGACCGCTTGGGAATACCAGGTGCTGGAAGCATTTTTGGTAAAAAAAAATAAATAAAAAAAAAAAAAGTCTAAGAATTTGTTCAAAAAGCCTGAAATACTCTTAGTTTCTTCAAGAAGCCCAGTCTTGGGAGCAGAGTTTATTCAGAAAGTCAAAAAAAAAAAAAAAAAAAAAAAAAAAAGTCTAAGAATTTGTTCAAAAAGCCTGAAATACTCTTAGTTTCTTCAAAAAGCCCAGTCTTGGGAGCAGAGTTTCTTCAGAAAGTCAAAAAAAAAAAAAAAAACGCCCGATCTCGTCTGATCTCGCAAGCATGGTCGGGCCTTGTTGGATGGGAGACCGCCTGGGAATACCAGGTGCTGGAAGCATTTTTGGTAAAAAAAAATTAAAAAAAAGAAAAAAAGTCTAAGAATTTGTTCAAAAAGCCTGAAATAGTCTTAGTTTCTTCAAGAAGCCCAGTCTTGGGAGCAGAGTTTATTCAGAAAGTCAAAAAAAAAAAAAAAAAGTCTAAGAATTTGTTCAAAAAGCCTGAAATACTCTTAGTTTCTTCAAAAAGCCCAGTCTTGGGAGCAGAGTTTCTTCAGAAAGTCAAAAAAAAAAAAAAGAACGCCCGATCTCGTCTGATCTTGGAAGCTAAGCAGTGTCGGGCCTGGTTGGATGGGAGACTGCTTGGGAATACCAGGTGCTGGAAGCATTTTTGGTAAAAAAAAAAAAAAGTCTAAGAATTTGTTCAAAAAGCCTGAAATAGTCTTAGTTTCTTCAAGAAGCCCAGTCTTGGGAGCAGAGTTTCTTCAGAAAGTCAAAAAAAAAAAAAAAACGCCCGATCTCGTCTGATCTCGGAAGCATGGTCGGGCCTTGTTGGATGGGAGACCGCCTGGGAATACCAGGTGCTGGAAGCATTTTTGGTAAAAAAAATAAAATAAAAAAAAAGAGTCTAAGAATGTGTTCAAAAAGCCTGAAATAGTCTTAGTTTCTTCAAGAAGCCCAGTCTTGGGAGCAGAGTTTCTTCAGAAAGTAAAAAAAAAAAAAAAAAAAAAAAAAAAAAGTCTAAGAATTTGTTCAAAAAGCCTGAAATAGTCTTAGTTTCTTCAAGAAGCCCAGTCTTGGGAGCAGAGTTTCTTCAGAAAGTCAAAAAAAAAAAAAAGAAAGATCTTGTCTGATCTCGGTAGCTAAGCAGTGTCGGGCCTGGTTGGATGGGAGACCGCCTGGGAATACCAGGTTCTGGAAGCATTAAAAAAAAAAAAAAAAAAAAAAAAAAAAAAAGTCTAAGAATTTGTTCAAAAAGCCTGAAATAGTCTTAGTTTCTTCAAGAAGCCCAGTCTTGGGAGCAGAGTTTCTTCAGAAAGTCAAAAAAAAATAAAAAACGCCCGATCTCGTCTGATCTCGGAAGCATGGTCGGGCCTTGTTGGATGGGAGACCGCCTGGGAATACCAGGTGCTGGAAGCATTTTTGGTAAAAAAAAAAAAAAAGTCTAAGAATGTGTTCAAAAAGCCTGAAATACTCTTAGTTTCTTCAGAAAGTCAAAAAAAAAAAAAAAAAAATAAGTCTAAGAATTTGTTCAAAAAGCCTGAAATAGTCTTAGTTTCTTCAAAAAGCCCAGTCTTGGGAGCAGAGTTTCTTCAGAAAGTCAAAAAAAAAAAAAAAAATTTAAAAAAAAAGTCTAAGAATTTGTTCAAAAAGCCTGAAATAGTCTTAGTTTCTTCAAGAAGCCCAGTCTTGGGAGCAGAGTTTCTTCAGAAAGTCCAAAAAAAAAAAAAGAACGCCCGATCTCGTCTGATCTTGGAAGCTAAGCAGTGTCGGGCCTTGTTGGATGGGAGACCGCCTGGGAATACCAGGTGCTGGAAGCATTTTTGGTAAAAAAAAAAAAAAAAAAAAAAGAGTCTAAGAATGTGTTCAAAAAGCCTGAAATACTCTTAGTTTCTTCAGAAAGTCAAAAAAAATTAAAAATAAAAAAAAAGTCTAAGAATTTGTTCAAAAAGCCTGAAATAGTCTTAGTTTCTTCAAGAAGCCCAGTCTTGGGAGCAGAGTTTCTTCAGAAAGTCAAAAAAAAAAAAAAAAAAAAAAAGTCTAAGAATTTGTTCAAAAAGCCTGAAATAGTCTTAGTTTCTTCAAGAAGCCCAGTCTTGGGAGCAGAGTTTCTTCAGAAATTCAAAAAAAAAAAAAAAAAAAAAAAAAAAACGCCCGATCTCGTCTGATCTTGGAAGCTAAGCAGTGTCGGGTCTTGTTGGATGGGAGACCGCCTGGGAATACCAGGTGCTGGAAGCATTTTTGGTAAAAAAAAAAAAAAAAAAAAAAGAGTCTAAGAATGTGTTCAAAAAGCCTGAAATACTCTTAGTTTCTTCAGAAAGTCAAAAAAAAAAAAAAAAAAAAAAAAGTCTAAGAATTTGTTCAAAAAGCCTGAAATAGTCTTAGTTTCTTCAAGAAGCCCAGTCTTGGGAGCAGAGTTTCTTCAGAAAGTCAAAAAAAAATAAAAAAAAAATAAAAAAAGCCCGATCTTGTCTGATCTCGGTAGCTAAGCAGTGTCGGGCCTGGTTGGATGGGAGACCGCCTGGGAATACCAGGTTCTGGAAACATTAAAAAAAAAAAAAAAAAAAAAAAAATTAAAATCTCGGAAGCATGGTCGGGCCTTGTTGGATGGGAGACCGCCTGGGAATACCAGGTGCTGGAAGCATTTTTGGTAAAAAAAAAAAAAAAAAAAAAAAGAGTCTAAGAATGTGTTCAAAAAGCCTGAAATACTCTTAGTTTCTTCAGAAAGTCAAAAAAAAAAAAAAAAAAAAAAAAGTCTAAGAATTTGTTCAAAAAGCCTGAAATAGTCTTAGTTTCTTCAAGAAGCCCAGTCTTGGGAGCAGAGTTTCTTCAGAAAGTCAAAAAAAAAAAAAAAAAAAAAAAAGTCTAAGAATTTGTTCAAAAAGCCTGAAATACTCTTAGTTTCTTCAAAAAGCCCAGTCTTGGGAGCAGAGTTTCTTCAGAAAGTCAAAAAAAAAAAAAAAAACGCCCGATCTCGTCTGATCACGCAAGCATGGTCGGGCCTTGTTGGATGGGAGACCGCCTGGGAATACCAGGTGCTGGAAGCATTTTTGGTAAAAAAATAAAATAAAAAAAAAAGAGTCTAAGAATGTGTTCAAAAAGCCTGAAATACTCTTAGTTTCTTCAGAAAGTCAAAAAAATAAATAAATAAAAAAAGTCTAAGAATTTGTTCAAAAAGCCTGAAATAGTCTTAGTTTCTTCAAGAAGCCCAGTCTTGGGAGCAGAGTTTATTCAGAAAGTCAAAAAATAAAAAAAAAAGTCTAAGAATTTGTTCAAAAAGCCTGAAATACTCTTAGTTTCTTCAAAAAGCCCAGTCTTGGGAGCAGAGTTTCTTCAGAAAGTCAAAAAAAAAAAAAAGAACGCCCGATCTCGTCTGATCTTGGAAGCTAAGCAGTGTCGGGCCTGGTTGGATGGGAGACTGCTTGGGAATACCAGGTGCTGGAAGCATTTTTGGTAAAAAAAAAAAAAAGTCTAAGAATTTGTTCAAAAAGCCTGAAATAGTCTTAGTTTCTTCAAGAAGCCCAGTCTTGGGAGCAGAGTTTCTTCAGAAAGTCAAAAAAAAAAAAAAAACGCCCGATCTCGTCTGATCTCGGAAGCATGGTCGGGCCTTGTTGGATGGGAGACCGCCTGGGAATACCAGGTGCTGGAAGCATTTTTGGTAAAAAAAATAAAATAAAAAAAAAGAGTCTAAGAATGTGTTCAAAAAGCCTGAAATAGTCTTAGTTTCTTCAAGAAGCCCAGTCTTGGGAGCAGAGTTTCTTCAGAAAGTAAAAAAAAAAAAAAAAAAAAAAAAAAAAGTCTAAGAATTTGTTCAAAAAGCCTGAAATAGTCTTAGTTTCTTCAAGAAGCCCAGTCTTGGGAGCAGAGTTTCTTCAGAAAGTCACAAAAAAAAAAAAGAAAAAAAAAAAAGAAAGATCTTGTCTGATCTCGGTAGCTAAGCAGTGTCGGGCCTGGTTGGATGGGAGACCGCCTGGGAATACCAGGTTCTGGAAGCATTAAAAAAAAAAAAAAAAAAAAAAAAAAAAAAGAGTCTAAGAATGTGTTCAAAAAGCCTGAAATACTCTTAGTTTCTTCAGAAAGTCAAAAAAAAAAAAAAAAAAAAAGTCTAAGAATTTGTTCAAAAAGCCTGAAATAGTCTTAGTTTCTTCAAAAAGCCCAGTCTTGGGAGCAGAGTTTCTTCAGAAAGTCAAAAAAATAAAAAATAAATAAAAAAGTCTAAGAATTTGTTCAAAAAGCCTGAAATAGTCTTAGTTTCTTCAAGAAGCCCAGTCTTGGGAGCAGAGTTTCTTCAGAAAGTCAAAAAAAAAAAAAAAAAAAAAAAAGTCTAAGAATTTGTTCAAAAAGCCTGAAATACTCTTAGTTTCTTCAAAAAGCCCAGTCTTGGGAGCAGAGTTTCTTCAGAAAGTCAAAAAAAAAAAAAAAAACGCCCGATCTCGTCTGATCACGCAAGCATGGTCGGGCCTTGTTGGATGGGAGACCGCCTGGGAATACCAGGTGCTGGAAGCATTTTTGGTAAAAAAATACAATAAAAAAAAAAGAGTCTAAGAATGTGTTCAAAAAGCCTGAAATACTCTTAGTTTCTTCAGAAAGTCAAAAAAATAAATAAATAAAAAAAGTCTAAGAATTTGTTCAAAAAGCCTGAAATAGTCTTAGTTTCTTCAAGAAGCCCAGTCTTGGGAGCAGAGTTTATTCAGAAAGTCAAAAAAAAAAAAAAAAAGTCTAAGAATTTGTTCAAAAAGCCTGAAATACTCTTAGTTTCTTCAAAAAGCCCAGTCTTGGGAGCAGAGTTTCTTCAGAAAGTCAAAAAAAAAAAAAAGAACGCCCGATCTCGTCTGATCTTGGAAGCTAAGCAGTGTCGGGCCTGGTTGGATGGGAGACTGCTTGGGAATACCAGGTGCTGGAAGCATTTTTGGTAAAAAAAAAAAAAAGTCTAAGAATTTGTTCAAAAAGCCTGAAATAGTCTTAGTTTCTTCAAGAAGCCCAGTCTTGGGAGCAGAGTTTCTTCAGAAAGTCAAAAAAAAAAAAAAAACGCCCGATCTCGTCTGATCTCGGAAGCATGGTCGGGCCTTGTTGGATGGGAGACCGCCTGGGAATACCAGGTGCTGGAAGCATTTTTGGTAAAAAAAATAAAATAAAAAAAAAGAGTCTAAGAATGTGTTCAAAAAGCCTGAAATAGTCTTAGTTTCTTCAAGAAGCCCAGTCTTGGGAGCAGAGTTTCTTCAGAAAGTAAAAAAAAAAAAAAAAAAAAAAAAAAAAGTCTAAGAATTTGTTCAAAAAGCCTGAAATAGTCTTAGTTTCTTCAAGAAGCCCAGTCTTGGGAGCAGAGTTTCTTCAGAAAGTCACAAAAAAAAAAAAGAAAAAAAAAAAAGAAAGATCTTGTCTGATCTCGGTAGCTAAGCAGTGTCGGGCCTGGTTGGATGGGAGACCGCCTGGGAATACCAGGTTCTGGAAGCATTAAAAAAAAAAAAAAAAAAAAAAAAAAAAAAAGTCTAAGAATTTGTTCAAAAAGCCTGAAATAGTCTTAGTTTCTTCAAGAAGCCCAGTCTTGGGAGCAGAGTTTCTTCAGAAAGTCAAAAAAAAATAAAAAACGCCCGATCTCGTCTGATCTCGGAAGCATGGTCGGGCCTTGTTGGATGGGAGACCGCCTGGGAATACCAGGTGCTGGAAGCATTTTTGGTAAAAAAAAAAAAAAAAAAAAAAAAGAGTCTAAGAATGTGTTCAAAAAGCCTGAAATACTCTTAGTTTCTTCAGAAAGTCAAAAAAAATAAATAAATAAAAAAAGTCTAAGAATTTGTTCAAAAAGCCTGAAATAGTCTTAGTTTCTTCAAGAAGCCCAGTCTTGGGAGCAGAGTTTATTCAGAAAGTCAAAAAAAAAAAAAAAGAACGCCCGATCTCGTCTGATCTTGGAAGCTAAGCAGTGTCGGGCCTGGTTGGATGGGAGACTGCTTGGGAATACCAGGTGCTGGAAGCATTTTTGGTAAAAAAAAAAAAAAGTCTAAGAATTTGTTCAAAAAGCCTGAAATAGTCTTAGTTTCTTCAAGAAGCCCAGTCTTGGGAGCAGAGTTTCTTCAGAAAGTCAAAAAAAAAAAAAAAACGCCCGATCTCGTCTGATCTCGGAAGCATGGTCGGGCCTTGTTGGATGGGAGACCGCCTGGGAATACCAGGTGCTGGAAGCATTTTTGGTAAAAAAAATAACATAAAAAAAAAGAGTCTAAGAATGTGTTCAAAAAGCCTGAAATAGTCTTAGTTTCTTCAAGAAGCCCAGTCTTGGGAGCAGAGTTTCTTCAGAATGTAAAAAAAAAAAAAAAAAAAAAAAAAAAAGTCTAAGAATTTGTTCAAAAAGCCTGAAATAGTCTTAGTTTCTTCAAGAAGCCCAGTCTTGGGAGCAGAGTTTCTTCAGAAAGTCAAAAAAAAAAAAAAGAAAAAAAAAAAAGAAAGATCTTGTCTGATCTCGGTAGCTAAGCAGTGTCGGGCCTGGTTGGATGGGAGACCGCCTGGGAATACCAGGTTCTGGAAGCATTAAAAAAAAAAAAAAAAGAAAAAAAAAAAAAAGTCTAAGAATTTGTTCAAAAAGCCTGAAATAGTCTTAGTTTCTTCAAGAAGCCCAGTCTTGGGAGCAGAGTTTCTTCAGAAAGTCAAAAAAAAAAAAAAAAAAAAAAAAGTCTAAGAATTTGTTCAAAAAGCCTGAAATAGTCTTAGTTTCTTCAAGAAGCCCAGTCTTGGGAGCAGAGTTTCTTCAGAAAGGCAAAAAAAAAAAAAAAAAAAAAAACGCCCGATCTCGTCTGATCTCGGAAGCTAAGCAGTGTCGGGCCTGGTTGGATGGGAGACCGCCTGGGAATACCAGGTGCTGGAAGCATTTTTGGTAAAAAAAAATAAAAAAAAAGTCTAAGAATTTGTTCAAAAAGCCTGAAATAGTCTTAGTTTCTTCAAGAAGCCCAGTCTTGGGAGCAGAGTTTCTTCAGAAAGAAAAAAAACAACAACAAAAAAAGAACGCCCGATCTCGTCTGATCTCGGAAGCTAAGCAGTGTCGGGCCTGGTTGGATGGGAGACCGCCTGGGAATACCAGGTTCTGGAAACATTTAAAAAAAAAAAAAAAAAATTAAAAAAAAAAAGTCTAAGAATTTGTTCAAAAAGCCTGAAATAGTCTTAGTTTCTTCAAGAAGCCCAGTCTTGGGAGCAGAGTTTCTTCAGAAAGTCAAAAAAATAAAAAAAATAAAAAAAAAGTCTAAGAATTTGTTCAAAAAGCCTGAAATACTCTTAGTTTCTTCAAAAAGCCCAGTCTTGGGAGCAGAGTTTCTTCAGAAAGTCAAAAAAAAAAAAAAAAACGCCCGATCTCGTCTGATCACGCAAGCATGGTCGGGCCTTGTTGGATGGGAGACCGCCTGGGAATACCAGGTGCTGGAAGCATTTTTGGTAAAAAAAAAAAAAAAAAAAAAAAGAGTCTAAGAATGTGTTCAAAAAGCCTGAAATACTCTTAGTTTCTTCAGAAAGTCAAAAAAATAAATAAATAAAAAAAGTCTAAGAATTTGTTCAAAAAGCCTGAAATAGTCTTAGTTTCTTCAAGAAGCCCAGTCTTGGGAGCAGAGTTTATTCAGAAAGTCAAAAAAAAAAACAAAAAAAAAAAAAAAGTCTAAGAATTTGTTCAAAAAGCCTGAAATAGTCTTAGTTTCTTCAAGAAGCCCAGTCTTGGGAGCAGAGTTTATTCAGAAAGTCAAAAAAAAAAAAAAAAAAAAAAAAAGTCTAAGAATTTGTTCAAAAAGCCTGAAATACTCTTAGTTTCTTCAAAAAGCCCAGTCTTGGGAGCAGAGTTTCTTCAGAAAGTCAAAAAAAAAAAAAAGAACGCCCGATCTCGTCTGATCTTGGAAGCTAAGCAGTGTCGGGCCTGGTTGGATGGGAGACCGCTTGGGAATACCAGGTGCTGGAAGCATTTTTGGTAAAAAAAAAAAAAAAAAAAAAAAAAAAGTCTAAGAATTTGTTCAAAAAGCCTGAAATACTCTTAGTTTCTTCAAGAAGCCCAGTCTTGGGAGCAGAGTTTATTCAGAAAGTCAAAAAAAAAAAAAAAAAAAAAAAAAAAAGTCTAAGAATTTGTTCAAAAAGCCTGAAATACTCTTAGTTTCTTCAAAAAGCCCAGTCTTGGGAGCAGAGTTTCTTCAGAAAGTCAAAAAAAAAAAAAAAAACGCCCGATCTCGTCTGATCTCGCAAGCATGGTCGGGCCTTGTTGGATGGGAGACCGCCTGGGAATACCAGGTGCTGGAAGCATTTTTGGTAAAAAAAAATTTAAAAAAAGAAAAAAAGTCTAAGAATTTGTTCAAAAAGCCTGAAATAGTCTTAGTTTCTTCAAGAAGCCCAGTCTTGGGAGCAGAGTTTATTCAGAAAGTCAAAAAAAAAAAAAAAAAGTCTAAGAATTTGTTCAAAAAGCCTGAAATACTCTTAGTTTCTTCAAAAAGCCCAGTCTTGGGAGCAGAGTTTCTTCAGAAAGTCAAAAAAAAAAAAAAGAACGCCCGATCTCGTCTGATCTTGGAAGCTAAGCAGTGTCGGGCCTGGTTGGATGGGAGACTGCTTGGGAATACCAGGTGCTGGAAGCATTTTTGGTAAAAAAAAAAAAAAGTCTAAGAATTTGTTCAAAAAGCCTGAAATAGTCTTAGTTTCTTCAAGAAGCCCAGTCTTGGGAGCAGAGTTTCTTCAGAAAGTCAAAAAAAAAAAAAAAACGCCCGATCTCGTCTGATCTCGGAAGCATGGTCGGGCCTTGTTGGATGGGAGACCGCCTGGGAATACCAGGTGCTGGAAGCATTTTTGGTAAAAAAAATAAAATAAAAAAAAAGAGTCTAAGAATGTGTTCAAAAAGCCTGAAATAGTCTTAGTTTCTTCAAGAAGCCCAGTCTTGGGAGCAGAGTTTCTTCAGAAAGTAAAAAAAAAAAAAAAAAAAAAAAAAAAAGTCTAAGAATTTGTTCAAAAAGCCTGAAATAGTCTTAGTTTCTTCAAGAAGCCCAGTCTTGGGAGCAGAGTTTCTTCAGAAAGTCAAAAAAAAAAAAAAGAAAGATCTTGTCTGATCTCGGTAGCTAAGCAGTGTCGGGCCTGGTTGGATGGGAGACCGCCTGGGAATACCAGGTTCTGGAAGCATTAAAAAAAAAAAAAAAAAAAAAAAAAAAAAAAGTCTAAGAATTTGTTCAAAAAGCCTGAAATAGTCTTAGTTTCTTCAAGAAGCCCAGTCTTGGGAGCAGAGTTTCTTCAGAAAGTCAAAAAAAAATAAAAAACGCCCGATCTCGTCTGATCTCGGAAGCATGGTCGGGCCTTGTTGGATGGGAGACCGCCTGGGAATACCAGGTGCTGGAAGCATTTTTGGTAAAAAAAAAAAAAAAGTCTAAGAATGTGTTCAAAAAGCCTGAAATACTCTTAGTTTCTTCAGAAAGTCAAAAAAAAAAAAAAAAAAATAAGTCTAAGAATTTGTTCAAAAAGCCTGAAATAGTCTTAGTTTCTTCAAAAAGCCCAGTCTTGGGAGCAGAGTTTCTTCAGAAAGTCAAAAAAAAAAAAAAAAATTTAAAAAAAAAGTCTAAGAATTTGTTCAAAAAGCCTGAAATAGTCTTAGTTTCTTCAAGAAGCCCAGTCTTGGGAGCAGAGTTTCTTCAGAAAGTCCAAAAAAAAAAAAAGAACGCCCGATCTCGTCTGATCTTGGAAGCTAAGCAGTGTCGGGCCTTGTTGGATGGGAGACCGCCTGGGAATACCAGGTGCTGGAAGCATTTTTGGTAAAAAAAAAAAAAAAAAAAAAAGAGTCTAAGAATGTGTTCAAAAAGCCTGAAATACTCTTAGTTTCTTCAGAAAGTCAAAAAAAATTAAAAATAAAAAAAAAGTCTAAGAATTTGTTCAAAAAGCCTGAAATAGTCTTAGTTTCTTCAAGAAGCCCAGTCTTGGGAGCAGAGTTTCTTCAGAAAGTCAAAAAAAAAAAAAAAAAAAAAAAGTCTAAGAATTTGTTCAAAAAGCCTGAAATAGTCTTAGTTTCTTCAAGAAGCCCAGTCTTGGGAGCAGAGTTTCTTCAGAAATTCAAAAAAAAAAAAAAAAAAAAAAAAAAAACGCCCGATCTCGTCTGATCTTGGAAGCTAAGCAGTGTCGGGTCTTGTTGGATGGGAGACCGCCTGGGAAAACCAGGTGCTGGAAGCATTTTTGGTAAAAAAAAAAAAAAAAAAAAAAGAGTCTAAGAATGTGTTCAAAAAGCCTGAAATACTCTTAGTTTCTTCAGAAAGTCAAAAAAAAAAAAAAAAAAAAAAAGTCTAAGAATTTGTTCAAAAAGCCTGAAATAGTCTTAGTTTCTTCAAGAAGCCCAGTCTTGGGAGCAGAGTTTCTTCAGAAAGTCAAAAAAATAAAAAAAAAAAATAAAAAAAGCCCGATCTTGTCTGATCTCGGTAGCTAAGCAGTGTCGGGCCTGGTTGGATGGGAGACCGCCTGGGAATACCAGGTTCTGGAAACATTAAAAAAAAAAAAAAAAAAAAAAAATTTAAAATCTCGGAAGCATGGTCGGGCCTTGTTGGATGGGAGACCGCCTGGGAATACCAGGTGCTGGAAGCATTTTTGGTAAAAAAAAAAAAAAAAAAAAAAAGAGTCTAAGAATGTGTTCAAAAAGCCTGAAATACTCTTAGTTTCTTCAGAAAGTCAAAAAAAAAAAAAAAAAAAAAAAAAGTCTAAGAATTTGTTCAAAAAGCCTGAAATAGTCTTAGTTTCTTCAAGAAGCCCAGTCTTGGGAGCAGAGTTTCTTCAGAAAGTCAAAAAAAAAAAAAAAAAAAAAAAAGTCTAAGAATTTGTTCAAAAAGCCTGAAATACTCTTAGTTTCTTCAAAAAGCCCAGTCTTGGGAGCAGAGTTTCTTCAGAAAGTCAAAAAAAAAAAAAAAAACGCCCGATCTCGTCTGATCACGCAAGCATGGTCGGGCCTTGTTGGATGGGAGACCGCCTGGGAATACCAGGTGCTGGAAGCATTTTTGGTAAAAAAATAAAATAAAAAAAAAAGAGTCTAAGAATGTGTTCAAAAAGCCTGAAATACTCTTAGTTTCTTCAGAAAGTCAAAAAAATAAATAAATAAAAAAAGTCTAAGAATTTGTTCAAAAAGCCTGAAATAGTCTTAGTTTCTTCAAGAAGCCCAGTCTTGGGAGCAGAGTTTATTCAGAAAGTCAAAAAAAAAAAAAAAAAGTCTAAGAATTTGTTCAAAAAGCCTGAAATACTCTTAGTTTCTTCAAAAAGCCCAGTCTTGGGAGCAGAGTTTCTTCAGAAAGTCAAAAAAAAAAAAAAGAACGCCCGATCTCGTCTGATCTTGGAAGCTAAGCAGTGTCGGGCCTGGTTGGATGGGAGACTGCTTGGGAATACCAGGTGCTGGAAGCATTTTTGGTAAAAAAAAAAAAAAGTCTAAGAATTTGTTCAAAAAGCCTGAAATAGTCTTAGTTTCTTCAAGAAGCCCAGTCTTGGGAGCAGAGTTTCTTCAGAAAGTCAAAAAAAAAAAAAAAACGCCCGATCTCGTCTGATCTCGGAAGCATGGTCGGGCCTTGTTGGATGGGAGACCGCCTGGGAATACCAGGTGCTGGAAGCATTTTTGGTAAAAAAAATAAAATAAAAAAAAAGAGTCTAAGAATGTGTTCAAAAAGCCTGAAATAGTCTTAGTTTCTTCAAGAAGCCCAGTCTTGGGAGCAGAGTTTCTTCAGAAAGTAAAAAAAAAAAAAAAAAAAAAAAAAAAAGTCTAAGAATTTGTTCAAAAAGCCTGAAATAGTCTTAGTTTCTTCAAGAAGCCCAGTCTTGGGAGCAGAGTTTCTTCAGAAAGTCACAAAAAAAAAAAAGAAAAAAAAAAAAGAAAGATCTTGTCTGATCTCGGTAGCTAAGCAGTGTCGGGCCTGGTTGGATGGGAGACCGCCTGGGAATACCAGGTTCTGGAAGCATTAAAAAAAAAAAAAAAAAAAAAAAAAAAAAAAGTCTAAGAATTTGTTCAAAAAGCCTGAAATAGTCTTAGTTTCTTCAAGAAGCCCAGTCTTGGGAGCAGAGTTTCTTCAGAAAGTCAAAAAAAAATAAAAAACGCCCGATCTCGTCTGATCTCGGAAGCATGGTCGGGCCTTGTTGGATGGGAGACCGCCTGGGAATACCAGGTGCTGGAAGCATTTTTGGTAAAAAAAAAAAAAAAAAAAAAAAAGAGTCTAAGAATGTGTTCAAAAAGCCTGAAATACTCTTAGTTTCTTCAGAAAGTCAAAAAAAATAAATAAATAAAAAAAGTCTAAGAATTTGTTCAAAAAGCCTGAAATAGTCTTAGTTTCTTCAAGAAGCCCAGTCTTGGGAGCAGAGTTTCTTCAGAAAGTCAAAAAAAAAAAAAAAGAACGCCCGATCTCGTCTGATCTTGGAAGCTAAGCAGTGTCGGGCCTGGTTGGATGGGAGACTGCTTGGGAATACCAGGTGCTGGAAGCATTTTTGGTAAAAAAAAAAAAAAGTCTAAGAATTTGTTCAAAAAGCCTGAAATAGTCTTAGTTTCTTCAAGAAGCCCAGTCTTGGGAGCAGAGTTTCTTCAGAAAGTCAAAAAAAAAAAAAAAACGCCCGATCTCGTCTGATCTCGGAAGCATGGTCGGGCCTTGTTGGATGGGAGACCGCCTGGGAATACCAGGTGCTGGAAGCATTTTTGGTAAAAAAAATAAAATAAAAAAAAAGAGTCTAAGAATGTGTTCAAAAAGCCTGAAATAGTCTTAGTTTCTTCAAGAAGCCCAGTCTTGGGAGCAGAGTTTCTTCAGAATGTAAAAAAAAAAAAAAAAAAAAAAAAAAAAGTCTAAGAATTTGTTCAAAAAGCCTGAAATAGTCTTAGTTTCTTCAAGAAGCCCAGTCTTGGGAGCAGAGTTTCTTCAGAAAGTCAAAAAAAAAAAAAAGAAAAAAAAAAAAGAAAGATCTTGTCTGATCTCGGTAGCTAAGCAGTGTCGGGCCTGGTTGGATGGGAGACCGCCTGGGAATACCAGGTTCTGGAAGCATTAAAAAAAAAAAAAAAAGAAAAAAAAAAAAAAGTCTAAGAATTTGTTCAAAAAGCCTGAAATAGTCTTAGTTTCTTCAAGAAGCCCAGTCTTGGGAGCAGAGTTTCTTCAGAAAGTCAAAAAAAAATAAAAAACGCCCGATCTCGTCTGATCTCGGAAGCATGGTCGGGCCTTGTTGGATGGGAGACCGCCTGGGAATACCAGGTGCTGGAAGCATTTTTTGTAAAAAAAAAAAAAAAGTCTAAGAATGTGTTCAAAAAGCCTGAAATACTCTTAGTTTCTTCAGAAAGTCAAAAAAAAAAAAAAAAAAAAAGTCTAAGAATTTGTTCAAAAAGCCTGAAATAGTCTTAGTTTCTTCAAAAAGCCCAGTCTTGGGAGCAGAGTTTCTTCAGAAAGTCAAAAAAATAAAAAATAAATAAAAAAGTCTAAGAATTTGTTCAAAAAGCCTGAAATAGTCTTAGTTTCTTCAAGAAGCCCAGTCTTGGGAGCAGAGTTTCTTCAGAAAGTCAAAAAAAAAAAAAAAAAAAAATAAGTCTAAGAATTTGTTCAAAAAGCCTGAAATACTCTTAGTTTCTTCAAAAAGCCCAGTCTTGGGAGCAGAGTTTCTTCAGAAAGTCAAAAAAAAAAAAAAAAACGCCCGATCTCGTCTGATCACGCAAGCATGGTCGGGCCTTGTTGGATGGGAGACCGCCTGGGAATACCAGGTGCTGGAAGCATTTTTGGTAAAAAAATACAATAAAAAAAAAAGAGTCTAAGAATGTGTTCAAAAAGCCTGAAATACTCTTAGTTTCTTCAGAAAGTCAAAAAAATAAATAAATAAAAAAAGTCTAAGAATTTGTTCAAAAAGCCTGAAATAGTCTTAGTTTCTTCAAGAAGCCCAGTCTTGGGAGCAGAGTTTATTCAGAAAGTCAAAAAAAAAAAAAAAAAGTCTAAGAATTTGTTCAAAAAGCCTGAAATACTCTTAGTTTCTTCAAAAAGCCCAGTCTTGGGAGCAGAGTTTCTTCAGAAAGTCAAAAAAAAAAAAAAGAACGCCCGATCTCGTCTGATCTTGGAAGCTAAGCAGTGTCGGGCCTGGTTGGATGGGAGACTGCTTGGGAATACCAGGTGCTGGAAGCATTTTTGGTAAAAAAAAAAAAAAGTCTAAGAATTTGTTCAAAAAGCCTGAAATAGTCTTAGTTTCTTCAAGAAGCCCAGTCTTGGGAGCAGAGTTTCTTCAGAAAGTCAAAAAAAAAAAAAAAACGCCCGATCTCGTCTGATCTCGGAAGCATGGTCGGGCCTTGTTGGATGGGAGACCGCCTGGGAATACCAGGTGCTGGAAGCATTTTTGGTAAAAAAAATAAAATAAAAAAAAAGAGTCTAAGAATGTGTTCAAAAAGCCTGAAATAGTCTTAGTTTCTTCAAGAAGCCCAGTCTTGGGAGCAGAGTTTCTTCAGAAAGTAAAAAAAAAAAAAAAAAAAAAAAAAAAAGTCTAAGAATTTGTTCAAAAAGCCTGAAATAGTCTTAGTTTCTTCAAGAAGCCCAGTCTTGGGAGCAGAGTTTCTTCAGAAAGTCACAAAAAAAAAAAAGAAAAAAAAAAAAGAAAGATCTTGTCTGATCTCGGTAGCTAAGCAGTGTCGGGCCTGGTTGGATGGGAGACCGCCTGGGAATACCAGGTTCTGGAAGCATTAAAAAAAAAAAAAAAAAAAAAAAAAAAAAAAGTCTAAGAATTTGTTCAAAAAGCCTGAAATAGTCTTAGTTTCTTCAAGAAGCCCAGTCTTGGGAGCAGAGTTTCTTCAGAAAGTCAAAAAAAAATAAAAAACGCCCGATCTCGTCTGATCTCGGAAGCATGGTCGGGCCTTGTTGGATGGGAGACCGCCTGGGAATACCAGGTGCTGGAAGCATTTTTGGTAAAAAAAAAAAAAAAAAAAAAAAAGAGTCTAAGAATGTGTTCAAAAAGCCTGAAATACTCTTAGTTTCTTCAGAAAGTCAAAAAAAATAAATAAATAAAAAAAGTCTAAGAATTTGTTCAAAAAGCCTGAAATAGTCTTAGTTTCTTCAAGAAGCCCAGTCTTGGGAGCAGAGTTTATTCAGAAAGTCAAAAAAAAAAAAAAAGAACGCCCGATCTCGTCTGATCTTGGAAGCTAAGCAGTGTCGGGCCTGGTTGGATGGGAGACTGCTTGGGAATACCAGGTGCTGGAAGCATTTTTGGTAAAAAAAAAAAAAAGTCTAAGAATTTGTTCAAAAAGCCTGAAATAGTCTTAGTTTCTTCAAGAAGCCCAGTCTTGGGAGCAGAGTTTCTTCAGAAAGTCAAAAAAAAAAAAAAAACGCCCGATCTCGTCTGATCTCGGAAGCATGGTCGGGCCTTGTTGGATGGGAGACCGCCTGGGAATACCAGGTGCTGGAAGCATTTTTGGTAAAAAAAATAACATAAAAAAAAAGAGTCTAAGAATGTGTTCAAAAAGCCTGAAATAGTCTTAGTTTCTTCAAGAAGCCCAGTCTTGGGAGCAGAGTTTCTTCAGAATGTAAAAAAAAAAAAAAAAAAAAAAAAAAAAGTCTAAGAATTTGTTCAAAAAGCCTGAAATAGTCTTAGTTTCTTCAAGAAGCCCAGTCTTGGGAGCAGAGTTTCTTCAGAAAGTCAAAAAAAAAAAAAAGAAAAAAAAAAAAGAAAGATCTTGTCTGATCTCGGTAGCTAAGCAGTGTCGGGCCTGGTTGGATGGGAGACCGCCTGGGAATACCAGGTTCTGGAAGCATTAAAAAAAAAAAAAAAAGAAAAAAAAAAAAAAGTCTAAGAATTTGTTCAAAAAGCCTGAAATAGTCTTAGTTTCTTCAAGAAGCCCAGTCTTGGGAGCAGAGTTTCTTCAGAAAGTCAAAAAAAAAAAAAAAAAAAAAAAAGTCTAAGAATTTGTTCAAAAAGCCTGAAATAGTCTTAGTTTCTTCAAGAAGCCCAGTCTTGGGAGCAGAGTTTCTTCAGAAAGGCAAAAAAAAAAAAAAAAAAAAAAACGCCCGATCTCGTCTGATCTCGGAAGCTAAGCAGTGTCGGGCCTGGTTGGATGGGAGACCGCCTGGGAATACCAGGTGCTGGAAGCATTTTTGGTAAAAAAAAATAAAAAAAAAGTCTAAGAATTTGTTCAAAAAGCCTGAAATAGTCTTAGTTTCTTCAAGAAGCCCAGTCTTGGGAGCAGAGTTTCTTCAGAAAGAAAAAAAACAACAACAAAAAAAGAACGCCCGATCTCGTCTGATCTCGGAAGCTAAGCAGTGTCGGGCCTGGTTGGATGGGAGACCGCCTGGGAATACCAGGTTCTGGAAACATTTAAAAAAAAAAAAAAAAAATTAAAAAAAAAAAGTCTAAGAATTTGTTCAAAAAGCCTGAAATAGTCTTAGTTTCTTCAAGAAGCCCAGTCTTGGGAGCAGAGTTTCTTCAGAAAGTCAAAAAAATAAAAAAAATAAAAAAAAAGTCTAAGAATTTGTTCAAAAAGCCTGAAATACTCTTAGTTTCTTCAAAAAGCCCAGTCTTGGGAGCAGAGTTTCTTCAGAAAGTCAAAAAAAAAAAAAAAAACGCCCGATCTCGTCTGATCACGCAAGCATGGTCGGGCCTTGTTGGATGGGAGACCGCCTGGGAATACCAGGTGCTGGAAGCATTTTTGGTAAAAAAAAAAAAAAAAAAAAAAAGAGTCTAAGAATGTGTTCAAAAAGCCTGAAATACTCTTAGTTTCTTCAGAAAGTCAAAAAAATAAATAAATAAAAAAAGTCTAAGAATTTGTTCAAAAAGCCTGAAATAGTCTTAGTTTCTTCAAGAAGCCCAGTCTTGGGAGCAGAGTTTATTCAGAAAGTCAAAAAAAAAAACAAAAAAAAAAAAAAAGTCTAAGAATTTGTTCAAAAAGCCTGAAATAGTCTTAGTTTCTTCAAGAAGCCCAGTCTTGGGAGCAGAGTTTATTCAGAAAGTCAAAAAAAAAAAAAAAAAAAAAAAAAGTCTAAGAATTTGTTCAAAAAGCCTGAAATACTCTTAGTTTCTTCAAAAAGCCCAGTCTTGGGAGCAGAGTTTCTTCAGAAAGTCAAAAAAAAAAAAAAGAACGCCCGATCTCGTCTGATCTTGGAAGCTAAGCAGTGTCGGGCCTGGTTGGATGGGAGACCGCTTGGGAATACCAGGTGCTGGAAGCATTTTTGGTAAAAAAAAAAAAAAAAAAAAAAAAAAAGTCTAAGAATTTGTTCAAAAAGCCTGAAATACTCTTAGTTTCTTCAAGAAGCCCAGTCTTGGGAGCAGAGTTTATTCAGAAAGTCAAAAAAAAAAAAAAAAAAAAAAAAAAAAGTCTAAGAATTTGTTCAAAAAGCCTGAAATACTCTTAGTTTCTTCAAAAAGCCCAGTCTTGGGAGCAGAGTTTCTTCAGAAAGTCAAAAAAAAAAAAAAAAACGCCCGATCTCGTCTGATCTCGCAAGCATGGTCGGGCCTTGTTGGATGGGAGACCGCCTGGGAATACCAGGTGCTGGAAGCATTTTTGGTAAAAAAAAATTTAAAAAAAGAAAAAAAGTCTAAGAATTTGTTCAAAAAGCCTGAAATAGTCTTAGTTTCTTCAAGAAGCCCAGTCTTGGGAGCAGAGTTTATTCAGAAAGTCAAAAAAAAAAAAAAAAAGTCTAAGAATTTGTTCAAAAAGCCTGAAATACTCTTAGTTTCTTCAAAAAGCCCAGTCTTGGGAGCAGAGTTTCTTCAGAAAGTCAAAAAAAAAAAAAAGAACGCCCGATCTCGTCTGATCTTGGAAGCTAAGCAGTGTCGGGCCTGGTTGGATGGGAGACTGCTTGGGAATACCAGGTGCTGGAAGCATTTTTGGTAAAAAAAAAAAAAAGTCTAAGAATTTGTTCAAAAAGCCTGAAATAGTCTTAGTTTCTTCAAGAAGCCCAGTCTTGGGAGCAGAGTTTCTTCAGAAAGTCAAAAAAAAAAAAAAAACGCCCGATCTCGTCTGATCTCGGAAGCATGGTCGGGCCTTGTTGGATGGGAGACCGCCTGGGAATACCAGGTGCTGGAAGCATTTTTGGTAAAAAAAATAAAATAAAAAAAAAGAGTCTAAGAATGTGTTCAAAAAGCCTGAAATAGTCTTAGTTTCTTCAAGAAGCCCAGTCTTGGGAGCAGAGTTTCTTCAGAAAGTAAAAAAAAAAAAAAAAAAAAAAAAAAAAGTCTAAGAATTTGTTCAAAAAGCCTGAAATAGTCTTAGTTTCTTCAAGAAGCCCAGTCTTGGGAGCAGAGTTTCTTCAGAAAGTCAAAAAAAAAAAAAAGAAAGATCTTGTCTGATCTCGGTAGCTAAGCAGTGTCGGGCCTGGTTGGATGGGAGACCGCCTGGGAATACCAGGTTCTGGAAGCATTAAAAAAAAAAAAAAAAAAAAAAAAAAAAAAAGTCTAAGAATTTGTTCAAAAAGCCTGAAATAGTCTTAGTTTCTTCAAGAAGCCCAGTCTTGGGAGCAGAGTTTCTTCAGAAAGTCAAAAAAAAATAAAAAACGCCCGATCTCGTCTGATCTCGGAAGCATGGTCGGGCCTTGTTGGATGGGAGACCGCCTGGGAATACCAGGTGCTGGAAGCATTTTTGGTAAAAAAAAAAAAAAAGTCTAAGAATGTGTTCAAAAAGCCTGAAATACTCTTAGTTTCTTCAGAAAGTCAAAAAAAAAAAAAAAAAAATAAGTCTAAGAATTTGTTCAAAAAGCCTGAAATAGTCTTAGTTTCTTCAAAAAGCCCAGTCTTGGGAGCAGAGTTTCTTCAGAAAGTCAAAAAAAAAAAAAAAAATTTAAAAAAAAAGTCTAAGAATTTGTTCAAAAAGCCTGAAATAGTCTTAGTTTCTTCAAGAAGCCCAGTCTTGGGAGCAGAGTTTCTTCAGAAAGTCCAAAAAAAAAAAAAGAACGCCCGATCTCGTCTGATCTTGGAAGCTAAGCAGTGTCGGGCCTTGTTGGATGGGAGACCGCCTGGGAATACCAGGTGCTGGAAGCATTTTTGGTAAAAAAAAAAAAAAAAAAAAAAGAGTCTAAGAATGTGTTCAAAAAGCCTGAAATACTCTTAGTTTCTTCAGAAAGTCAAAAAAAATTAAAAATAAAAAAAAAGTCTAAGAATTTGTTCAAAAAGCCTGAAATAGTCTTAGTTTCTTCAAGAAGCCCAGTCTTGGGAGCAGAGTTTCTTCAGAAAGTCAAAAAAAAAAAAAAAAAAAAAAAGTCTAAGAATTTGTTCAAAAAGCCTGAAATAGTCTTAGTTTCTTCAAGAAGCCCAGTCTTGGGAGCAGAGTTTCTTCAGAAATTCAAAAAAAAAAAAAAAAAAAAAAAAAAAACGCCCGATCTCGTCTGATCTTGGAAGCTAAGCAGTGTCGGGTCTTGTTGGATGGGAGACCGCCTGGGAAAACCAGGTGCTGGAAGCATTTTTGGTAAAAAAAAAAAAAAAAAAAAAAGAGTCTAAGAATGTGTTCAAAAAGCCTGAAATACTCTTAGTTTCTTCAGAAAGTCAAAAAAAAAAAAAAAAAAAAAAAAGTCTAAGAATTTGTTCAAAAAGCCTGAAATAGTCTTAGTTTCTTCAAGAAGCCCAGTCTTGGGAGCAGAGTTTCTTCAGAAAGTCAAAAAAATAAAAAAAAAAAATAAAAAAAGCCCGATCTTGTCTGATCTCGGTAGCTAAGCAGTGTCGGGCCTGGTTGGATGGGAGACCGCCTGGGAATACCAGGTTCTGGAAACATTAAAAAAAAAAAAAAAAAAAAAAAATTTAAAATCTCGGAAGCATGGTCGGGCCTTGTTGGATGGGAGACCGCCTGGGAATACCAGGTGCTGGAAGCATTTTTGGTAAAAAAAAAAAAAAAAAAAAAAAGAGTCTAAGAATGTGTTCAAAAAGCCTGAAATACTCTTAGTTTCTTCAGAAAGTCAAAAAAAAAAAAAAAAAAAAAAAAAGTCTAAGAATTTGTTCAAAAAGCCTGAAATAGTCTTAGTTTCTTCAAGAAGCCCAGTCTTGGGAGCAGAGTTTCTTCAGAAAGTCAAAAAAAAAAAAAAAAAAAAAAAAGTCTAAGAATTTGTTCAAAAAGCCTGAAATACTCTTAGTTTCTTCAAAAAGCCCAGTCTTGGGAGCAGAGTTTCTTCAGAAAGTCAAAAAAAAAAAAAAAAACGCCCGATCTCGTCTGATCACGCAAGCATGGTCGGGCCTTGTTGGATGGGAGACCGCCTGGGAATACCAGGTGCTGGAAGCATTTTTGGTAAAAAAATAAAATAAAAAAAAAAGAGTCTAAGAATGTGTTCAAAAAGCCTGAAATACTCTTAGTTTCTTCAGAAAGTCAAAAAAATAAATAAATAAAAAAAGTCTAAGAATTTGTTCAAAAAGCCTGAAATAGTCTTAGTTTCTTCAAGAAGCCCAGTCTTGGGAGCAGAGTTTATTCAGAAAGTCAAAAAAAAAAAAAAAAAGTCTAAGAATTTGTTCAAAAAGCCTGAAATACTCTTAGTTTCTTCAAAAAGCCCAGTCTTGGGAGCAGAGTTTCTTCAGAAAGTCAAAAAAAAAAAAAAGAACGCCCGATCTCGTCTGATCTTGGAAGCTAAGCAGTGTCGGGCCTGGTTGGATGGGAGACTGCTTGGGAATACCAGGTGCTGGAAGCATTTTTGGTAAAAAAAAAAAAAAGTCTAAGAATTTGTTCAAAAAGCCTGAAATAGTCTTAGTTTCTTCAAGAAGCCCAGTCTTGGGAGCAGAGTTTCTTCAGAAAGTCAAAAAAAAAAAAAAAACGCCCGATCTCGTCTGATCTCGGAAGCATGGTCGGGCCTTGTTGGATGGGAGACCGCCTGGGAATACCAGGTGCTGGAAGCATTTTTGGTAAAAAAAATAAAATAAAAAAAAAGAGTCTAAGAATGTGTTCAAAAAGCCTGAAATAGTCTTAGTTTCTTCAAGAAGCCCAGTCTTGGGAGCAGAGTTTCTTCAGAAAGTAAAAAAAAAAAAAAAAAAAAAAAAAAAAGTCTAAGAATTTGTTCAAAAAGCCTGAAATAGTCTTAGTTTCTTCAAGAAGCCCAGTCTTGGGAGCAGAGTTTCTTCAGAAAGTCACAAAAAAAAAAAAGAAAAAAAAAAAAGAAAGATCTTGTCTGATCTCGGTAGCTAAGCAGTGTCGGGCCTGGTTGGATGGGAGACCGCCTGGGAATACCAGGTTCTGGAAGCATTAAAAAAAAAAAAAAAAAAAAAAAAAAAAAAAGTCTAAGAATTTGTTCAAAAAGCCTGAAATAGTCTTAGTTTCTTCAAGAAGCCCAGTCTTGGGAGCAGAGTTTCTTCAGAAAGTCAAAAAAAAATAAAAAACGCCCGATCTCGTCTGATCTCGGAAGCATGGTCGGGCCTTGTTGGATGGGAGACCGCCTGGGAATACCAGGTGCTGGAAGCATTTTTGGTAAAAAAAAAAAAAAAAAAAAAAAAGAGTCTAAGAATGTGTTCAAAAAGCCTGAAATACTCTTAGTTTCTTCAGAAAGTCAAAAAAAATAAATAAATAAAAAAAGTCTAAGAATTTGTTCAAAAAGCCTGAAATAGTCTTAGTTTCTTCAAGAAGCCCAGTCTTGGGAGCAGAGTTTCTTCAGAAAGTCAAAAAAAAAAAAAAAGAACGCCCGATCTCGTCTGATCTTGGAAGCTAAGCAGTGTCGGGCCTGGTTGGATGGGAGACTGCTTGGGAATACCAGGTGCTGGAAGCATTTTTGGTAAAAAAAAAAAAAAGTCTAAGAATTTGTTCAAAAAGCCTGAAATAGTCTTAGTTTCTTCAAGAAGCCCAGTCTTGGGAGCAGAGTTTCTTCAGAAAGTCAAAAAAAAAAAAAAAACGCCCGATCTCGTCTGATCTCGGAAGCATGGTCGGGCCTTGTTGGATGGGAGACCGCCTGGGAATACCAGGTGCTGGAAGCATTTTTGGTAAAAAAAATAAAATAAAAAAAAAGAGTCTAAGAATGTGTTCAAAAAGCCTGAAATAGTCTTAGTTTCTTCAAGAAGCCCAGTCTTGGGAGCAGAGTTTCTTCAGAATGTAAAAAAAAAAAAAAAAAAAAAAAAAAAAGTCTAAGAATTTGTTCAAAAAGCCTGAAATAGTCTTAGTTTCTTCAAGAAGCCCAGTCTTGGGAGCAGAGTTTCTTCAGAAAGTCAAAAAAAAAAAAAAGAAAAAAAAAAAAGAAAGATCTTGTCTGATCTCGGTAGCTAAGCAGTGTCGGGCCTGGTTGGATGGGAGACCGCCTGGGAATACCAGGTTCTGGAAGCATTAAAAAAAAAAAAAAAAGAAAAAAAAAAAAAAGTCTAAGAATTTGTTCAAAAAGCCTGAAATAGTCTTAGTTTCTTCAAGAAGCCCAGTCTTGGGAGCAGAGTTTCTTCAGAAAGTCAAAAAAAAATAAAAAACGCCCGATCTCGTCTGATCTCGGAAGCATGGTCGGGCCTTGTTGGATGGGAGACCGCCTGGGAATACCAGGTGCTGGAAGCATTTTTTGTAAAAAAAAAAAAAAAGTCTAAGAATGTGTTCAAAAAGCCTGAAATACTCTTAGTTTCTTCAGAAAGTCAAAAAAAAAAAAAAAAAAAAAGTCTAAGAATTTGTTCAAAAAGCCTGAAATAGTCTTAGTTTCTTCAAAAAGCCCAGTCTTGGGAGCAGAGTTTCTTCAGAAAGTCAAAAAAATAAAAAATAAATAAAAAAGTCTAAGAATTTGTTCAAAAAGCCTGAAATAGTCTTAGTTTCTTCAAGAAGCCCAGTCTTGGGAGCAGAGTTTCTTCAGAAAGTCAAAAAAAAAAAAAAAAAAAAATAAGTCTAAGAATTTGTTCAAAAAGCCTGAAATACTCTTAGTTTCTTCAAAAAGCCCAGTCTTGGGAGCAGAGTTTCTTCAGAAAGTCAAAAAAAAAAAAAAAAACGCCCGATCTCGTCTGATCACGCAAGCATGGTCGGGCCTTGTTGGATGGGAGACCGCCTGGGAATACCAGGTGCTGGAAGCATTTTTGGTAAAAAAATAAAATAAAAAAAAAAGAGTCTAAGAATGTGTTCAAAAAGCCTGAAATACTCTTAGTTTCTTCAGAAAGTCAAAAAAATAAATAAATAAAAAAAGTCTAAGAATTTGTTCAAAAAGCCTGAAATAGTCTTAGTTTCTTCAAGAAGCCCAGTCTTGGGAGCAGAGTTTATTCAGAAAGTCAAAAAAAAAAAAAAAAGTCTAAGAATTTGTTCAAAAAGCCTGAAATACTCTTAGTTTCTTCAAAAAGCCCAGTCTTGGGAGCAGAGTTTCTTCAGAAAGTCAAAAAAAAAAAAAAGAACGCCCGATCTCGTCTGATCTTGGAAGCTAAGCAGTGTCGGGCCTGGTTGGATGGGAGACTGCTTGGGAATACCAGGTGCTGGAAGCATTTTTGGTAAAAAAAAAAAAAAGTCTAAGAATTTGTTCAAAAAGCCTGAAATAGTCTTAGTTTCTTCAAGAAGCCCAGTCTTGGGAGCAGAGTTTCTTCAGAAAGTCAAAAAAAAAAAAAAAACGCCCGATCTCGTCTGATCTCGGAAGCATGGTCGGGCCTTGTTGGATGGGAGACCGCCTGGGAATACCAGGTGCTGGAAGCATTTTTGGTAAAAAAAATAAAATAAAAAAAAAGAGTCTAAGAATGTGTTCAAAAAGCCTGAAATAGTCTTAGTTTCTTCAAGAAGCCCAGTCTTGGGAGCAGAGTTTCTTCAGAAAGTAAAAAAAAAAAAAAAAAAAAAAAAAAAAGTCTAAGAATTTGTTCAAAAAGCCTGAAATAGTCTTAGTTTCTTCAAGAAGCCCAGTCTTGGGAGCAGAGTTTCTTCAGAAAGTCAAAAAAAAAAAAAAAAAAAAAAAAGTCTAAGAATTTGTTCAAAAAGCCTGAAATACTCTTAGTTTCTTCAAAAAGCCCAGTCTTGGGAGCAGAGTTTCTTCAGAAAGTCAAAAAAAAAAAAAAAAAACGCCCGATCTCGTCTGATCACGCAAGCATGGTCGGGCCTTGTTGGATGGGAGACCGCCTGGGAATACCAGGTGCTGGAAGCATTTTTGGTAAAAAAATAAAATAAAAAAAAAAGAGTCTAAGAATGTGTTCAAAAAGCCTGAAATACTCTTAGTTTCTTCAGAAAGTCAAAAAAATAAATAAATAAAAAAAGTCTAAGAATTTGTTCAAAAAGCCTGAAATAGTCTTAGTTTCTTCAAGAAGCCCAGTCTTGGGAGCAGAGTTTATTCAGAAAGTCAAAAAAAAAAAAAAAAAGTCTAAGAATTTGTTCAAAAAGCCTGAAATACTCTTAGTTTCTTCAAAAAGCCCAGTCTTGGGAGCAGAGTTTCTTCAGAAAGTCAAAAAAAAAAAAAAGAACGCCCGATCTCGTCTGATCTTGGAAGCTAAGCAGTGTCGGGCCTGGTTGGATGGGAGACTGCTTGGGAATACCAGGTGCTGGAAGCATTTTTGGTAAAAAAAAAAAAAAGTCTAAGAATTTGTTCAAAAAGCCTGAAATAGTCTTAGTTTCTTCAAGAAGCCCAGTCTTGGGAGCAGAGTTTCTTCAGAAAGTCAAAAAAAAAAAAAAAACGCCCGATCTCGTCTGATCTCGGAAGCATGGTCGGGCCTTGTTGGATGGGAGACCGCCTGGGAATACCAGGTGCTGGAAGCATTTTTGGTAAAAAAAATAAAATAAAAAAAAAGAGTCTAAGAATGTGTTCAAAAAGCCTGAAATAGTCTTAGTTTCTTCAAGAAGCCCAGTCTTGGGAGCAGAGTTTCTTCAGAAAGTAAAAAAAAAAAAAAAAAAAAAAAAAAAAGTCTAAGAATTTGTTCAAAAAGCCTGAAATAGTCTTAGTTTCTTCAAGAAGCCCAGTCTTGGGAGCAGAGTTTCTTCAGAAAGTCACAAAAAAAAAAAAGAAAAAAAAAAAAGAAAGATCTTGTCTGATCTCGGTAGCTAAGCAGTGTCGGGCCTGGTTGGATGGGAGACCGCCTGGGAATACCAGGTTCTGGAAGCATTAAAAAAAAAAAAAAAAAAAAAAAAAAAAAAAGTCTAAGAATTTGTTCAAAAAGCCTGAAATAGTCTTAGTTTCTTCAAGAAGCCCAGTCTTGGGAGCAGAGTTTCTTCAGAAAGTCAAAAAAAAATAAAAAACGCCCGATCTCGTCTGATCTCGGAAGCATGGTCGGGCCTTGTTGGATGGGAGACCGCCTGGGAATACCAGGTGCTGGAAGCATTTTTGGTAAAAAAAAAAAAAAAAAAAAAAAAGAGTCTAAGAATGTGTTCAAAAAGCCTGAAATACTCTTAGTTTCTTCAGAAAGTCAAAAAAAATAAATAAATAAAAAAAGTCTAAGAATTTGTTCAAAAAGCCTGAAATAGTCTTAGTTTCTTCAAGAAGCCCAGTCTTGGGAGCAGAGTTTATTCAGAAAGTCAAAAAAAAAAAAAAAAAGTCTAAGAATTTGTTCAAAAAGCCTGAAATACTCTTAGTTTCTTCAAAAAGCCCAGTCTTGGGAGCAGAGTTTCTTCAGAAAGTCAAAAAAAAAAAAAAAGAACGCCCGATCTCGTCTGATCTTGGAAGCTAAGCAGTGTCGGGCCTGGTTGGATGGGAGACTGCTTGGGAATACCAGGTGCTGGAAGCATTTTTGGTAAAAAAAAAAAAAAGTCTAAGAATTTGTTCAAAAAGCCTGAAATAGTCTTAGTTTCTTCAAGAAGCCCAGTCTTGGGAGCAGAGTTTCTTCAGAAAGTCAAAAAAAAAAAAAAAACGCCCGATCTCGTCTGATCTCGGAAGCATGGTCGGGCCTTGTTGGATGGGAGACCGCCTGGGAATACCAGGTGCTGGAAGCATTTTTGGTAAAAAAAATAAAATAAAAAAAAAGAGTCTAAGAATGTGTTCAAAAAGCCTGAAATAGTCTTAGTTTCTTCAAGAAGCCCAGTCTTGGGAGCAGAGTTTCTTCAGAAAGTCAAAAAAAAAAAAAAAGAACGCCCGATCTCGTCTGATCTTGGAAGCTAAGCAGTGTCGGGCCTGGTTGGATGGGAGACCGCTTGGGAATACCAGGTGCTGGAAGCATTTTTGGTAAAAAAAAAAAAAAAAAAAAAAAAAAAAGTCTAAGAATTTGTTCAAAAAGCCTGAAATACTCTTAGTTTCTTCAAGAAGCCCAGTCTTGGGAGCAGAGTTTATTCAGAAAGTCAAAAAAAAAAAAAAAAAAAAAAAAAAAGTCTAAGAATTTGTTCAAAAAGCCTGAAATACTCTTAGTTTCTTCAAAAAGCCCAGTCTTGGGAGCAGAGTTTCTTCAGAAAGTCAAAAAAAAAAAAAAACCGCCCGATCTCGTCTGATCTCGCAAGCATGGTCGGGCCTTGTTGGATGGGAGACCGCCTGGGAATACCAGGTGCTGGAAGCATTTTTGGTAAAAAAAAAAAAAAAAAAAAAAGAGTCTAAGAATGTGTTCAAAAAGCCTGAAATACTCTTAGTTTCTTCAGAAAGTCAAAAAAAAAAAAAAAAAAAAAAGTCTAAGAATTTGTTCAAAAAGCCTGAAATAGTCTTAGTTTCTTCAAGAAGCCCAGTCTTGGGAGCAGAGTTTATTCAGAAAGTCAAAAAAAAAAAAAAAAGTCTAAGAATTTGTTCAAAAAGCCTGAAATACTCTTAGTTTCTTCAAAAAGCCCAGTCTTGGGAGCAGAGTTTCTTCAGAAAGTCAAAAAAAAAAAAAGAACGCCCGATCTCGTCTGATCTTGGAAGCTAAGCAGTGTCGGGCCTGGTTGGATGGGAGACTGCTTGGGAATACCAGGTGCTGGAAGCATTTTTGGTAAAAAAAAAAAAAAGTCTAAGAATTTTTTCAAAAAGCCTGAAATAGTCTTAGTTTCTTCAAGAAGCCCAGTCTTGGGAGCAGAGTTTCTTCAGAAAGTCAAAAAAAAAAAAAAGAAAAAAAAAAAAGAAAGATCTTGTCTGATCTCGGTAGCTAAGCAGTGTCGGGCCTGGTTGGATGGGAGACCGCCTGGGAATACCAGGTTCTGGAAGCATTAAAAAAAAAATAAAAAAAAAATAAAAAAAAAGTCTAAGAATTTGTTCAAAAACCCTGAAATAGTCTTAGTTTCTTCAAGAAGCCCAGTCTTGGGAGCAGAGTTTCTTCAGAAAGTCAAAAAAAAAAAAAAAACGCCCGATCTCGTCTGATCTCGGAAGCATGGTCGGGCCTTGTTGGATGGGAGACCGCCTGGGAATACCAGGTGCTGGAAGCATTTTTGGTAAAAAAAATAAAATAAAAAAAAAGAGTCTAAGAATGTGTTCAAAAAGCCTGAAATAGTCTTAGTTTCTTCAAGAAGCCCAGTCTTGGGAGAAGAGTTTCTTCAGAAAGTAAAAAAAAAAAAAAGTCTAAGAATTTGTTCAAAAAGCCTGAAATAGTCTTAGTTTCTTCAAGAAGCCCAGTCTTGGGAGCAGAGTTTCTTCAGAAAGTCAAAAAAAAAAAAGAAAGATCTTGTCTGATCTCGGTAGCTAAGCAGTGTCGGGCCTGGTTGGATGGGAGACCGCCTGGGAATACCAGGTTCTGGAAGCATAAAAAAAAAAAAAAAAAAAAAAAAAAAAAAAAAGTCTAAGAATTTGTTCAAAAAGCCTGAAATAGTCTTAGTTTCTTCAAGAAGCCCAGTCTTGGGAGCAGAGTTTCTTCAGAAAGTCAAAAAAAAAAAAAAAAAAAAAAAAAAGAAAGATCTTGTCTGATCTCGGTAGCTAAGCAGTGTCGGGCCTGGTTGGATGGGAGACCGCCTGGGAATACCAGGTTCTGGAAGCATTAAAAAAAAAAAAAAAAAAAAAAAAAAAAAAAGTCTAAGAATTTGTTCAAAAAGCCTGAAATAGTCTTAGTTTCTTCAAGAAGCCCAGTCTTGGGAGCAGAGTTTCTTCAGAAAGTCAAAAAAAAATAAAAAACGCCCGATCTCGTCTGATCTCGGAAGCATGGTCGGGCCTTGTTGGATGGGAGACCGCCTGGGAATACCAGGTGCTGGAAGCATTTTTGGTAAAAAAAAAAAAAAAAAAAAAAAGAGTCTAAGAATGTGTTCAAAAAGCCTGAAATACTCTTAGTTTCTTCAGAAAGTCAAAAAAAATAAATAAATTAAAAAAGTCTAAGAATTTGTTCAAAAAGCCTGAAATAGTCTTAGTTTCTTCAAGAAGCCCAGTCTTGGGAGCAGAGTTTATTCAGAAAGTCAAAAAAAAAAAAAAAAGTCTAAGAATTTGTTCAAAAAGCCTGAAATACTCTTAGTTTCTTCAAAAAGCCCAGTCTTGGGAGCAGAGTTTCTTCAGAAAGTCAAAAAAAAAAAAAAGAACGCCCGATCTCGTCTGATCTTGGAAGCTAAGCAGTGTCGGGCCTGGTTGGATGGGAGACTGCTTGGGAATACCAGGTGCTGGAAGCATTTTTGGTAAAAAAAAAAAAAAGTCTAAGAATTTGTTCAAAAAGCCTGAAATAGTCTTAGTTTCTTCAAGAAGCCCAGTCTTGGGAGCAGAGTTTCTTCAGAAAGTCAAAAAAAAAAAAAAAACGCCCGATCTCGTCTGATCTCGCAAGCATGGTCGGGCCTTGTTGGATGGGAGACCGCCTGGGAATACCAGGTGCTGGAAGCATTTTTGGTAAAAAAAAAAAAGCATGGTCGGGCCTTGTTGGATGGGAGACCGCCTGGGAATACCAGGTGCTGGAAGCATTTTTTGTAAAAAAAAAAAAAAAGTCTAAGAATGTGTTCAAAAAGCCTGAAATACTCTTAGTTTCTTCAGAAAGTCAAAAAAAAAAAAAAAAAAAAAGTCTAAGAATTTGTTCAAAAAGCCTGAAATAGTCTTAGTTTCTTCAAAAAGCCCAGTCTTGGGAGCAGAGTTTCTTCAGAAAGTCAAAAAAATAAAAAAAATAAAAAAAAAAAGTCTAAGAATTTGTTCAAAAAGCCTGAAATAGTCTTAGTTTCTTCAAGAAGCCCAGTCTTGGGAGCAGAGTTTCTTCAGAAAGTCCAAAAAAAATAAAAAAATTTCTTCAGAAAGTCAAAAAAAAAAAAAAAACGCCCGATCTCGTCTGATCTCGGAAGCATGGTCGGGCCTTGTTGGATGGGAGACCGCCTGGGAATACCAGGTGCTGGAAGCATTTTTGGTAAAAAAAATTAAATAAAAAAAAAGAGTCTAAGAATGTGTTCAAAAAGCCTGAAATAGTCTTAGTTTCTTCAAGAAGCCCAGTCTTGGGAGCAGAGTTTCTTCAGAATGTAAAAAAAAAAAAAAAAAAAAAAAAAAAAAGTCTAAGAATTTGTTCAAAAAGCCTGAAATAGTCTTAGTTTCTTCAAGAAGCCCAGTCTTGGGAGCAGAGTTTCTTCAGAAAGTCAAAAAAAAAAAAAAGAAAAAAAAAAAAGAAAGATCTTGTCTGATCTCGGTAGCTAAGCAGTGTCGGGCCTGGTTGGATGGGAGACCGCCTGGGAATACCAGGTTCTGGAAGCATTAAAAAAAAAAAAAAAGAAAAAAAAAAAAAAGTCTAAGAATTTGTTCAAAAAGCCTGAAATAGTCTTAGTTTCTTCAAGAAGCCCAGTCTTGGGAGCAGAGTTTCTTCAGAAAGTCAAAAAAAAATAAAAAACGCCCGATCTCGTCTGATCTTGGAAGCTAAGCAGTGTCGGGCCTTGTTGGATGGGAGACCGCCTGGGAATACCAGGTGCTGGAAGCATTTTTGGTAAAAAAAAAAAAAAAAAAAAAAGAGTCTAAGAATGTGTTCAAAAAGCCTGAAATACTCTTAGTTTCTTCAGAAAGTCAAAAAAAATAAAAAATAAAAAAAAAGTCTAAGAATTTGTTCAAAAAGCCTGAAATAGTCTTAGTTTCTTCAAGAAGCCCAGTCTTGGGAGCAGAGTTTCTTCAGAAAGAAAAAAAACAACAACAAAAAAAGAACGCCCGATCTCGTCTGATCTCGGAAGCTAAGCAGTGTCGGGCCTGGTTGGATGGGAGACCGCTTGGGAATACCAGGTGCTGGAAGCATTTTTGGTAAAAAAAAAAAAAAAAAAAAAAAAAAAGTCTAAGAATTTGTTCAAAAAGCCTGAAATACTCTTAGTTTCTTCAAGAAGCCCAGTCTTGGGAGCAGAGTTTATTCAGAAAGTCAAAAAAAAAAAAAAAAAAAAAAAAAAAGTCTAAGAATTTGTTCAAAAAGCCTGAAATACTCTTAGTTTCTTCAAGAAGCCCAGTCTTGGGAGCAGAGTTTATTCAGAAAGTCAAAAAAAAAAAAAAAAAAAAAAAAAAAAGTCTAAGAATTTGTTCAAAAAGCCTGAAATACTCTTAGTTTCTTCAAGAAGCCCAGTCTTGGGAGCAGAGTTTATTCAGAAAGTCAAAAAAAAAAAAAAAAGTCTAAGAATTTGTTCAAAAAGCCTGAAATACTCTTAGTTTCTTCAAAAAGCCCAGTCTTGGGAGCAGAGTTTCTTCAGAAAGTCAAAAAAAAAAAAAAGAACGCCCGATCTCGTCTGATCTTGGAAGCTAAGCAGTGTCGGGCCTGGTTGGATGGGAGACCGCTTGGGAATACCAGGTGCTGGAAGCATTTTTGGTAAAAAAAAAAAAAAAAAAAAAAAAAAAGTCTAAGAATTTGTTCAAAAAGCCTGAAATACTCTTAGTTTCTTCAAGAAGCCCAGTCTTGGGAGCAGAGTTTATTCAGAAAGTCAAAAAAAAAAAAAAAAAAAAAAAAAAAGTCTAAGAATTTGTTCAAAAAGCCTGAAATACTCTTAGTTTCTTCAAGAAGCCCAGTCTTGGGAGCAGAGTTTCTTCAGAAAGTCAAAAAAAAAAAAAAAACGCCCGATCTCGTCTGATCTCGCAAGCATGGTCGGGCCTTGTTGGATGGGAGACCGCCTGGGAATACCAGGTGCTGGAAGCATTTTTGGTAAAAAAAAAAAAAAAAAAAAAAAAGAGTCTAAGAATGTGTTCAAAAAGCCTGAAATACTCTTAGTTTCTTCAGAAAGTCAAAAAAAATAAATAAATAAAAAAAGTCTAAGAATTTGTTCAAAAAGCCTGAAATAGTCTTAGTTTCTTCAAGAAGCCCAGTCTTGGGAGCAGAGTTTATTCAGAAAGTCAAAAAAAAAAAAAAAAAAGTCTAAGAATTTGTTCAAAAAGCCTGAAATACTCTTAGTTTCTTCAAAAAGCCCAGTCTTGGGAGCAGAGTTTCTTCAGAAAGTCAAAAAAAAAAAAAAGAACGCCCGATCTCGTCTGATCTTGGAAGCTAAGCAGTGTCGGGCCTGGTTGGATGGAAGACTGCTTGGGAATACCAGGTGCTGGAAGCATTTTTGGTAAAAAAAAAAAAAAGTCTAAGAATTTGTTCAAAAAGCCTGAAATAGTCTTAGTTTCTTCAAGAAGCCCAGTCTTGGGAGCAGAGTTTCTTCAGAAAGTCAAAAAAAAAAAAAAAACGCCCGATCTCGTCTGATCTCGGAAGCATGGTCGGGCCTTGTTGGATGGGAGACCGCCTGGGAATACCAGGTGCTGGAAGCATTTTTGGTAAAAAAAATAAAATAAAAAAAAAGAGTCTAAGAATGTGTTCAAAAAGCCTGAAATAGTCTTAGTTTCTTCAAGAAGCCCAGTCTTGGGAGCAGAGTTTCTTCAGAAAGTAAAAAAAAAAAAAAAAAAAAAAAAAAAGTCTAAGAATTTGTTCAAAAAGCCTGAAATAGTCTTAGTTTCTTCAAGAAGCCCAGTCTTGGGAGCAGAGTTTCTTCAGAAAGTCACAAAAAAAAAAAAGAAAAAAAAAAAAGAAAGATCTTGTCTGATCTCGGTAGCTAAGCAGTGTCGGGCCTGGTTGGATGGGAGACCGCCTGGGAATACCAGGTTCTGGAAGCATTAAAAAAAAAAAAAAAAAAAAAAAAAAAAAAAGTCTAAGAATTTGTTCAAAAAGCCTGAAATAGTCTTAGTTTCTTCAAGAAGCCCAGTCTTGGGAGCAGAGTTTCTTCAGAAAGTCAAAAAAAAATAAAAAACGCCCGATCTCGTCTGATCTCGGAAGCATGGTCGGGCCTTGTTGGATGGGAGACCGCCTGGGAATACCAGGTGCTGGAAGCATTTTTGGTAAAAAAAAAAAAAAAAAAAAAAAAGAGTCTAAGAATGTGTTCAAAAAGCCTGAAATACTCTTAGTTTCTTCAGAAAGTCAAAAAAAATAAATAAATAAAAAAAGTCTAAGAATTTGTTCAAAAAGCCTGAAATAGTCTTAGTTTCTTCAAGAAGCCCAGTCTTGGGAGCAGAGTTTATTCAGAAAGTCAAAAAAAAAAAAAAAAAGTCTAAGAATTTGTTCAAAAAGCCTGAAATACTCTTAGTTTCTTCAAAAAGCCCAGTCTTGGGAGCAGAGTTTCTTCAGAAAGTCAAAAAAAAAAAAAAAGAACGCCCGATCTCGTCTGATCTTGGAAGCTAAGCAGTGTCGGGCCTGGTTGGATGGGAGACTGCTTGGGAATACCAGGTGCTGGAAGCATTTTTGGTAAAAAAAAAAAAAAGTCTAAGAATTTGTTCAAAAAGCCTGAAATAGTCTTAGTTTCTTCAAGAAGCCCAGTCTTGGGAGCAGAGTTTCTTCAGAAAGTCAAAAAAAAAAAAAAAACGCCCGATCTCGTCTGATCTCGGAAGCATGGTCGGGCCTTGTTGGATGGGAGACCGCCTGGGAATACCAGGTGCTGGAAGCATTTTTGGTAAAAAAAATAAAATAAAAAAAAAGAGTCTAAGAATGTGTTCAAAAAGCCTGAAATAGTCTTAGTTTCTTCAAGAAGCCCAGTCTTGGGAGCAGAGTTTCTTCAGAATGTAAAAAAAAAAAAAAAAAAAAAAAAAAAAGTCTAAGAATTTGTTCAAAAAGCCTGAAATAGTCTTAGTTTCTTCAAGAAGCCCAGTCTTGGGAGCAGAGTTTCTTCAGAAAGTCAAAAAAAAAAAAAAGAAAAAAAAAAAAGAAAGATCTTGTCTGATCTCGGTAGCTAAGCAGTGTCGGGCCTGGTTGGATGGGAGACCGCCTGGGAATACCAGGTTCTGGAAGCATTAAAAAAAAAAAAAAAAGAAAAAAAAAAAAAAGTCTAAGAATTTGTTCAAAAAGCCTGAAATAGTCTTAGTTTCTTCAAGAAGCCCAGTCTTGGGAGCAGAGTTTCTTCAGAAAGTCAAAAAAAAATAAAAAACGCCCGATCTCGTCTGATCTCGGAAGCATGGTCGGGCCTTGTTGGATGGGAGACCGCCTGGGAATACCAGGTGCTGGAAGCATTTTTTGTAAAAAAAAAAAAAAAGTCTAAGAATGTGTTCAAAAAGCCTGAAATACTCTTAGTTTCTTCAGAAAGTCAAAAAAAAAAAAAAAAAAAAAGTCTAAGAATTTGTTCAAAAAGCCTGAAATAGTCTTAGTTTCTTCAAAAAGCCCAGTCTTGGGAGCAGAGTTTCTTCAGAAAGTCAAAAAAAAAAAAAAAAATAAAAAAAAAAGTCTAAGAATTTGTTCAAAAAGCCTGAAATAGTCTTAGTTTCTTCAAGAAGCCCAGTCTTGGGAGCAGAGTTTCTTCAGAAAGTCCAAAAAAAAAAAAAGAACGCCCGATCTCGTCTGATCTTGGAAGCTAAGCAGTGTCGGGCCTTGTTGGATGGGAGACCGCCTGGGAATACCAGGTGCTGGAAGCATTTTTGGTAAAAAAAAAAAAAAAAAAAAAAGAGTCTAAGAATGTGTTCAAAAAGCCTGAAATACTCTTAGTTTCTTCAGAAAGTCAAAAAAAATAAATAAATAAAAAAAGTCTAAGAATTTGTTCAAAAAGCCTGAAATAGTCTTAGTTTCTTCAAGAAGCCCAGTCTTGGGAGCAGAGTTTATTCAGAAAGTCAAAAAAAAAAAAAAGAACGCCCGATCTCGTCTGATCTTGGAAGCTAAGCAGTGTCGGGCCTGGTTGGATGGGAGACTGCTTGGGAATACCAGGTGCTGGAAGCATTTTTGGTAAAAAAAAAAAAAAGTCTAAGAATTTGTTCAAAAAGCCTGAAATAGTCTTAGTTTCTTCAAGAAGCCCAGTCTTGGGAGCAGAGTTTCTTCAGAAAGTCAAAAAAAAAAAAAAAACGCCCGATCTCGTCTGATCTCGCAAGCATGGTCGGGCCTTGTTGGATGGGAGACCGCCTGGGAATACCAGGTGCTGGAAGCATTTTTGGTAAAAAAAAAAAAGCATGGTCGGGCCTTGTTGGATGGGAGACCGCCTGGGAATACCAGGTGCTGGAAGCATTTTTTGTAAAAAAAAAAAAAAAGTCTAAGAATGTGTTCAAAAAGCCTGAAATACTCTTAGTTTCTTCAGAAAGTCAAAAAAAAAAAAAAAAAAAAAGTCTAAGAATTTGTTCAAAAAGCCTGAAATAGTCTTAGTTTCTTCAAAAAGCCCAGTCTTGGGAGCAGAGTTTCTTCAGAAAGTCAAAAAAATAAAAAAAATAAAAAAAAAAAGTCTAAGAATTTGTTCAAAAAGCCTGAAATAGTCTTAGTTTCTTCAAGAAGCCCAGTCTTGGGAGCAGAGTTTCTTCAGAAAGTCCAAAAAAAATAAAAAAATTTCTTCAGAAAGTCAAAAAAAAAAAAAAAACGCCCGATCTCGTCTGATCTCGGAAGCATGGTCGGGCCTTGTTGGATGGGAGACCGCCTGGGAATACCAGGTGCTGGAAGCATTTTTGGTAAAAAAAATTAAATAAAAAAAAAGAGTCTAAGAATGTGTTCAAAAAGCCTGAAATAGTCTTAGTTTCTTCAAGAAGCCCAGTCTTGGGAGCAGAGTTTCTTCAGAATGTAAAAAAAAAAAAAAAAAAAAAAAAAAAAAGTCTAAGAATTTGTTCAAAAAGCCTGAAATAGTCTTAGTTTCTTCAAGAAGCCCAGTCTTGGGAGCAGAGTTTCTTCAGAAAGTCAAAAAAAAAAAAAAGAAAAAAAAAAAAGAAAGATCTTGTCTGATCTCGGTAGCTAAGCAGTGTCGGGCCTGGTTGGATGGGAGACCGCCTGGGAATACCAGGTTCTGGAAACATTTAAAAAAAAAAAAAAAAATTAAAAAAAAAAAGTCTAAGAATTTGTTCAAAAAGCCTGAAATAGTCTTAGTTTCTTCAAAAAGCCCAGTCTTGGGAGCAGAGTTTCTTCAGAAAGTCAAAAAAAAAAAAAAGAACGCCCGATCTCGTCTGATCTTGGAAGCTAAGCAGTGTCGGGCCTGGTTGGATGGGAGACCGCTTGGGAATACCAGGTGCTGGAAGCATTTTTGGGAAAATAAAAAGTCAAAAAAAAAAAAAAAACGCCCGATCTCGTCTGATCTCGGAAGCATGGTCGGGCCTTGTTGGATGGGAGACCGCCTGGGAATACCAGGTGCTGGAAGCATTTTTGGTAAAAAAAATAAAATAAAAAAAAAGAGTCTAAGAATGTGTTCAAAAAGCCTGAAATAGTCTTAGTTTCTTCAAGAAGCCCAGTCTTGGGAGAAGAGTTTCTTCAGAAAGTAAAAAAAAAAAAAAGTCTAAGAATTTGTTCAAAAAGCCTGAAATAGTCTTAGTTTCTTCAAGAAGCCCAGTCTTGGGAGCAGAGTTTCTTCAGAAAGTCAAAAAAAAAAAAGAAAGATCTTGTCTGATCTCGGTAGCTAAGCAGTGTCGGGCCTGGTTGGATGGGAGACCGCCTGGGAATACCAGGTTCTGGAAGCATAAAAAAAAAAAAAAAAAAAAAAAAAAAAAAAAAGTCTAAGAATTTGTTCAAAAAGCCTGAAATAGTCTTAGTTTCTTCAAGAAGCCCAGTCTTGGGAGCAGAGTTTCTTCAGAAAGTCAAAAAAAAAAAAAAAAAAAAAAAAAAGAAAGATCTTGTCTGATCTCGGTAGCTAAGCAGTGTCGGGCCTGGTTGGATGGGAGACCGCCTGGGAATACCAGGTTCTGGAAGCATTAAAAAAAAAAAAAAAAAAAAAAAAAAAAAAAGTCTAAGAATTTGTTCAAAAAGCCTGAAATAGTCTTAGTTTCTTCAAGAAGCCCAGTCTTGGGAGCAGAGTTTCTTCAGAAAGTCAAAAAAAAATAAAAAACGCCCGATCTCGTCTGATCTCGGAAGCATGGTCGGGCCTTGTTGGATGGGAGACCGCCTGGGAATACCAGGTGCTGGAAGCATTTTTGGTAAAAAAAAAAAAAAAAAAAAAAAAGAGTCTAAGAATGTGTTCAAAAAGCCTGAAATACTCTTAGTTTCTTCAGAAAGTCAAAAAAAATAAATAAATAAAAAAAGTCTAAGAATTTGTTCAAAAAGCCTGAAATAGTCTTAGTTTCTTCAAGAAGCCCAGTCTTGGGAGCAGAGTTTATTCAGAAAGTCAAAAAAAAAAAAAAAAGTCTAAGAATTTGTTCAAAAAGCCTGAAATACTCTTAGTTTCTTCAAAAAGCCCAGTCTTGGGAGCAGAGTTTCTTCAGAAAGTCAAAAAAAAAAAAAAGAACGCCCGATCTCGTCTGATCTTGGAAGCTAAGCAGTGTCGGGCCTGGTTGGATGGGAGACTGCTTGGGAATACCAGGTGCTGGAAGCATTTTTGGTAAAAAAAAAAAAAAGTCTAAGAATTTGTTCAAAAAGCCTGAAATAGTCTTAGTTTCTTCAAGAAGCCCAGTCTTGGGAGCAGAGTTTCTTCAGAAAGTCAAAAAAAAAAAAAAAACGCCCGATCTCGTCTGATCTCGCAAGCATGGTCGGGCCTTGTTGGATGGGAGACCGCCTGGGAATACCAGGTGCTGGAAGCATTTTTGGTAAAAAAAAAAAAGCATGGTCGGGCCTTGTTGGATGGGAGACCGCCTGGGAATACCAGGTGCTGGAAGCATTTTTTGTAAAAAAAAAAAAAAAGTCTAAGAATGTGTTCAAAAAGCCTGAAATACTCTTAGTTTCTTCAGAAAGTCAAAAAAAAAAAAAAAAAAAAAGTCTAAGAATTTGTTCAAAAAGCCTGAAATAGTCTTAGTTTCTTCAAAAAGCCCAGTCTTGGGAGCAGAGTTTCTTCAGAAAGTCAAAAAAATAAAAAAAATAAAAAAAAAAAGTCTAAGAATTTGTTCAAAAAGCCTGAAATAGTCTTAGTTTCTTCAAGAAGCCCAGTCTTGGGAGCAGAGTTTCTTCAGAAAGTCCAAAAAAAATAAAAAAATTTCTTCAGAAAGTCAAAAAAAAAAAAAAAACGCCCGATCTCGTCTGATCTCGGAAGCATGGTCGGGCCTTGTTGGATGGGAGACCGCCTGGGAATACCAGGTGCTGGAAGCATTTTTGGTAAAAAAAATTAAATAAAAAAAAAGAGTCTAAGAATGTGTTCAAAAAGCCTGAAATAGTCTTAGTTTCTTCAAGAAGCCCAGTCTTGGGAGCAGAGTTTCTTCAGAATGTAAAAAAAAAAAAAAAAAAAAAAAAAAAAAGTCTAAGAATTTGTTCAAAAAGCCTGAAATAGTCTTAGTTTCTTCAAGAAGCCCAGTCTTGGGAGCAGAGTTTCTTCAGAAAGTCAAAAAAAAAAAAAAGAAAAAAAAAAAAGAAAGATCTTGTCTGATCTCGGTAGCTAAGCAGTGTCGGGCCTGGTTGGATGGGAGACCGCCTGGGAATACCAGGTTCTGGAAGCATTAAAAAAAAAAAAAAAGAAAAAAAAAAAAAAGTCTAAGAATTTGTTCAAAAAGCCTGAAATAGTCTTAGTTTCTTCAAGAAGCCCAGTCTTGGGAGCAGAGTTTCTTCAGAAAGTCAAAAAAAAATAAAAAACGCCCGATCTCGTCTGATCTTGGAAGCTAAGCAGTGTCGGGCCTTGTTGGATGGGAGACCGCCTGGGAATACCAGGTGCTGGAAGCATTTTTGGTAAAAAAAAAAAAAAAAAAAAAAGAGTCTAAGAATGTGTTCAAAAAGCCTGAAATACTCTTAGTTTCTTCAGAAAGTCAAAAAAAATAAAAAATAAAAAAAAAGTCTAAGAATTTGTTCAAAAAGCCTGAAATAGTCTTAGTTTCTTCAAGAAGCCCAGTCTTGGGAGCAGAGTTTCTTCAGAAAGAAAAAAAACAACAACAAAAAAAGAACGCCCGATCTCGTCTGATCTCGGAAGCTAAGCAGTGTCGGGCCTGGTTGGATGGGAGACCGCTTGGGAATACCAGGTGCTGGAAGCATTTTTGGTAAAAAAAAAAAAAAAAAAAAAAAAAAAGTCTAAGAATTTGTTCAAAAAGCCTGAAATACTCTTAGTTTCTTCAAGAAGCCCAGTCTTGGGAGCAGAGTTTATTCAGAAAGTCAAAAAAAAAAAAAAAAAAAAAAAAAAAGTCTAAGAATTTGTTCAAAAAGCCTGAAATACTCTTAGTTTCTTCAAGAAGCCCAGTCTTGGGAGCAGAGTTTATTCAGAAAGTCAAAAAAAAAAAAAAAAAAAAAAAAAAAGTCTAAGAATTTGTTCAAAAAGCCTGAAATACTCTTAGTTTCTTCAAGAAGCCCAGTCTTGGGAGCAGAGTTTATTCAGAAAGTCAAAAAAAAAAAAAAAAGTCTAAGAATTTGTTCAAAAAGCCTGAAATACTCTTAGTTTCTTCAAAAAGCCCAGTCTTGGGAGCAGAGTTTCTTCAGAAAGTCAAAAAAAAAAAAAAGAACGCCCGATCTCGTCTGATCTTGGAAGCTAAGCAGTGTCGGGCCTGGTTGGATGGGAGACCGCTTGGGAATACCAGGTGCTGGAAGCATTTTTGGTAAAAAAAAAAAAAAAAAAAAAAAAAAAGTCTAAGAATTTGTTCAAAAAGCCTGAAATACTCTTAGTTTCTTCAAGAAGCCCAGTCTTGGGAGCAGAGTTTATTCAGAAAGTCAAAAAAAAAAAAAAAAAAAAAAAAAAAGTCTAAGAATTTGTTCAAAAAGCCTGAAATACTCTTAGTTTCTTCAAGAAGCCCAGTCTTGGGAGCAGAGTTTCTTCAGAAAGTCAAAAAAAAAAAAAAAACGCCCGATCTCGTCTGATCTCGCAAGCATGGTCGGGCCTTGTTGGATGGGAGACCGCCTGGGAATACCAGGTGCTGGAAGCATTTTTGGTAAAAAAAAAAAAAAAAAAAAAAAAGAGTCTAAGAATGTGTTCAAAAAGCCTGAAATACTCTTAGTTTCTTCAGAAAGTCAAAAAAAATAAATAAATAAAAAAAGTCTAAGAATTTGTTCAAAAAGCCTGAAATAGTCTTAGTTTCTTCAAGAAGCCCAGTCTTGGGAGCAGAGTTTATTCAGAAAGTCAAAAAAAAAAAAAAAAAAGTCTAAGAATTTGTTCAAAAAGCCTGAAATACTCTTAGTTTCTTCAAAAAGCCCAGTCTTGGGAGCAGAGTTTCTTCAGAAAGTCAAAAAAAAAAAAAAGAACGCCCGATCTCGTCTGATCTTGGAAGCTAAGCAGTGTCGGGCCTGGTTGGATGGAAGACTGCTTGGGAATACCAGGTGCTGGAAGCATTTTTGGTAAAAAAAAAAAAAAGTCTAAGAATTTGTTCAAAAAGCCTGAAATAGTCTTAGTTTCTTCAAGAAGCCCAGTCTTGGGAGCAGAGTTTCTTCAGAAAGTCAAAAAAAAAAAAAAAACGCCCGATCTCGTCTGATCTCGGAAGCATGGTCGGGCCTTGTTGGATGGGAGACCGCCTGGGAATACCAGGTGCTGGAAGCATTTTTGGTAAAAAAAATAAAATAAAAAAAAAGAGTCTAAGAATGTGTTCAAAAAGCCTGAAATAGTCTTAGTTTCTTCAAGAAGCCCAGTCTTGGGAGCAGAGTTTCTTCAGAAAGTAAAAAAAAAAAAAAAAAAAAAAAAAAAAGTCTAAGAATTTGTTCAAAAAGCCTGAAATAGTCTTAGTTTCTTCAAGAAGCCCAGTCTTGGGAGCAGAGTTTCTTCAGAAAGTCACAAAAAAAAAAAAGAAAAAAAAAAAAGAAAGATCTTGTCTGATCTCGGTAGCTAAGCAGTGTCGGGCCTGGTTGGATGGGAGACCGCCTGGGAATACCAGGTTCTGGAAGCATTAAAAAAAAAAAAAAAAAAAAAAAAAAAAAAAGTCTAAGAATTTGTTCAAAAAGCCTGAAATAGTCTTAGTTTCTTCAAGAAGCCCAGTCTTGGGAGCAGAGTTTCTTCAGAAAGTCAAAAAAAAATAAAAAACGCCCGATCTCGTCTGATCTCGGAAGCATGGTCGGGCCTTGTTGGATGGGAGACCGCCTGGGAATACCAGGTGCTGGAAGCATTTTTGGTAAAAAAAAAAAAAAAAAAAAAAAAGAGTCTAAGAATGTGTTCAAAAAGCCTGAAATACTCTTAGTTTCTTCAGAAAGTCAAAAAAAATAAATAAATAAAAAAAGTCTAAGAATTTGTTCAAAAAGCCTGAAATAGTCTTAGTTTCTTCAAGAAGCCCAGTCTTGGGAGCAGAGTTTATTCAGAAAGTCAAAAAAAAAAAAAAAAAGTCTAAGAATTTGTTCAAAAAGCCTGAAATACTCTTAGTTTCTTCAAAAAGCCCAGTCTTGGGAGCAGAGTTTCTTCAGAAAGTCAAAAAAAAAAAAAAAGAACGCCCGATCTCGTCTGATCTTGGAAGCTAAGCAGTGTCGGGCCTGGTTGGATGGGAGACTGCTTGGGAATACCAGGTGCTGGAAGCATTTTTGGTAAAAAAAAAAAAAAGTCTAAGAATTTGTTCAAAAAGCCTGAAATAGTCTTAGTTTCTTCAAGAAGCCCAGTCTTGGGAGCAGAGTTTCTTCAGAAAGTCAAAAAAAAAAAAAAAACGCCCGATCTCGTCTGATCTCGGAAGCATGGTCGGGCCTTGTTGGATGGGAGACCGCCTGGGAATACCAGGTGCTGGAAGCATTTTTGGTAAAAAAAATAAAATAAAAAAAAAGAGTCTAAGAATGTGTTCAAAAAGCCTGAAATAGTCTTAGTTTCTTCAAGAAGCCCAGTCTTGGGAGCAGAGTTTCTTCAGAATGTAAAAAAAAAAAAAAAAAAAAAAAAAAAAGTCTAAGAATTTGTTCAAAAAGCCTGAAATAGTCTTAGTTTCTTCAAGAAGCCCAGTCTTGGGAGCAGAGTTTCTTCAGAAAGTCAAAAAAAAAAAAAAGAAAAAAAAAAAAGAAAGATCTTGTCTGATCTCGGTAGCTAAGCAGTGTCGGGCCTGGTTGGATGGGAGACCGCCTGGGAATACCAGGTTCTGGAAGCATTAAAAAAAAAAAAAAAAGAAAAAAAAAAAAAAGTCTAAGAATTTGTTCAAAAAGCCTGAAATAGTCTTAGTTTCTTCAAGAAGCCCAGTCTTGGGAGCAGAGTTTCTTCAGAAAGTCAAAAAAAAATAAAAAACGCCCGATCTCGTCTGATCTCGGAAGCATGGTCGGGCCTTGTTGGATGGGAGACCGCCTGGGAATACCAGGTGCTGGAAGCATTTTTTGTAAAAAAAAAAAAAAAGTCTAAGAATGTGTTCAAAAAGCCTGAAATACTCTTAGTTTCTTCAGAAAGTCAAAAAAAAAAAAAAAAAAAAAGTCTAAGAATTTGTTCAAAAAGCCTGAAATAGTCTTAGTTTCTTCAAAAAGCCCAGTCTTGGGAGCAGAGTTTCTTCAGAAAGTCAAAAAAAAAAATAAAAATAAAAAAAAAAGTCTAAGAATTTGTTCAAAAAGCCTGAAATAGTCTTAGTTTCTTCAAGAAGCCCAGTCTTGGGAGCAGAGTTTCTTCAGAAAGTCCAAAAAAAAAAAAAGAACGCCCGATCTCGTCTGATCTTGGAAGCTAAGCAGTGTCGGGCCTTGTTGGATGGGAGACCGCCTGGGAATACCAGGTGCTGGAAGCATTTTTGGTAAAAAAAAAAAAAAAAAAAAAAGAGTCTAAGAATGTGTTCAAAAAGCCTGAAATACTCTTAGTTTCTTCAGAAAGTCAAAAAAAATAAATAAATAAAAAAAGTCTAAGAATTTGTTCAAAAAGCCTGAAATAGTCTTAGTTTCTTCAAGAAGCCCAGTCTTGGGAGCAGAGTTTATTCAGAAAGTCAAAAAAAAAAAAAAGAACGCCCGATCTCGTCTGATCTTGGAAGCTAAGCAGTGTCGGGCCTGGTTGGATGGGAGACTGCTTGGGAATACCAGGTGCTGGAAGCATTTTTGGTAAAAAAAAAAAAAAGTCTAAGAATTTGTTCAAAAAGCCTGAAATAGTCTTAGTTTCTTCAAGAAGCCCAGTCTTGGGAGCAGAGTTTCTTCAGAAAGTCAAAAAAAAAAAAAAAACGCCCGATCTCGTCTGATCTCGCAAGCATGGTCGGGCCTTGTTGGATGGGAGACCGCCTGGGAATACCAGGTGCTGGAAGCATTTTTGGTAAAAAAAAAAAAGCATGGTCGGGCCTTGTTGGATGGGAGACCGCCTGGGAATACCAGGTGCTGGAAGCATTTTTTGTAAAAAAAAAAAAAAAGTCTAAGAATGTGTTCAAAAAGCCTGAAATACTCTTAGTTTCTTCAGAAAGTCAAAAAAAAAAAAAAAAAAAAAGTCTAAGAATTTGTTCAAAAAGCCTGAAATAGTCTTAGTTTCTTCAAAAAGCCCAGTCTTGGGAGCAGAGTTTCTTCAGAAAGTCAAAAAAATAAAAAAAATAAAAAAAAAAAGTCTAAGAATTTGTTCAAAAAGCCTGAAATAGTCTTAGTTTCTTCAAGAAGCCCAGTCTTGGGAGCAGAGTTTCTTCAGAAAGTCCAAAAAAAATAAAAAAATTTCTTCAGAAAGTCAAAAAAAAAAAAAAAAACGCCCGATCTCGTCTGATCTCGGAAGCATGGTCGGGCCTTGTTGGATGGGAGACCGCCTGGGAATACCAGGTGCTGGAAGCATTTTTGGTAAAAAAAATTAAATAAAAAAAAAGAGTCTAAGAATGTGTTCAAAAAGCCTGAAATAGTCTTAGTTTCTTCAAGAAGCCCAGTCTTGGGAGCAGAGTTTCTTCAGAATGTAAAAAAAAAAAAAAAAAAAAAAAAAAAAAGTCTAAGAATTTGTTCAAAAAGCCTGAAATAGTCTTAGTTTCTTCAAGAAGCCCAGTCTTGGGAGCAGAGTTTCTTCAGAAAGTCAAAAAAAAAAAAAAGAAAAAAAAAAAAGAAAGATCTTGTCTGATCTCGGTAGCTAAGCAGTGTCGGGCCTGGTTGGATGGGAGACCGCCTGGGAATACCAGGTTCTGGAAACATTTAAAAAAAAAAAAAAAAATTAAAAAAAAAAAGTCTAAGAATTTGTTCAAAAAGCCTGAAATAGTCTTAGTTTCTTCAAAAAGCCCAGTCTTGGGAGCAGAGTTTCTTCAGAAAGTCAAAAAAAAAAAAAAGAACGCCCGATCTCGTCTGATCTTGGAAGCTAAGCAGTGTCGGGCCTGGTTGGATGGGAGACCGCTTGGGAATACCAGGTGCTGGAAGCATTTTTGGGAAAATAAAAAGTCAAAAAAAAAAAAAAAACGCCCGATCTCGTCTGATCTCGGAAGCATGGTCGGGCCTTGTTGGATGGGAGACCGCCTGGGAATACCAGGTGCTGGAAGCATTTTTGGTAAAAAAAATAAAATAAAAAAAAAGAGTCTAAGAATGTGTTCAAAAAGCCTGAAATAGTCTTAGTTTCTTCAAGAAGCCCAGTCTTGGGAGAAGAGTTTCTTCAGAAAGTAAAAAAAAAAAAAAGTCTAAGAATTTGTTCAAAAAGCCTGAAATAGTCTTAGTTTCTTCAAGAAGCCCAGTCTTGGGAGCAGAGTTTCTTCAGAAAGTCAAAAAAAAAAAAGAAAGATCTTGTCTGATCTCGGTAGCTAAGCAGTGTCGGGCCTGGTTGGATGGGAGACCGCCTGGGAATACCAGGTTCTGGAAGCATAAAAAAAAAAAAAAAAAAAAAAAAAAAAAAAAAGTCTAAGAATTTGTTCAAAAAGCCTGAAATAGTCTTAGTTTCTTCAAGAAGCCCAGTCTTGGGAGCAGAGTTTCTTCAGAAAGTCAAAAAAAAAAAAAAAAAAAAAAAAAAGAAAGATCTTGTCTGATCTCGGTAGCTAAGCAGTGTCGGGCCTGGTTGGATGGGAGACCGCCTGGGAATACCAGGTTCTGGAAGCATTAAAAAAAAAAAAAAAAAAAAAAAAAAAAAAAGTCTAAGAATTTGTTCAAAAAGCCTGAAATAGTCTTAGTTTCTTCAAGAAGCCCAGTCTTGGGAGCAGAGTTTCTTCAGAAAGTCAAAAAAAAATAAAAAACGCCCGATCTCGTCTGATCTCGGAAGCATGGTCGGGCCTTGTTGGATGGGAGACCGCCTGGGAATACCAGGTGCTGGAAGCATTTTTGGTAAAAAAAAAAAAAAAAAAAAAAAAGAGTCTAAGAATGTGTTCAAAAAGCCTGAAATACTCTTAGTTTCTTCAGAAAGTCAAAAAAAATAAATAAATAAAAAAAGTCTAAGAATTTGTTCAAAAAGCCTGAAATAGTCTTAGTTTCTTCAAGAAGCCCAGTCTTGGGAGCAGAGTTTATTCAGAAAGTCAAAAAAAAAAAAAAAAGTCTAAGAATTTGTTCAAAAAGCCTGAAATACTCTTAGTTTCTTCAAAAAGCCCAGTCTTGGGAGCAGAGTTTCTTCAGAAAGTCAAAAAAAAAAAAAAGAACGCCCGATCTCGTCTGATCTTGGAAGCTAAGCAGTGTCGGGCCTGGTTGGATGGGAGACTGCTTGGGAATACCAGGTGCTGGAAGCATTTTTGGTAAAAAAAAAAAAAAGTCTAAGAATTTGTTCAAAAAGCCTGAAATAGTCTTAGTTTCTTCAAGAAGCCCAGTCTTGGGAGCAGAGTTTCTTCAGAAAGTCAAAAAAAAAAAAAAAACGCCCGATCTCGTCTGATCTCGCAAGCATGGTCGGGCCTTGTTGGATGGGAGACCGCCTGGGAATACCAGGTGCTGGAAGCATTTTTGGTAAAAAAAAAAAAGCATGGTCGGGCCTTGTTGGATGGGAGACCGCCTGGGAATACCAGGTGCTGGAAGCATTTTTTGTAAAAAAAAAAAAAAAGTCTAAGAATGTGTTCAAAAAGCCTGAAATACTCTTAGTTTCTTCAGAAAGTCAAAAAAAAAAAAAAAAAAAAAGTCTAAGAATTTGTTCAAAAAGCCTGAAATAGTCTTAGTTTCTTCAAAAAGCCCAGTCTTGGGAGCAGAGTTTCTTCAGAAAGTCAAAAAAATAAAAAAAATAAAAAAAAAAAGTCTAAGAATTTGTTCAAAAAGCCTGAAATAGTCTTAGTTTCTTCAAGAAGCCCAGTCTTGGGAGCAGAGTTTCTTCAGAAAGTCCAAAAAAAATAAAAAAATTTCTTCAGAAAGTCCAAAAAAAAAAAAAAACGCCCGATCTCGTCTGATCTCGGAAGCATGGTCGGGCCTTGTTGGATGGGAGACCGCCTGGGAATACCAGGTGCTGGAAGCATTTTTGGTAAAAAAAATTAAATAAAAAAAAAGAGTCTAAGAATGTGTTCAAAAAGCCTGAAATAGTCTTAGTTTCTTCAAGAAGCCCAGTCTTGGGAGCAGAGTTTCTTCAGAATGTAAAAAAAAAAAAAAAAAAAAAAAAAAAAAGTCTAAGAATTTGTTCAAAAAGCCTGAAATAGTCTTAGTTTCTTCAAGAAGCCCAGTCTTGGGAGCAGAGTTTCTTCAGAAAGTCAAAAAAAAAAAAAAGAAAAAAAAAAAAGAAAGATCTTGTCTGATCTCGGTAGCTAAGCAGTGTCGGGCCTGGTTGGATGGGAGACCGCCTGGGAATACCAGGTTCTGGAAGCATTAAAAAAAAAAAAAAAGAAAAAAAAAAAAAAGTCTAAGAATTTGTTCAAAAAGCCTGAAATAGTCTTAGTTTCTTCAAGAAGCCCAGTCTTGGGAGCAGAGTTTCTTCAGAAAGTCAAAAAAAAATAAAAAACGCCCGATCTCGTCTGATCTTGGAAGCTAAGCAGTGTCGGGCCTTGTTGGATGGGAGACCGCCTGGGAATACCAGGTGCTGGAAGCATTTTTGGTAAAAAAAAAAAAAAAAAAAAAAGAGTCTAAGAATGTGTTCAAAAAGCCTGAAATACTCTTAGTTTCTTCAGAAAGTCAAAAAAAATAAAAAATAAAAAAAAAGTCTAAGAATTTGTTCAAAAAGCCTGAAATAGTCTTAGTTTCTTCAAGAAGCCCAGTCTTGGGAGCAGAGTTTCTTCAGAAAGAAAAAAAACAACAACAAAAAAAGAACGCCCGATCTCGTCTGATCTCGGAAGCTAAGCAGTGTCGGGCCTGGTTGGATGGGAGACCGCTTGGGAATACCAGGTGCTGGAAGCATTTTTGGTAAAAAAAAAAAAAAAAAAAAAAAAAAAGTCTAAGAATTTGTTCAAAAAGCCTGAAATACTCTTAGTTTCTTCAAGAAGCCCAGTCTTGGGAGCAGAGTTTATTCAGAAAGTCAAAAAAAAAAAAAAAAAAAAAAAAAAAGTCTAAGAATTTGTTCAAAAAGCCTGAAATACTCTTAGTTTCTTCAAGAAGCCCAGTCTTGGGAGCAGAGTTTATTCAGAAAGTCAAAAAAAAAAAAAAAAAAAAAAAAAAAGTCTAAGAATTTGTTCAAAAAGCCTGAAATACTCTTAGTTTCTTCAAGAAGCCCAGTCTTGGGAGCAGAGTTTATTCAGAAAGTCAAAAAAAAAAAAAAAAGTCTAAGAATTTGTTCAAAAAGCCTGAAATACTCTTAGTTTCTTCAAAAAGCCCAGTCTTGGGAGCAGAGTTTCTTCAGAAAGTCAAAAAAAAAAAAAAGAACGCCCGATCTCGTCTGATCTTGGAAGCTAAGCAGTGTCGGGCCTGGTTGGATGGGAGACCGCTTGGGAATACCAGGTGCTGGAAGCATTTTTGGTAAAAAAAAAAAAAAAAAAAAAAAAAAAGTCTAAGAATTTGTTCAAAAAGCCTGAAATACTCTTAGTTTCTTCAAGAAGCCCAGTCTTGGGAGCAGAGTTTATTCAGAAAGTCAAAAAAAAAAAAAAAAAAAAAAAAAAAAGTCTAAGAATTTGTTCAAAAAGCCTGAAATACTCTTAGTTTCTTCAAGAAGCCCAGTCTTGGGAGCAGAGTTTCTTCAGAAAGTCAAAAAAAAAAAAAAACGCCCGATCTCGTCTGATCTCGCAAGCATGGTCGGGCCTTGTTGGATGGGAGACCGCCTGGGAATACCAGGTGCTGGAAGCATTTTTGGTAAAAAAAAAAAAAAAAAAAAAAAAGAGTCTAAGAATGTGTTCAAAAAGCCTGAAATACTCTTAGTTTCTTCAGAAAGTCAAAAAAAATAAATAAATAAAAAAAGTCTAAGAATTTGTTCAAAAAGCCTGAAATAGTCTTAGTTTCTTCAAGAAGCCCAGTCTTGGGAGCAGAGTTTATTCAGAAAGTCAAAAAAAAAAAAAAAAAAGTCTAAGAATTTGTTCAAAAAGCCTGAAATACTCTTAGTTTCTTCAAAAAGCCCAGTCTTGGGAGCAGAGTTTCTTCAGAAAGTCAAAAAAAAAAAAAAGAACGCCCGATCTCGTCTGATCTTGGAAGCTAAGCAGTGTCGGGCCTGGTTGGATGGAAGACTGCTTGGGAATACCAGGTGCTGGAAGCATTTTTGGTAAAAAAAAAAAAAAGTCTAAGAATTTGTTCAAAAAGCCTGAAATAGTCTTAGTTTCTTCAAGAAGCCCAGTCTTGGGAGCAGAGTTTCTTCAGAAAGTCAAAAAAAAAAAAAAAACGCCCGATCTCGTCTGATCTCGGAAGCATGGTCGGGCCTTGTTGGATGGGAGACCGCCTGGGAATACCAGGTGCTGGAAGCATTTTTGGTAAAAAAAATAAAATAAAAAAAAAGAGTCTAAGAATGTGTTCAAAAAGCCTGAAATAGTCTTAGTTTCTTCAAGAAGCCCAGTCTTGGGAGAAGAGTTTCTTCAGAAAGTAAAAAAAAAAAAAAGTCTAAGAATTTGTTCAAAAAGCCTGAAATAGTCTTAGTTTCTTCAAGAAGCCCAGTCTTGGGAGCAGAGTTTCTTCAGAAAGTCAAAAAAAAAAAGAAAGATCTTGTCTGATCTCGGTAGCTAAGCAGTGTCGGGCCTGGTTGGATGGGAGACCGCCTGGGAATACCAGGTTCTGGAAGCATTAAAAAAAAAAAAAAAAAAAAAAAAAAAAAAAGTCTAAGAATTTGTTCAAAAAGCCTGAAATAGTCTTAGTTTCTTCAAGAAGCCCAGTCTTGGGAGCAGAGTTTCTTCAGAAAGTCAAAAAAAAATAAAAAACGCCCGATCTCGTCTGATCTCGGAAGCATGGTCGGGCCTTGTTGGATGGGAGACCGCCTGGGAATACCAGGTGCTGGAAGCATTTTTGGTAAAAAAAATAAAATAAAAAAAAAGAGTCTAAGAATGTGTTCAAAAAGCCTGAAATAGTCTTAGTTTCTTCAAGAAGCCCAGTCTTGGGAGAAGAGTTTCTTCAGAAAGTAAAAAAAAAAAAAAGTCTAAGAATTTGTTCAAAAAGCCTGAAATAGTCTTAGTTTCTTCAAGAAGCCCAGTCTTGGGAGCAGAGTTTCTTCAGAAAGTCAAAAAAAAAAAGAAAGATCTTGTCTGATCTCGGTAGCTAAGCAGTGTCGGGCCTGGTTGGATGGGAGACCGCCTGGGAATACCAGGTTCTGGAAGCATTAAAAAAAAAAAAAAAAAAAAAAAAAAAAAAAGTCTAAGAATTTGTTCAAAAAGCCTGAAATAGTCTTAGTTTCTTCAAGAAGCCCAGTCTTGGGAGCAGAGTTTCTTCAGAAAGTCAAAAAAAAATAAAAAACGCCCGATCTCGTCTGATCTCGGAAGCATGGTCGGGCCTTGTTGGATGGGAGACCGCCTGGGAATACCAGGTGCTGGAAGCATTTTTGGTAAAAAAAAAAAAAAAGTCTAAGAATGTGTTCAAAAAGCCTGAAATACTCTTAGTTTCTTCAGAAAGTCAAAAAAAAAAAAAAAAAAAAAGTCTAAGAATTTGTTCAAAAAGCCTGAAATAGTCTTAGTTTCTTCAAAAAGCCCAGTCTTGGGAGCAGAGTTTCTTCAGAAAGTCAAAAAAATAAAAAAAATAAAAAAAAAAAGTCTAAGAATTTGTTCAAAAAGCCTGAAATAGTCTTAGTTTCTTCAAGAAGCCCAGTCTTGGGAGCAGAGTTTCTTCAGAAAGTCCAAAAAAAAGAAAAGAACGCCCGATCTCGTCTGATCTTGGAAGCTAAGCAGTGTCGGGCCTTGTTGGATGGGAGACCGCCTGGGAATACCAGGTGCTGGAAGCATTTTTGGTAAAAAAACAAAACAAAAAAAAAGAGTCTAAGAATGTGTTCAAAAAGCCTGAAATACTCTTAGTTTCTTCAGAAAGTCAAAAAAAATAAAAAAATAAAAAAAAGTCTAAGAATTTGTTCAAAAAGCCTGAAATAGTCTTAGTTTCTTCAAGAAGCCCAGTCTTGGGAGCAGAGTTTCTTCAGAAAGTCAAAAAAAAAAAAAAAAAAAAAAAAAAGTCTAAGAATTTGTTCAAAAAGCCTGAAATAGTCTTAGTTTCTTCAAGAAGCCCAGTCTTGGGAGCAGAGTTTCTTCAGAAATTCAAAAAAAAAAAAAAAAAAAAAAAAAACGCCCGATCTCGTCTGATCTTGGAAGCTAAGCAGTGTCGGGCCTTGTTGGATGGGAGACCGCCTGGGAATACCAGGTGCTGGAAGCATTTTTGGTAAAAAAAAAAAAAAAAAAAAAAGAGTCTAAGAATGTGTTCAAAAAGCCTGAAATACTCTTAGTTTCTTCAGAAAGTCAAAAAAAAAAAAAAAAAAAAAAAAAAGTCTAAGAATTTGTTCAAAAAGCCTGAAATAGTCTTAGTTTCTTCAAGAAGCCCAGTCTTGGGAGCAGAGTTTATTCAGAAAGTCAAAAAAAAAAAAAAAGAACGCCCGATCTCGTCTGATCTTGGAAGCTAAGCAGTGTCGGGCCTTGTTGGATGGGAGACCGCCTGGGAATACCAGGTGCTGGGAGCATTTTTGGTAAAAAAAAATAAAAAAATAAATGAGTCTAAGAATGTGTTCAAAAAGCCTGAAATAGTCTTAGTTTCTTCAGAAAGTCAAAAAAAAAGTCTAAGAATTTGTTCAAAAAGCCTTAAATACTCTTAGTTTCTTCAGAAAGTCAAAAAAAATAAAATAAAAATAAAAAGTCTAAGAATTTGTTCAAAAAGCCTGAAATAGTCTTAGTTTCTTCAAGAAGCCCAGTCTTGGGAGCAGAGTTTCTTCAGAAAGTCAAAAAAATAAAAAAAAATAAAACGCCCGATCTCGTCTGATCTCGGAAGTTAAGCATGGTCGGGCCTGGTTGGATGGGAGACCGCCTGGGAATACCAGGTTCTGGAAGCATTTTTGGTAAAAAAATAAATAAAAAAAAAAAAAATTCTAAGAATTTGTTCAAAAAGCCTGAAATAGTCTTAGTTTCTTCAAGAAGCCCAGTCTTGGGAGCAGAGTTTCTTCAGAAAGTAAAAAAAAAAAAAAAAAAAAGAACGCCCGATCTCGTCTGATCTCGGAAGCTAAGCAGTGTCGGGCCTGGTTGGATGGGAGACCGCCTGGGAATACCAGGTGCTGGAAGCATTTTTGGTAAAAAAAAAAAAAAAAAAAAGAGTCTAAGAATGTGTTCAAAAAGCCTGAAATACTCTTAGTTTCTTCAGAAAGTCAAAAAAAAAAAAAAAAAAAAAAAAGTCTAAGAATTTGTTCAAAAAGCCTGAAATAGTCTTAGTTTCTTCAAGAAGCCCAGTCTTGGGAGCAGAGTTTCTTCAGAAAGTCAAAAAAAATAAAAAAAATAAAAAAAAAGTCTAAGAATTTGTTCAAAAAGCCTGAAATAGTCTTAGTTTCTTCAAGAAGCCCAGTCTTGGGAGCAGAGTTTCTTCAGAAAGTCAAAAAAAAAATAAAAAACGCCCGATCTCGTCTGATCTCGGAAGCATGGTCGGGCCTTGTTGGATGGGAGACCGCCTGGGAATACCAGGTGCTGGAAGCATTTTTGGTAAAAAAATAAAAAAAAATAAAAAAGAGTCTAAGAATGTGTTCAAAAAGCCTGAAATACTCTTAGTTTCTTCAGAAAGTCAAAAAATAAAAAAAATAAAAAAAAAGTCTAAGAATTTGTTCAAAAAGCCTGAAATAGTCTTAGTTTCTTCAAGAAGCCCAGTCTTGGGAGCAGAGTTTCTTCAGAAAGTCAAAAAAAAAAAAAAAAAAAAAAAAAGTCTAAGAATTTGTTCAAAAAGCCTGAAATAGTCTTAGTTTCTTCAAGAAGCCCAGTCTTGGGAGCAGAGTTTCTTCAGAAAGTCAAAAAAAAATAAAAAACGCCCGATCTCGTCTGATCTCGGAAGCATGGTCGGGCCTTGTTGGATGGGAGACCGCCTGGGAATACCAGGTGCTGGAAGCATTTTTGGTAAAAAAAAAAAAAAAAAAAAAAAAAAAAGAGTCTAAGAATGTGTTCAAAAAGCCTGAAATACTCTTAGTTTCTTCAGAAAGTCAAAAAAAAAAAAAAAAAAAAAAAAGTCTAAGAATTTGTTCAAAAAGCCTAAAATAGTCTTAGTTTCTTCAAGAAGCCCAGTCTTGGGAGCAGAGTTTCTTCAGAAAGTCCAAAAAAAAGAAAAGAACGCCCGATCTCGTCTGATCTTGGAAGCTAAGCAGTGTCGGGCCTTGTTGGATGGGAGACCGCCTGGGAATACCAGGTGCTGGAAGCATTTTTGGTAAAAAAACAAAACAAAAAAAAAGAGTCTAAGAATGTGTTCAAAAAGCCTGAAATACTCTTAGTTTCTTCAGAAAGTCAAAAAAAATAAAAAAATAAAAAAAAGTCTAAGAATTTGTTCAAAAAGCCTGAAATAGTCTTAGTTTCTTCAAGAAGCCCAGTCTTGGGAGCAGAGTTTCTTCAGAAAGTCAAAAAAAAAAAAAAAAAAAAAAAAAAGTCTAAGAATTTGTTCAAAAAGCCTGAAATAGTCTTAGTTTCTTCAAGAAGCCCAGTCTTGGGAGCAGAGTTTCTTCAGAAATTCAAAAAAAAAAAAAAAAAAAAAAAAAACGCCCGATCTCGTCTGATCTTGGAAGCTAAGCAGTGTCGGGCCTTGTTGGATGGGAGACCGCCTGGGAATACCAGGTGCTGGAAGCATTTTTGGTAAAAAAAAAAAAAAAAAAAAAAGAGTCTAAGAATGTGTTCAAAAAGCCTGAAATACTCTTAGTTTCTTCAGAAAGTCAAAAAAAAAAAAAAAAAAAAAAAAAAGTCTAAGAATTTGTTCAAAAAGCCTGAAATAGTCTTAGTTTCTTCAAGAAGCCCAGTCTTGGGAGCAGAGTTTATTCAGAAAGTCAAAAAAAAAAAAAAAGAACGCCCGATCTCGTCTGATCTTGGAAGCTAAGCAGTGTCGGGCCTTGTTGGATGGGAGACCGCCTGGGAATACCAGGTGCTGGGAGCATTTTTGGTAAAAAAAAATAAAAAAATAAATGAGTCTAAGAATGTGTTCAAAAAGCCTGAAATAGTCTTAGTTTCTTCAGAAAGTCAAAAAAAAAGTCTAAGAATTTGTTCAAAAAGCCTTAAATACTCTTAGTTTCTTCAGAAAGTCAAAAAAAATAAAATAAAAATAAAAAGTCTAAGAATTTGTTCAAAAAGCCTGAAATAGTCTTAGTTTCTTCAAGAAGCCCAGTCTTGGGAGCAGAGTTTCTTCAGAAAGTCAAAAAAATAAAAAAAAATAAAACGCCCGATCTCGTCTGATCTCGGAAGTTAAGCATGGTCGGGCCTGGTTGGATGGGAGACCGCCTGGGAATACCAGGTTCTGGAAGCATTTTTGGTAAAAAAATAAATAAAAAAAAAAAAAATTCTAAGAATTTGTTCAAAAAGCCTGAAATAGTCTTAGTTTCTTCAAGAAGCCCAGTCTTGGGAGCAGAGTTTCTTCAGAAAGTAAAAAAAAAAAAAAAAAAAAGAACGCCCGATCTCGTCTGATCTCGGAAGCTAAGCAGTGTCGGGCCTGGTTGGATGGGAGACCGCCTGGGAATACCAGGTGCTGGAAGCATTTTTGGTAAAAAAAAAAAAAAAAAAAAGAGTCTAAGAATGTGTTCAAAAAGCCTGAAATACTCTTAGTTTCTTCAGAAAGTCAAAAAAAAAAAAAAAAAAAAAAAAGTCTAAGAATTTGTTCAAAAAGCCTGAAATAGTCTTAGTTTCTTCAAGAAGCCCAGTCTTGGGAGCAGAGTTTCTTCAGAAAGTCAAAAAAAATAAAAAAAATAAAAAAAAAGTCTAAGAATTTGTTCAAAAAGCCTGAAATAGTCTTAGTTTCTTCAAGAAGCCCAGTCTTGGGAGCAGAGTTTCTTCAGAAAGTCAAAAAAAAAATAAAAAACGCCCGATCTCGTCTGATCTCGGAAGCATGGTCGGGCCTTGTTGGATGGGAGACCGCCTGGGAATACCAGGTGCTGGAAGCATTTTTGGTAAAAAAATAAAAAAAAATAAAAAAGAGTCTAAGAATGTGTTCAAAAAGCCTGAAATACTCTTAGTTTCTTCAGAAAGTCAAAAAATAAAAAAAATAAAAAAAAAGTCTAAGAATTTGTTCAAAAAGCCTGAAATAGTCTTAGTTTCTTCAAGAAGCCCAGTCTTGGGAGCAGAGTTTCTTCAGAAAGTCAAAAAAAAAAAAAAAAAAAAAAAAAGTCTAAGAATTTGTTCAAAAAGCCTGAAATAGTCTTAGTTTCTTCAAGAAGCCCAGTCTTGGGAGCAGAGTTTCTTCAGAAAGTCAAAAAAAAATAAAAAACGCCCGATCTCGTCTGATCTCGGAAGCATGGTCGGGCCTTGTTGGATGGGAGACCGCCTGGGAATACCAGGTGCTGGAAGCATTTTTGGTAAAAAAAAAAAAAAAAAAAAAAAAAAAAGAGTCTAAGAATGTGTTCAAAAAGCCTGAAATACTCTTAGTTTCTTCAGAAAGTCAAAAAAAAAAAAAAAAAAAAAAAAGTCTAAGAATTTGTTCAAAAAGCCTAAAATAGTCTTAGTTTCTTCAAGAAGCCCAGTCTTGGGAGCAGAGTTTCTTCAGAAAGTCAAAAAAAAAAAAAAAGAACGCCCGATCTCGTCTGATCTTGGAAGCTAAGCAGTGTCGGGCCTTGTTGGATGGGAGACCGCCTGGGAATACCAGGTGCTGGAAGCATTTTTGGTAAAAAAAAAAAAAAAAAAAAAAGAGTCTAAGAATGTGTTCAAAAAGCCTGAAATACTCTTAGTTTCTTCAGAAAGTCAAAAAAAATTAAAAATAAAAAAAAAGTCTAAGAATTTGTTCAAAAAGCCTGAAATAGTCTTAGTTTCTTCAAGAAGCCCAGTCTTGGGAGCAGAGTTTCTTCAGAAAGTCAAAAAAAAAAAAAAAAAAGTCTAAGAATTTGTTCAAAAAGCCTGAAATACTCTTAGTTTCTTCAGAAAGTCAAAAAAAATTAATAAAAAATAAAAGTCTAAGAATTTGTTCAAAAAGCCTGAAATAGTCTTAGTTTCTTCAAGAAGCCCAGTCTTGGGAGCAGAGTTTCTTCAGAAAGTCAAAAAAAAAAAAAAAAACGCCCGATCTCGTCTGATCTCGCAAGCATGGTCGGGCCTTGTTGGATGGGAGACCGCCTGGGAATACCAGGTGCTGGAAGCATTTTTGGTAAAAATAAAAAATAAAAAATAAAGAGTCTAAGAATTTGTTCAAAAAGCCTGAAATAGTCTTAGTTTCTTCAAGAAGCCCAGTCTTGGGAGCAGAGTTTATTCAGAAAGTCAAAAAAAAAAAAAAAAAAAAAAAAAAAAAGTCTAAGAATTTGTTCAAAAAGCCTGAAATACTCTTAGTTTCTTCAAAAAGCCCAGTCTTGGGAGCAGAGTTTCTTCAGAAAGTCAAAAAAAAAAAAAAAGAACGCCCGATCTCGTCTGATCTTGGAAGCTAAGCAGTGTCGGGCCTGGTTGGATGGGAGACCGCTTGGGAATACCAGGTGCTGGAAGCATTTTTGGTAAAAAAAAAAGTCTAAGAATTTGTTCAAAAAGCCTGAAATAGTCTTAGTTTCTTCAAGAAGCCCAGTCTTGGGAGCAGAGTTTCTTCAGAAAGTCAAAAAAAAAAAAAAAAAGTCTAAGAATTTGTTCAAAAAGCCTGAAATACTCTTAGTTTCTTCAGAAAGTCAAAAAAAAAAAAAAAAAAAAAAAGTCTAAGAATTTGTTCAAAAAGCCTGAAATAGTCTTAGTTTCTTCAAGAAGCCCAGTCTTGGGAGCAGAGTTTCTTCAGAAAGTCAAAAAAAAAAAAAAAACGCCCGATCTCGTCTGATCTCGCAAGCATGGTCGGGCCTTGTTGGATGGGAGACCGCCTGGGAATACCAGGTGCTGGAAGCATTTTTGGTAAAAAAAAAAAAAAAAAAAAAAGAGTCTAAGAATGTGTTCAAAAAGCCTGAAATACTCTTAGTTTCTTCAGAAAGTCAAAAAAAATAAAAAATAAAAAAAAAGTCTAAGAATTTGTTCAAAAAGCCTGAAATAGTCTTAAGGGGGTCGCACACCGGACGCGCAGCTCGGCGGCGCGTCACGCAGCGCCACGTCTTTTAAATTCGAACACATTATTCTCTATGAGAGTACACACACCGGCGGCGCCTTTCGGCGTCTGTCCGCGGCGGCTCAGGACCGTGTTCAAAATCCTGCCGCGCCACAGAGCGCCATTTACATAGTTTTATATTAAATTTACATGTATGTGTCTCAAATCGTAGTTAATGTATATACGGACTTCACCCTGTGCTGCAATATACATTTAGTTTTATATTTATTTACAGAAATCAGAAAATTGCTGATGTTATCGGATTTTCAGGTGACAGTTGTCCTAGACGTGGCGCGACGCGGCGCTGAGCTGCGCGTCCGGTGTGCGGCCGCCTTTAGTTTCTTCAAGAAGCCCAGTCTTGGGAGCAGAGTTTATTCAGAAAGTCAAAAAAACAAAAAAAACAAAAAAAAAAAGTCTAAGAATTTGTTCAAAAAGCCTGAAATACTCTTAGTTTCTTCAAAAAGCCCAGTCTTGGGAGCAGAGTTTCTTCAGAAAGTAAAAAAAAAAAAAAAGAACGCCC
>NC_138727.1:45614561-45647061 GCF_965113295.1 Leuciscus leuciscus | reverse complement strand
AAAAAAAAAAAAAAGTCTAAGAATTTGTTCAAAAAGCCTGAAATAGTCTTAGTTTCTTCAAAAAGCCCAGTCTTGGGAGCAGAGTTTCTTCAGAAAGTCAAAAAAAAAAAAAAAAAAAGTCTAAGAATTTGTTCAAAAAGCCTGAAACAGTCTTAGTTTCTTCAAGAAGCCCAGTCTTGGGAGCAGAGTTTCTTCAGAAAGTAAAAAAAAAAAAAAAAGAAAGCCCGATCTTGTCTGATCTCGGTAGCTAAGCAGTAGGGAGACCGCCTGGGAATACCAGGTTCTGGAAGCATTAAAAAAATAAAATAAAAAAAATAAAAAAAAAGTCTAAGAATTTGTTCAAAAAGCCTGAAATAGTCTTAGTTTCTTCAAGAAGCCCAGTCTTGGGAGCAGAGTTTCTTCAGAAAGTCAAAAAAAAAAAACAAAAAAAAAAAAAAAGTCTAAGAATTTGTTCAAAAAGCCGGAAATAGTCTTAGTTTCTTCAAGAAGCCCAGTCTTGGGAGCAGAGTTTCTTCAGAAAGTCAAAAAAAAATTTAAAACGCCCGATCTCGTCTGATCTCGGAAGCAAGGTCGGGCCTTGTTGGATGGGAGACCGCCTGGGAATACCAGGTGCTGGAAGCATTTTTGGTAAAAAAAAAAATAAAAAAAAAAAAGAGTCTAAGAATGTGTTCAAAAAGCCTGAAATACTCTTAGTTTCTTCAGAAAGTCAAAAAAAAAAAAAAAAAAAAAAAAAGTCTAAGAATTTGTTCAAAAAGCCTAAAATAGTCTTAGTTTCTTCAAGAAGCCCAGTCTTGGGAGCAGAGTTTCTTCAGAAAGTCAAAAAAAAAAAAAAGAACGCCCGATCTCATCTGATCTTGGAAGCTAAGCAGTGTCGGGCCTTGTTGGATGGGAGACCGCCTGGGAATACCAGGTGCTGGAAGCATTTTTGGTAAAAAAAAAAATATAAATAAAAAAGAGTCTAAGAATGTGTTCAAAAAGCCTGAAATACTCTTAGTTTCTTCAGAAAGTCAAAAAAAAATAAAAAATAAAAAAAAAGTCTAAGAATTTGTTCAAAAAGCCTGAAATAGTCTTAGTTTCTTCAAGAAGCCCAGTCTTGGGAGCAGAGTTTCTTCAGAAAGTCAAAAAAAAACAACAAAAAAAAATAAGTCTAAGAATTTGTTCAAAAAGCCTGAAATAGTCTTAGTTTCTTCAAAAAGCCCAGTCTTGGGAGCAGAGTTTCTTCAGAAAGTAAAAAAAAAAAAAAAGAACGCCCGATCTCGTTTGATCTTGGAAGCTAAGCAGTGTCGGGCCTTGTTGGATGGGAGACCGCCTGGGAATACCAGGTGCTGGAAGCATTTTTGGTAAAAAAATAAAAATAAAAAAAAGAGTCTAAGAATGTGTTCAAAAAGCCTGAAATACTCTTAGTTTCTTCAGAAAGTCAAAAAAAATAAAAAATAAAAAAAAAGTCTAAGAATTTGTTCAAAAAGCCTGAAATAGTCTTAGTTTCTTCAAGAAGCCCAGTCTTGGGAGCAGAGTTTCTTCAGAAAGTCAAAAAAAAAAAAAAAAGTCTAAGAATTTGTTCAAAAAGCCTGAAATAGTCTTAGTTTCTTCAAGAAGCCCAGTCTTGGGAGCAGAGTTTCTTCAGAAAGTCAAAAAAAAATAAAAAACGCCCGATCTCGTCTGATCTCGGAAGCATGGTCGGGCCTTGTTGGATGGGAGACCGCCTGGGAATACCAGGTGCTGGAAGCATTTTTGGTAAAAAAAAAAAAAAAAAAAAAAGAGTCTAAGAATGTGTTCAAAAAGCCTGAAATACTCTTAGTTTCTTCAGAAAGTCAAAAAATAAAAAATAAAAATAAAAAGTCTAAGAATTTGTTCAAAAAGCCTGAAATAGTCTTAGTTTCTTCAAGAAGCCCAGTCTTGGGAGCAGAGTTTCTTCAGAAAGTCAAAAAAAAAAAAAAAAAAAAACGCCCGATCTCGTCTGTTCTCGGAAATTAAGCATGGTCGGGCCTGGTTGGATGGGAGACCACCTGGGAATACCAGGTTCTGGAAGCATTTTTGGTAAAAAAAAAAACAAAAAAAAAAAGAGTCTAAGAATGTGTTCAAAAAGCCTGAAATACTCTTAGTTTCTTCATAAAGTCAAAAAAAAAAAAAAAAAAAAAAAAAAGTCTAAGATTTTGTTCAAAAAGCCTGAAATAGTCTTAGTTTCTTCAAGAAGCCCAGTCTTGGGAGCAGAGTTTCTTCAGAAAGTCAAAAAAAAAATAAAAAATAAAAAAAGAAAGCCCGATCTTGTCTGATCTCGGTAGCTAAGCAGTGTCGGGCCTGGTTGGATGGGAGACCGCCTGGGAATACCAGGTTCTGGAAGCATTTAAAAAAAAAAAAAATTTTTTTTTTAAAAAAAGTCTAAGAATTTGTTCAAAAAGCCTGAAATAGTCTTAGTTTCTTCAAGAAGCCCAGTCTTGGGAGCAGAGTTTCTTCAGAAAGTCAAAAAAAAAAACAAAAAAAAAAACGCCCGATCTCGTCTGATCTCGGAAGCTAAGCAGTGTCGGGCCTGGTTGGATGGGAGACCGCCTGGGAATACCAGGTGCTGGAAGCATTTTTGGTAAAAAAAAAAAAAAAAAAAAGAGTCTAAGAATGTGTTCAAAAAGCCTGAAATACTCTTAGTTTCTTCAGAAAGTCAAAAAAAAAAAAAAAAAAAAAAAAAGTCTAAGAATTTGTTCAAAAAGCCTGAAATAGTCTTAGTTTCTTCAAGAAGCCCAGTCTTGGGAGCAGAGTTTCTTCAGAAAGTCAAAAAAAAAAAAAAAACGCCCGATCTCGTCTGATCTCGGAAGCATGGTCGGGCCTTGTTGGATGGGAGACCGCCTGGGAATACCAGGTGCTGGAAGCATTTTTGGTAAAAAAATAAATAAAAAATAAAAAGAGTCTAAGAATGTGTTCAAAAAGCCTGAAATACTCTTAGTTTCTTCAGAAAGTCAAAAAAAAAAAAAAAAAAAGTCTAAGAATTTGTTCAAAAAGCCTAAAATAGTCTTAGTTTCTTCAAGAAGCCCAGTCTTGGGAGCAGAGTTTCTTCAGAAAGTCAAAAAAAAAAAAAAAAAAAAAAAGAAAGCCCGATCTTGTCTGATCTCGGTAGCTAAGCAGTGTCGGGCCTGGTTGGATGGGAGACCGCCTGGGAATACCAGGTTCTGGAAGCATTTAAAAAAAAAAAAAAATCTAAGAATTTGTTCAAAAAGCCTGAAATAGTCTTAGTTTCTTCAAGAAGCCCAGTCTTGGGAGCAGAGTTTCTTCAGAAAGTCAAAAAAAAAAAAAAAAAAAAAAACGCCCGATCTCGTCTGATCTCGGAAGCTAAGCAGTGTCGGGCCTGGTTGGATGGGAGACCGCCTGGGAATACCAGGTGCTGGAAGCATTTTTGGTAAAAAAAAATAAAAAAAAAGTCTAAGAATTTGTTCAAAAAGCCTGAAATAGTCTTAGTTTCTTCAAGAAGCCCAGTCTTGGGAGCAGAGTTTCTTCAGAAAGTCAAAAAAAAAAAAAAAACGCCCGATCTCGTCTGATCTCGCAAGCATGGTCGGGCCTTGTTGGATGGGAGACCGCCTGGGAATACCAGGTGCTGGAAGCATTTTTGGTAAAAAAAAAAAAAAAAAAAAAAGAGTCTAAGAATGTGTTCAAAAAGCCTGAAATACTCTTAGTTTCTTCAGAAAGTCAAAAAAAATAAAAAATAAAAAAAAAGTCTAAGAATTTGTTCAAAAAGCCTGAAATAGTCTTAGTTTCTTCAAGAAGCCCAGTCTTGGGAGCAGAGTTTATTCAGAAAGTCAAAAAAACAAAAAAAACAAAAAAAAAAAGTCTAAGAATTTGTTCAAAAAGCCTGAAATACTCTTAGTTTCTTCAAAAAGCCCAGTCTTGGGAGCAGAGTTTCTTCAGAAAGTCAAAAAAAAAAAAAAAGAAAGCCCGATCTCGTCTGATCTTGGAAGCTAAGCAGTGTCGGGCCTGGTTGGATGGGAGACCGCTTGGGAATACCAGGTGCTGGAAGCATTTTTGGTAAAAAAAAAAAAAAAAAAAAAAAAAAAAGTCTAAGAATTTGTTCAAAAAGCCTGAAATAGTCTTAGTTTCTTCAAGAAGCCCAGTCTTGGGAGCAGAGTTTCTTCAGAAAGTCAAAAAAATAAAAAAAAATAAAAAAAAAAGCCCGATCTTGTCTGATCTCGGTAGCTAAGCAGTGTCGGGCCTGGTTGGATGGGAGACCGCCTGGGAATACCAGGTTCTGGAAGCATTTAAAAAAAAAAAAAAATCTAAGAATTTGTTCAAAAAGCCTGAAATAGTCTTAGTTTCTTCAAGAAGCCCAGTCTTGGGAGCAGAGTTTCTTCAGAAAGTCAAAAAAAAAAAAAAAAAAAAAAAGGCCCGATCTCGTCTGATCTCGGAAGCTAAGCAGTGTCGGGCCTGGTTGGATGGGAGACCGCCTGGGAATACCAGGTGCTGGAAGCATTTTTGGTAAAAAAAAATAAAAAAAAAGTCTAAGAATTTGTTCAAAAAGCCTGAAATAGTCTTAGTTTCTTCAAGAAGCCCAGTCTTGGGAGCAGAGTTTCTTCAGAAAGAAAAAAAACAACAACAAAAAAAGAACGCCCGATCTCGTCTGATCTCGGAAGCTAAGCAGTGTCGGGCCTGGTTGGATGGGAGACCGCCTGGGAATACCAGGTTCTGGAAAAATTAAAAAAAAAAAAAAAAAAAATTAAAAAAAAAGTCTAAGAATTTGTTCAAAAAGCCTGAAATAGTCTTAGTTTCTTCAAAAAGCCCAGTCTTGGGGGCAGAGTTTCTTCAGAAAGTCAAAAAAAAACTAAAAAAAACAAAAAAAAAGTATAAGAATTTGTTCAAAAAGCCTGAAATACTCTTAGTTTCTTCAAAAAGCCCAGTCTTGGGAGCAGAGTTTCTTCAGAAAGTCAAAAAAAAACAAAAAACGCCCGATCTCGTCTGATCTCGGAAGCATGGTCGGGCCTTGTTGGATGGGAGACCGCCTGGGAATACCAGGTGCTGGAAGCATTTTTGGTAAAAAAAAAAAAAAAAAAAAAAAGAGTCTAAGAATGTGTTCAAAAAGCCTGAAATACTCTTAGTTTCTTCAGAAAGTCAAAAAAAAAAAAAAAAAAAAAAAAAGTCTAAGAATTTGTTCAAAAAGCCTGAAATAGTCTTAGTTTCTTCAAGAAGCCCAGTCTTGGGAGCAGAGTTTCTTCAGAAAGTCAAAAAAAAAAAAAAAAAAAAAAAAAGTCTAAGAAAATGTTCAAAAAGCCTGAAATAGTCTTAGTTTCTTCAAGAAGCCCAGTCTTGGGAGCAGAGTTTCTTCAGAAAGGCAAAAAAAAAAAAAAAAAAAAAAACGCCCGATCTCGTCTGATCTCGGAAGCTAAGCAGTGTCGGGCCTGGTTGGATGGGAGACCGCCTGGGAATACCAGGTGCTGGAAGCATTTTTGGTAAAAAAAAATAAAAAAAAAGTCTAAGAATTTGTTCAAAAAGCCTGAAATAGTCTTAGTTTCTTCAAGAAGCCCAGTCTTGGGAGCAGAGTTTCTTCAGAAAGAAAAAAAACAACAACAAAAAAAGAACGCCCGATCTCGTCTGATCTCGGAAGCTAAGCAGTGTCGGGCCTGGTTGGATGGGAGACCGCCTGGGAATACCAGGTTCTGGAAACATTTAAAAAAAAAAAATAAAAATTAAAAAAAAAAAGTCTAAGAATTTGTTCAAAAAGCCTGAAATAGTCTTAGTTTCTTCAAAAAGCCCAGTCTTGGGAGCAGAGTTTCTTCAGAAAGTCAAAAAAAAACTAAAAAAAACTAAAAAAAAGTATAAGAATTTGTTCAAAAAGCCTGAAATACTCTTAGTTTCTTCAAAAAGCCCAGTCTTGGGAGCAGAGTTTCTTCAGAAAGTCAAAAAAAAACAAAAAACGCCCGATCTCGTCTGATCTCGGAAGCATGGTCGGGCCTTGTTGGATGGGAGACCGCCTGGGAATACCAGGTGCTGGAAGCATTTTTGGTAAAAAAAAAAAAAAAAAAAAAAAGAGTCTAAGAATGTGTTCAAAAAGCCTGAAATACTCTTAGTTTCTTCAGAAAGTCAAAAAAAATAAAAAATAAATAAAAAGTCTAAGAATTTGTTCAAAAAGCCTGAAATAGTCTTAGTTTCTTCAAGAAGCCCAGTCTTGGGAGCAGAGTTTCTTCAGAAAGTCAAAAAAATAAAAAAAATAAAAAAAAAGTCTAAGAATTTGTTCAAAAAGCCTGAAATACTCTTAGTTTCTTCAAAAAGCCCAGTCTTGGGAGCAGAGTTTCTTCAGAAAGTCAAAAAAAAAACAAAAAACGCCCGATCTCGTCTGATCACGCAAGCATGGTCGGGCCTTGTTGGATGGGAGACCGCCTGGGAATACCAGGTGCTGGAAGCATTTTTGGTAAAAAAATAAAATAAAAAAAAAAGAGTCTAAGAATGTGTTCAAAAAGCCTGAAATACTCTTAGTTTCTTCAGAAAGTCAAAAAAATAAATAAATAAAAAAAGTCTAAGAATTTGTTCAAAAAGCCTGAAATAGTCTTAGTTTCTTCAAGAAGCCCAGTCTTGGGAGCAGAGTTTATTCAGAAAGTCAAAAAAAAAAAAAAAAAAAAAAAAAAAGTCTAAGAATTTGTTCAAAAAGCCTGAAATAGTCTTAGTTTCTTCAAGAAGCTCAGTCTTGGGAGCAGAGTTTATTCAGAAAGTCAAAAAAAAAAAAAAAAAAAAAAAAAAGTCTAAGAATTTGTTCAAAAAGCCTGAAATACTCTTAGTTTCTTCAAAAAGCCCAGTCTTGGGAGCAGAGTTTCTTCAGAAAGTCAAAAAAAAAAAAAAGAACGCCCGATCTCGTCTGATCTTGGAAGCTAAGCAGTGTCGGGCCTGGTTGGATGGGAGACCGCTTGGGAATACCAGGTGCTGGAAGCATTTTTGGTAAAAAAAAAAAAAGTCTAAGAATTTGTTCAAAAAGCCTGAAATACTCTTAGTTTCTTCAAGAAGCCCAGTCTTGGGAGCAGAGTTTATTCAGAAAGTCAAAAAAAAAAAAAAAAAAAAAAAAAAAAGTCTAAGAATTTGTTCAAAAAGCCTGAAATACTCTTAGTTTCTTCAAAAAGCCCAGTCTTGGGAGCAGAGTTTCTTCAGAAAGTCAAAAAAACAAAACAAACGCCCGATCTCGTCTGATCTCGCAAGCATGGTCGGGCCTTGTTGGATGGGAGACCGCCTGGGAATACCAGGTGCTGGAAGCATTTTTGGTAAAAAAAAATTAAAAAAAAGAAAAAAAGTCTAAGAATTTGTTCAAAAAGCCTGAAATAGTCTTAGTTTCTTCAAGAAGCCCAGTCTTGGGAGCAGAGTTTCTTCAGAAAGTCAAAAAAAAATAAAAAACGCCCGATCTCGTCTGATCTCGGAAGCATGGTCGGGCCTTGTTGGATGGGAGACCGCCTGGGAATACCAGGTGCTGGAAGCATTTTTGGTAAAAAAAAAAAAAAAAAAAAAAAAGAGTCTAAGAATGTGTTCAAAAAGCCTGAAATACTCTTAGTTTCTTCAGAAAGTCAAAAAAAATAAATAAATAAAAAAAATCTAAGAATTTGTTCAAAAAGCCTGAAATAGTCTTAGTTTCTTCAAGAAGCCCAGTCTTGGGAGCAGAGTTTATTCAGAAAGTCAAAAAAAAAAAAAAAAGTCTAAGAATTTGTTCAAAAAGCCTGAAATACTCTTAGTTTCTTCAAAAAGCCCAGTCTTGGGAGCAGAGTTTCTTCAGAAAGTCAAAAAAAAAAAAAAGAACGCCCGATCTCGTCTGATCTTGGAAGCTAAGCAGTGTCGGGCCTGGTTGGATGGGAGACTGCTTGGGAATACCAGGTGCTGGAAGCATTTTTGGTAAAAAAAAAAAAAAGTCTAAGAATTTGTTCAAAAAGCCTGAAATAGTCTTAGTTTCTTCAAGAAGCCCAGTCTTGGGAGCAGAGTTTCTTCAGAAAGTCAAAAAAAAAAAAAAAACGCCCGATCTCGTCTGATCTCGCAAGCATGGTCGGGCCTTGTTGGATGGGAGACCGCCTGGGAATACCAGGTGCTGGAAGCATTTTTGGTAAAAAAAAAAAAGCATGGTCGGGCCTTGTTGGATGGGAGACCGCCTGGGAATACCAGGTGCTGGAAGCATTTTTTGTAAAAAAAAAAAAAAAGTCTAAGAATGTGTTCAAAAAGCCTGAAATACTCTTAGTTTCTTCAGAAAGTCAAAAAAAAAAAAAAAAAAAAAGTCTAAGAATTTGTTCAAAAAGCCTGAAATAGTCTTAGTTTCTTCAAAAAGCCCAGTCTTGGGAGCAGAGTTTCTTCAGAAAGTCAAAAAAATAAAAAAAATAAAAAAAAAAAGTCTAAGAATTTGTTCAAAAAGCCTGAAATAGTCTTAGTTTCTTCAAGAAGCCCAGTCTTGGGAGCAGAGTTTCTTCAGAAAGTCCAAAAAAAAAAAAAAAATTTCTTCAGAAAGTCAAAAAAAAAAAAAAAACGCCCGATCTCGTCTGATCTCGGAAGCATGGTCGGGCCTTGTTGGATGGGAGACCGCCTGGGAATACCAGGTGCTGGAAGCATTTTTGGTAAAAAAAATTAAATAAAAAAAAAGAGTCTAAGAATGTGTTCAAAAAGCCTGAAATAGTCTTAGTTTCTTCAAGAAGCCCAGTCTTGGGAGCAGAGTTTCTTCAGAATGTAAAAAAAAAAAAAAAAAAAAAAAAAAAAAGTCTAAGAATTTGTTCAAAAAGCCTGAAATAGTCTTAGTTTCTTCAAGAAGCCCAGTCTTGGGAGCAGAGTTTCTTCAGAAAGTCAAAAAAAAAAAAAAGAAAAAAAAAAAAGAAAGATCTTGTCTGATCTCGGTAGCTAAGCAGTGTCGGGCCTGGTTGGATGGGAGACCGCCTGGGAATACCAGGTTCTGGAAGCATTAAAAAAAAAAAAAAAGAAAAAAAAAAAAAAGTCTAAGAATTTGTTCAAAAAGCCTGAAATAGTCTTAGTTTCTTCAAGAAGCCCAGTCTTGGGAGCAGAGTTTCTTCAGAAAGTCAAAAAAAAATAAAAAACGCCCGATCTCGTCTGATCTTGGAAGCTAAGCAGTGTCGGGCCTTGTTGGATGGGAGACCGCCTGGGAATACCAGGTGCTGGAAGCATTTTTGGTAAAAAAAAAACAAAAACAAAAAGAGTCTAAGAATGTGTTCAAAAAGCCTGAAATACTCTTAGTTTCTTCAGAAAGTCAAAAAAAATAAAAAATAAAAAAAAAGTCTAAGAATTTGTTCAAAAAGCCTGAAATAGTCTTAGTTTCTTCAAGAAGCCCAGTCTTGGGAGCAGAGTTTCTTCAGAAAGAAAAAAAACAACAACAAAAAAAGAACGCCCGATCTCGTCTGATCTCGGAAGCTAAGCAGTGTCGGGCCTGGTTGGATGGGAGACCGCTTGGGAATACCAGGTGCTGGAAGCATTTTTGGTAAAAAAAAAAAAAAAAAAAAAAAAAAAAGTCTAAGAATTTGTTCAAAAAGCCTGAAATACTCTTAGTTTCTTCAAGAAGCCCAGTCTTGGGAGCAGAGTTTATTCAGAAAGTCAAAAAAAAAAAAAAAAAAAAAAAAAAAGTCTAAGAATTTGTTCAAAAAGCCTGAAATACTCTTAGTTTCTTCAAGAAGCCCAGTCTTGGGAGCAGAGTTTATTCAGAAAGTCAAAAAAAAAAAAAAAAAAAAAAAAAAAAGTCTAAGAATTTGTTCAAAAAGCCTGAAATACTCTTAGTTTCTTCAAGAAGCCCAGTCTTGGGAGCAGAGTTTATTCAGAAAGTCAAAAAAAAAAAAAAAAGTCTAAGAATTTGTTCAAAAAGCCTGAAATACTCTTAGTTTCTTCAAAAAGCCCAGTCTTGGGAGCAGAGTTTCTTCAGAAAGTCAAAAAAAAAAAAAAGAACGCCCGATCTCGTCTGATCTTGGAAGCTAAGCAGTGTCGGGCCTGGTTGGATGGGAGACCGCTTGGGAATACCAGGTGCTGGAAGCATTTTTGGTAAAAAAAAAAAAAAAAAAAAAAAAAAAGTCTAAGAATTTGTTCAAAAAGCCTGAAATACTCTTAGTTTCTTCAAGAAGCCCAGTCTTGGGAGCAGAGTTTATTCAGAAAGTCAAAAAAAAAAAAAAAAAAAAAAAAAAAGTCTAAGAATTTGTTCAAAAAGCCTGAAATACTCTTAGTTTCTTCAAGAAGCCCAGTCTTGGGAGCAGAGTTTCTTCAGAAAGTCAAAAAAAAAAAAAAAACGCCCGATCTCGTCTGATCTCGCAAGCATGGTCGGGCCTTGTTGGATGGGAGACCGCCTGGGAATACCAGGTGCTGGAAGCATTTTTGGTAAAAAAAAAAAAAAAAAAAAAAAAGAGTCTAAGAATGTGTTCAAAAAGCCTGAAATACTCTTAGTTTCTTCAGAAAGTCAAAAAAAATAAATAAATAAAAAAAGTCTAAGAATTTGTTCAAAAAGCCTGAAATAGTCTTAAGGGGGTCGCACACCGGACGCGCAGCTCGGCGGCGCGCCGCGCAGCGCCACGTCTTTTAAATTCGAACACACTATTCTCTATGAGAGTACACACACCGGCGGCGCCTTTCGGCGTCTGTCCGCGGCGGCTCAGGACCGTGTTCAAAATCCTGCCGCGCCACAGAGCGCCATTTACATAGTTTTATATTAAATTTACATGTGTGTGTCTCAAATCGTAGTTAATGTATATACGGACTTCACCCTGTGCTGCAATATACATTTAGTTTTATATTTATTTACAGAAATCAGAAAATTGCTGATGTTACCGGATTTTCAGGTGACAGTTGTCCTAGACGTGGCGCGGCGCGGCGCTGAGCTGCGCGTCCGGTGTGCGGCCGCCTTTAGTTTCTTCAAGAAGCCCAGTCTTGGGAGCAGAGTTTATTCAGAAAGTCAAAAAAAAAAAAAAAAAAGTCTAAGAATTTGTTCAAAAAGCCTGAAATACTCTTAGTTTCTTCAAAAAGCCCAGTCTTGGGAGCAGAGTTTCTTCAGAAAGTCAAAAAAAAAAAAAAGAACGCCCGATCTCGTCTGATCTTGGAAGCTAAGCAGTGTCGGGCCTGGTTGGATGGAAGACTGCTTGGGAATACCAGGTGCTGGAAGCATTTTTGGTAAAAAAAAAAAAAAGTCTAAGAATTTGTTCAAAAAGCCTGAAATAGTCTTAGTTTCTTCAAGAAGCCCAGTCTTGGGAGCAGAGTTTCTTCAGAAAGTCAAAAAAAAAAAAAAAACGCCCGATCTCGTCTGATCTCGGAAGCATGGTCGGGCCTTGTTGGATGGGAGACCGCCTGGGAATACCAGGTGCTGGAAGCATTTTTGGTAAAAAAAATAAAATAAAAAAAAAGAGTCTAAGAATGTGTTCAAAAAGCCTGAAATAGTCTTAGTTTCTTCAAGAAGCCCAGTCTTGGGAGAAGAGTTTCTTCAGAAAGTAAAAAAAAAAAAAAGTCTAAGAATTTGTTCAAAAAGCCTGAAATAGTCTTAGTTTCTTCAAGAAGCCCAGTCTTGGGAGCAGAGTTTCTTCAGAAAGTCAAAAAAAAAAAGAAAGATCTTGTCTGATCTCGGTAGCTAAGCAGTGTCGGGCCTGGTTGGATGGGAGACCGCCTGGGAATACCAGGTTCTGGAAGCATTAAAAAAAAAAAAAAAAAAAAAAAAAAAAAAAGTCTAAGAATTTGTTCAAAAAGCCTGAAATAGTCTTAGTTTCTTCAAGAAGCCCAGTCTTGGGAGCAGAGTTTCTTCAGAAAGTCAAAAAAAAATAAAAAACGCCCGATCTCGTCTGATCTCGGAAGCATGGTCGGGCCTTGTTGGATGGGAGACCGCCTGGGAATACCAGGTGCTGGAAGCATTTTTGGTAAAAAAAATAAAATAAAAAAAAAGAGTCTAAGAATGTGTTCAAAAAGCCTGAAATAGTCTTAGTTTCTTCAAGAAGCCCAGTCTTGGGAGAAGAGTTTCTTCAGAAAGTAAAAAAAAAAAAAAGTCTAAGAATTTGTTCAAAAAGCCTGAAATAGTCTTAGTTTCTTCAAGAAGCCCAGTCTTGGGAGCAGAGTTTCTTCAGAAAGTCAAAAAAAAAAAGAAAGATCTTGTCTGATCTCGGTAGCTAAGCAGTGTCGGGCCTGGTTGGATGGGAGACCGCCTGGGAATACCAGGTTCTGGAAGCATTAAAAAAATAAAAAAAATAAATAAAAAAAAAAGTCTAAGAATTTGTTCAAAAAGCCTGAAATAGTCTTAGTTTCTTCAAGAAGCCCAGTCTTGGGAGCAGAGTTTCTTCAGAAAGTCAAAAAAAAATAAAAAACGCCCGATCTCGTCTGATCTCGGAAGCATGGTCGGGCCTTGTTGGATGGGAGACCGCCTGGGAATACCAGGTGCTGGAAGCATTTTTTGTAAAAAAAAAAAAAAAGTCTAAGAATGTGTTCAAAAAGCCTGAAATACTCTTAGTTTCTTCAGAAAGTCAAAAAAAAAAAAAAAAAAAAAGTCTAAGAATTTGTTCAAAAAGCCTGAAATAGTCTTAGTTTCTTCAAAAAGCCCAGTCTTGGGAGCAGAGTTTCTTCAGAAAGTCAAAAAAATAAAAAAAATAAAAAAAAAAAGTCTAAGAATTTGTTCAAAAAGCCTGAAATAGTCTTAGTTTCTTCAAGAAGCCCAGTCTTGGGAGCAGAGTTTCTTCAGAAAGTCAAAAAAATAAATAAATAAATAAATAAAAGTCTAAGAATTTGTTCAAAAAGCCTGAAATAGTCTTAGTTTCTTCAAAAAGCCCAGTCTTGGGAGCAGAGTTTCTTCAGAAAGTCAAAAAAAAAAAAAAAAAAGTCTAAGAATTTGTTCAAAAAGCCTGAAACAGTCTTAGTTTCTTCAAGAAGCCCAGTCTTGGGAGCAGAGTTTCTTCAGAAAGTAAAAAAAAAAAAAAAAGAAAGCCCGATCTTGTCTGATCTCGGTAGCTAAGCAGTAGGGAGACCGCCTGGGAATACCAGGTTCTGGAAGCATTAAAAAAAATAAAAAATAAAAATAAAAAAAAAGTCTAAGAATTTGTTCAAAAAGCCTGAAATAGTCTTAGTTTCTTCAAGAAGCCCAGTCTTGGGAGCAGAGTTTCTTCAGAAAGTCAAAAAAATAATAAAAAACGCCCGATCTCGTCTGATCTCGGAAGCATGGTCGGGCCTTGTTGGATGGGAGACCGCCTGGGAATACCAGGTGCTGGAAGCATTTTTGGTAAAAAAATAAAATAAAATAAAAAAGAGTCTAAGAATTTGTTCAAAAAGCCTGAAATAGTCTTAGTTTCTTCAAGAAGCCCAGTCTTGGGAGCAGAGTTTCTTCAGAAAGTCAAAAAAAAAAAAAAAAAAAAAAAAAGTCTAAGAATTTGTTCAAAAAGCCTGAAATAGTCTTAGTTTCTTCAAGAAGCCCAGTCTTGGGAGCAGAGTTTCTTCAGAAAGTCAAAAAAAAAAAAAAAAACGCCCGATCTCGTCTGATCTCGGAAGCATGGTCGGGCCTTGTTGGATGGGAGACCGCCTGGGAATACCAGGTGCTGGAAGCATTTTTGGTAAAAAAATCTTGTCTGATCTCGGTAGCTAAGCAGTAGGGAGACCGCCTGGGAATACCAGGTTCTGGAAGCATTAAAAAAATAAAATAAAAAAAATAAAAAAAAAGTCTAAGAATTTGTTCAAAAAGCCTGAAATAGTCTTAGTTTCTTCAAGAAGCCCAGTCTTGGGAGCAGAGTTTCTTCAGAAAGTCAAAAAAAAATAAAAAACGCCCGATCTCGTCTGATCTCGGAAGCATGGTCGGGCCTTGTTGGATGGGAGACCGCCTGGGAATACCAGGTGCTGGAAGCATTTTTGGTAAAAAAATAAAAAATAAATAAAAAAGAGTCTAAGAATGTGTTCAAAAAGCCTGAAATACTCTTAGTTTCTTCAGAAAGTCAAAAAATAAAAAAAATAAAAAAAAAGTCTAAGAATTTGTTCAAAAAGCCTGAAATAGTCTTAGTTTCTTCAAGAAGCCCAGTCTTGGGAGCAGAGTTTCTTCAGAAAGTCAAAAAAAAAAAAAAAAAAAAAAAAGTCTAAGAATTTGTTCAAAAAGCCTGAAATAGTCTTAGTTTCTTCAAAAAGCCCAGTCTTGGGAGCAGAGTTTCTTCAGAAAGTAAAAAAAAAAAAAAAGAACGCCCGATCTCGTCTGATCTTGGAAGCTAAGCAGTGTCGGGCCTTGTTGGATGGGAGACCGCCTGGGAATACCAGGTGCTGGAAGCATTTTTGGTAAAAAAATAAAAATAAAAAAAAGAGTCTAAGAATGTGTTCAAAAAGCCTGAAATACTCTTAGTTTCTTCAGAAAGTCAAAAAAAATTTAAAATAAAAAAAAAGTCTAAGAATTTGTTCAAAAAGCCTGAAATAGTCTTAGTTTCTTCAAGAAGCCCAGTCTTGGGAGCAGAGTTTCTTCAGAAAGTCAAAAAAAAAAAAAAAAAAAAAAAAAAAAGTCTAAGAATTTGTTCAAAAAGCCGGAAATAGTCTTAGTTTCTTCAAGAAGCCCAGTCTTGGGAGCAGAGTTTCTTCAGAAAGTCAAAAAAAAATTTAAAACGCCCGATCTCGTCTGATCTCGGAAGCAAGGTCGGGCCTTGTTGGATGGGAGACCGCCTGGGAATACCAGGTGCTGGAAGCATTTTTGGTAAAAAAAAAAAAAAAAAAAAAAAAGAGTCTAAGAATGTGTTCAAAAAGCCTGAAATACTCTTAGTTTCTTCAGAAAGTCAAAAAAAAAAAAAAAAAAAAAAAAGTCTAAGAATTTGTTCAAAAAGCCTAAAATAGTCTTAGTTTCTTCAAGAAGCCCAGTCTTGGGAGCAGAGTTTCTTCAGAAAGTCAAAAAAAAAAAAAAGAACGCCCGATCTCATCTGATCTTGGAAGCTAAGCAGTGTCGGGCCTTGTTGGATGGGAGACCGCCTGGGAATACCAGGTGCTGGAAGCATTTTTGGTAAAAAAAAAAAAATAAATAAAAAAGAGTCTAAGAATGTGTTCAAAAAGCCTGAAATACTCTTAGTTTCTTCAGAAAGTCAAAAAAAAATAAAAAATAAAAAAAAAGTCTAAGAATTTGTTCAAAAAGCCTGAAATAGTCTTAGTTTCTTCAAGAAGCCCAGTCTTGGGAGCAGAGTTTCTTCAGAAAGTCAAAAAAAAACAACAAAAAAAAATAAGTCTAAGAATTTGTTCAAAAAGCCTGAAATAGTCTTAGTTTCTTCAAAAAGCCCAGTCTTGGGAGCAGAGTTTCTTCAGAAAGTAAAAAAAAAAAAAAAGAACGCCCGATCTCGTTTGATCTTGGAAGCTAAGCAGTGTCGGGCCTTGTTGGATGGGAGACCGCCTGGGAATACCAGGTGCTGGAAGCATTTTTGGTAAAAAAATAAAAATAAAAAAAAGAGTCTAAGAATGTGTTCAAAAAGCCTGAAATACTCTTAGTTTCTTCAGAAAGTCAAAAAAAATAAAAAATAAAAAAAAAGTCTAAGAATTTGTTCAAAAAGCCTGAAATAGTCTTAGTTTCTTCAAGAAGCCCAGTCTTGGGAGCAGAGTTTCTTCAGAAAGTCAAAAAAAAAAAAAAAAGTCTAAGAATTTGTTCAAAAAGCCTGAAATAGTCTTAGTTTCTTCAAGAAGCCCAGTCTTGGGAGCAGAGTTTCTTCAGAAAGTCAAAAAAAAATAAAAAACGCCCGATCTCGTCTGATCTCGGAAGCATGGTCGGGCCTTGTTGGATGGGAGACCGCCTGGGAATACCAGGTGCTGGAAGCATTTTTGGTAAAAAAAAAAAAAAAAAAAAAAGAGTCTAAGAATGTGTTCAAAAAGCCTGAAATACTCTTAGTTTCTTCAGAAAGTCAAAAAATAAAAAATAAAAATAAAAAGTCTAAGAATTTGTTCAAAAAGCCTGAAATAGTCTTAGTTTCTTCAAGAAGCCCAGTCTTGGGAGCAGAGTTTCTTCAGAAAGTCAAAAAAAAAAAAAAAACGCCCGATCTCGTCTGATCTCGGAAGCATGGTCGGGCCTTGTTGGATGGGAGACCGCCTGGGAATACCAGGTGCTGGAAGCATTTTTGGTAAAAAAAAATAAAAAAAATAAAAAGAGTCTAAGAATGTGTTCAAAAAGCCTGAAATACTCTTAGTTTCTTCAGAAAGTCAAAAAAAAAAAAAAAAAAAGTCTAAGAATTTGTTCAAAAAGCCTAAAATAGTCTTAGTTTCTTCAAGAAGCCCAGTCTTGGGAGCAGAGTTTCTTCAGAAAGTCAAAAAAAAAAAAAAAAAAAAAAAGAAAGCCCGATCTTGTCTGATCTCGGTAGCTAAGCAGTGTCGGGCCTGGTTGGATGGGAGACCGCCTGGGAATACCAGGTTCTGGAAGCATTTAAAAAAAAAAAAAAATCTAAGAATTTGTTCAAAAAGCCTGAAATAGTCTTAGTTTCTTCAAGAAGCCCAGTCTTGGGAGCAGAGTTTCTTCAGAAAGTCAAAAAAAAAAAAAAAAAAAAAAACGCCCGATCTCGTCTGATCTCGGAAGCTAAGCAGTGTCGGGCCTGGTTGGATGGGAGACCGCCTGGGAATACCAGGTGCTGGAAGCATTTTTGGTAAAAAAAAATAAAAAAAAAGTCTAAGAATTTGTTCAAAAAGCCTGAAATAGTCTTAGTTTCTTCAAGAAGCCCAGTCTTGGGAGCAGAGTTTCTTCAGAAAGTCAAAAAAAAAAAAAAAACGCCCGATCTCGTCTGATCTCGCAAGCATGGTCGGGCCTTGTTGGATGGGAGACCGCCTGGGAATACCAGGTGCTGGAAGCATTTTTGGTAAAAAAAAAAAAAAAAAAAAAAGAGTCTAAGAATGTGTTCAAAAAGCCTGAAATACTCTTAGTTTCTTCAGAAAGTCAAAAAAAATAAAAAATAAAAAAAAAGTCTAAGAATTTGTTCAAAAAGCCTGAAATAGTCTTAGTTTCTTCAAGAAGCCCAGTCTTGGGAGCAGAGTTTATTCAGAAAGTCAAAAAAACAAAAAAAACAAAAAAAAAAAGTCTAAGAATTTGTTCAAAAAGCCTGAAATACTCTTAGTTTCTTCAAAAAGCCCAGTCTTGGGAGCAGAGTTTCTTCAGAAAGTCAAAAAAAAAAAAAAAGAAAGCCCGATCTCGTCTGATCTTGGAAGCTAAGCAGTGTCGGGCCTGGTTGGATGGGAGACCGCTTGGGAATACCAGGTGCTGGAAGCATTTTTGGTAAAAAAAAAAAAAAAAAAAAAAAAAAAAGTCTAAGAATTTGTTCAAAAAGCCTGAAATAGTCTTAGTTTCTTCAAGAAGCCCAGTCTTGGGAGCAGAGTTTCTTCAGAAAGTCAAAAAAATAAAAAAAAATAAAAAAAAAAGCCCGATCTTGTCTGATCTCGGTAGCTAAGCAGTGTCGGGCCTGGTTGGATGGGAGACCGCCTGGGAATACCAGGTTCTGGAAGCATTTAAAAAAAAAAAAAAATCTAAGAATTTGTTCAAAAAGCCTGAAATAGTCTTAGTTTCTTCAAGAAGCCCAGTCTTGGGAGCAGAGTTTCTTCAGAAAGTCAAAAAAAAAAAAAAAAAAAAAAAGGCCCGATCTCGTCTGATCTCGGAAGCTAAGCAGTGTCGGGCCTGGTTGGATGGGAGACCGCCTGGGAATACCAGGTGCTGGAAGCATTTTTGGTAAAAAAAAAAAAAAAAAAGTCTAAGAATTTGTTCAAAAAGCCTGAAATAGTCTTAGTTTCTTCAAGAAGCCCAGTCTTGGGAGCAGAGTTTCTTCAGAAAGAAAAAAAACAACAACAAAAAAAGAACGCCCGATCTCGTCTGATCTCGGAAGCTAAGCAGTGTCGGGCCTGGTTGGATGGGAGACCGCCTGGGAATACCAGGTTCTGGAAAAATTAAAAAAAAAAAAAAAAAAAATTAAAAAAAAAGTCTAAGAATTTGTTCAAAAAGCCTGAAATAGTCTTAGTTTCTTCAAAAAGCCCAGTCTTGGGGGCAGAGTTTCTTCAGAAAGTCAAAAAAAAACTAAAAAAAACTAAAAAAAAGTATAAGAATTTGTTCAAAAAGCCTGAAATACTCTTAGTTTCTTCAAAAAGCCCAGTCTTGGGAGCAGAGTTTCTTCAGAAAGTCAAAAAAAAACAAAAAACGCCCGATCTCGTCTGATCTCGGAAGCATGGTCGGGCCTTGTTGGATGGGAGACCGCCTGGGAATACCAGGTGCTGGAAGCATTTTTGGTAAAAAAAAAAAAAAAAAAAAAAAGAGTCTAAGAATGTGTTCAAAAAGCCTGAAATACTCTTAGTTTCTTCAGAAAGTCAAAAAAAAAAAAAAAAAAAAAAAAAGTCTAAGAATTTGTTCAAAAAGCCTGAAATAGTCTTAGTTTCTTCAAGAAGCCCAGTCTTGGGAGCAGAGTTTCTTCAGAAAGTCAAAAAAAAAAAAAAAAAAAAAAAAAGTCTAAGAAAATGTTCAAAAAGCCTGAAATAGTCTTAGTTTCTTCAAGAAGCCCAGTCTTGGGAGCAGAGTTTCTTCAGAAAGGCAAAAAAAAACAAAAAAAAAAAAACGCCCGATCTCGTCTGATCTCGGAAGCTAAGCAGTGTCGGGCCTGGTTGGATGGGAGACCGCCTGGGAATACCAGGTGCTGGAAGCATTTTTGGTAAAAAAAAATAAAAAAAAAGTCTAAGAATTTGTTCAAAAAGCCTGAAATAGTCTTAGTTTCTTCAAGAAGCCCAGTCTTGGGAGCAGAGTTTCTTCAGAAAGAAAAAAAACAACAACAAAAAAAGAACGCCCGATCTCGTCTGATCTCGGAAGCTAAGCAGTGTTGGATGGGATCCTGGTTGGATGGGAGACCGCCTGGGAATACCAGGTTCTGGAAACATTTAAAAAAAAAAAAAAAAAATTAAAAAAAAAAAGTCTAAGAATTTGTTCAAAAAGCCTGAAATAGTCTTAGTTTCTTCAAAAAGCCCAGTCTTGGGAGCAGAGTTTCTTCAGAAAGTCAAAAAAAAACTAAAAAAAACTAAAAAAAAGTATAAGAATTTGTTCAAAAAGCCTGAAATACTCTTAGTTTCTTCAAAAAGCCCAGTCTTGGGAGCAGAGTTTCTTCAGAAAGTCAAAAAAAAACAAAAAACGCCCGATCTCGTCTGATCTCGGAAGCATGGTCGGGCCTTGTTGGATGGGAGACCGCCTGGGAATACCAGGTGCTGGAAGCATTTTTGGTAAAAAAAAAAAAAAAAAAAAAAAGAGTCTAAGAATGTGTTCAAAAAGCCTGAAATACTCTTAGTTTCTTCAGAAAGTCAAAAAAAATAAAAAATAAATAAAAAGTCTAAGAATTTGTTCAAAAAGCCTGAAATAGTCTTAGTTTCTTCAAGAAGCCCAGTCTTGGGAGCAGAGTTTCTTCAGAAAGTCAAAAAAATAAAAAAAATAAAAAAAAAGTCTAAGAATTTGTTCAAAAAGCCTGAAATACTCTTAGTTTCTTCAAAAAGCCCAGTCTTGGGAGCAGAGTTTCTTCAGAAAGTCAAAAAAAAAAAAAAGAACGCCCGATCTCGTCTGATCTTGGAAGCTAAGCAGTGTCGGGCCTGGTTGGATGGGAGACTGCTTGGGAATACCAGGTGCTGGAAGCATTTTTGGTAAAAAAAAAAAAAAGTCTAAGAATTTGTTCAAAAAGCCTGAAATAGTCTTAGTTTCTTCAAGAAGCCCAGTCTTGGGAGCAGAGTTTCTTCAGAAAGTCAAAAAAAAAAAAAAAAACGCCCGATCTCGTCTGATCTCGGAAGCATGGTCGGGCCTTGTTGGATGGGAGACCGCCTGGGAATACCAGGTGCTGGAAGCATTTTTGGTAAAAAAAATAAAATAAAAAAAAAGAGTCTAAGAATGTGTTCAAAAAGCCTGAAATAGTCTTAGTTTCTTCAAGAAGCCCAGTCTTGGGAGCAGAGTTTCTTCAGAAAGTAAAAAAAAAAAAAAAAAAAAAAAAAAAAGTCTAAGAATTTGTTCAAAAAGCCTGAAATAGTCTTAGTTTCTTCAAGAAGCCCAGTCTTGGGAGCAGAGTTTCTTCAGAAAGTCAAAAAAAAAAAAAAGAAAGATCTTGTCTGATCTCGGTAGCTAAGCAGTGTCGGGCCTGGTTGGATGGGAGACCGCCTGGGAATACCAGGTTCTGGAAGCATTAAAAAAAAAAAAAAAAAAAAAAAAAAAAAAAGTCTAAGAATTTGTTCAAAAAGCCTGAAATAGTCTTAGTTTCTTCAAGAAGCCCAGTCTTGGGAGCAGAGTTTCTTCAGAAAGTCAAAAAAAAATAAAAAACGCCCGATCTCGTCTGATCTCGGAAGCATGGTCGGGCCTTGTTGGATGGGAGACCGCCTGGGAATACCAGGTGCTGGAAGCATTTTTGGTAAAAAAAAAAAAAAAGTCTAAGAATGTGTTCAAAAAGCCTGAAATACTCTTAGTTTCTTCAGAAAGTCAAAAAAAATAAAAAAAAAATAAGTCTAAGAATTTGTTCAAAAAGCCTGAAATAGTCTTAGTTTCTTCAAAAAGCCCAGTCTTGGGAGCAGAGTTTCTTCAGAAAGTCAAAAAAAAAAAAAAAATTAAAAAAAAAAGTCTAAGAATTTGTTCAAAAAGCCTGAAATAGTCTTAGTTTCTTCAAGAAGCCCAGTCTTGGGAGCAGAGTTTCTTCAGAAAGTCCAAAAAAAAAAAAAGAACGCCCGATCTCGTCTGATCTTGGAAGCTAAGCAGTGTCGGGCCTTGTTGGATGGGAGACCGCCTGGGAATACCAGGTGCTGGAAGCATTTTTGGTAAAAAAAAAAAAAAAAAAAAAAGAGTCTAAGAATGTGTTCAAAAAGCCTGAAATACTCTTAGTTTCTTCAGAAAGTCAAAAAAAATTAAAAATAAAAAAAAAGTCTAAGAATTTGTTCAAAAAGCCTGAAATAGTCTTAGTTTCTTCAAGAAGCCCAGTCTTGGGAGCAGAGTTTCTTCAGAAAGTCAAAAAAAAAAAAAAAAAAAAAAAAAGTCTAAGAATTTGTTCAAAAAGCCTGAAATAGTCTTAGTTTCTTCAAGAAGCCCAGTCTTGGGAGCAGAGTTTCTTCAGAAATTCAAAAAAAAAAAAAAAAAAAAAAAAAAAACGCCCGATCTCGTCTGATCTTGGAAGCTAAGCAGTGTCGGGTCTTGTTGGATGGGAGACCGCCTGGGAATACCAGGTGCTGGAAGCATTTTTGGTAAAAAAAAAAAAAAAAAAAAAAAGAGTCTAAGAATGTGTTCAAAAAGCCTGAAATACTCTTAGTTTCTTCAGAAAGTCAAAAAAAAAAAAAAAAAAAAAAAAAGTCTAAGAATTTGTTCAAAAAGCCTGAAATAGTCTTAGTTTCTTCAAGAAGCCCAGTCTTGGGAGCAGAGTTTCTTCAGAAAGTCAAAAAAAATAAAAAAATAAAAAAAAAAGCCCGATCTTGTCTGATCTCGGTAGCTAAGCAGTGTCGGGCCTGGTTGGATGGGAGACCGCCTGGGAATACCAGGTTCTGGAAACATTAAAAAAAAAAAAAAAAAAAAAAATTTTAAAAAAAAAGTCTAAGAATTTGTTCAAAAAGCCTGAAATAGTCTTAGTTTCTTCAAAAAGCCCAGTCTTGGGAGCAGAGTTTCTTCAGAAAGTCAAAAAAAAACTAAAAAAAAAAAAAAAAAGTATAAGAATTTGTTCAAAAAGCCTGAAATACTCTTAGTTTCTTCAAAAAGCCCAGTCTTGGGAGCAGAGTTTCTTCAGAAAGTCAAAAAAAAACAAAAAACGCCCGATCTCGTCTGATCTCGGAAGCATGGTCGGGCCTTGTTGGATGGGAGACCGCCTGGGAATACCAGGTGCTGGAAGCATTTTTGGTAAAAAAAAAAAAAAAAAAAAAAAGAGTCTAAGAATGTGTTCAAAAAGCCTGAAATACTCTTAGTTTCTTCAGAAAGTCAAAAAAAAAAAAAAAAAAAAAAAAAGTCTAAGAATTTGTTCAAAAAGCCTGAAATAGTCTTAGTTTCTTCAAGAAGCCCAGTCTTGGGAGCAGAGTTTCTTCAGAAAGTCAAAAAAAAAAAAAAAAAAAAAAAAGTCTAAGAATTTGTTCAAAAAGCCTGAAATACTCTTAGTTTCTTCAAAAAGCCCAGTCTTGGGAGCAGAGTTTCTTCAGAAAGTCAAAAAAAAAAAAAAAAACGCCCGATCTCGTCTGATCACGCAAGCATGGTCGGGCCTTGTTGGATGGGAGACCGCCTGGGAATACCAGGTGCTGGAAGCATTTTTGGTAAAAAAATAAAATAAAAAAAAAAGAGTCTAAGAATGTGTTCAAAAAGCCTGAAATACTCTTAGTTTCTTCAGAAAGTCAAAAAAATAAATAAATAAAAAAAGTCTAAGAATTTGTTCAAAAAGCCTGAAATAGTCTTAGTTTCTTCAAGAAGCCCAGTCTTGGGAGCAGAGTTTATTCAGAAAGTCAAAAAAAAAAAAAAAAAAAAAACAAAGTCTAAGAATTTGTTCAAAAAGCCTGAAATAGTCTTAGTTTCTTCAAGAAGCCCAGTCTTGGGAGCAGAGTTTATTCAGAAAGTCAAAAAAAAAAAAAAAAAAAAAAAAAAGTCTAAGAATTTGTTCAAAAAGCCTGAAATACTCTTAGTTTCTTCAAAAAGCCCAGTCTTGGGAGCAGAGTTTCTTCAGAAAGTCAAAAATAAAAAAAAGAACGCCCGATCTCGTCTGATCTTGGAAGCTAAGCAGTGTCGGGCCTGGTTGGATGGGAGACCGCTTGGGAATACCAGGTGCTGGAAGCATTTTTGGTAAAAAAAAAAAAAAAAAAAAAAAAAAAAGTCTAAGAATTTGTTCAAAAAGCCTGAAATACTCTTAGTTTCTTCAAGAAGCCCAGTCTTGGGAGCAGAGTTTATTCAGAAAGTCAAAAAAAAAAAAAAAAAAAAAAAAAAGTCTAAGAATTTGTTCAAAAAGCCTGAAATACTCTTAGTTTCTTCAAAAAGCCCAGTCTTGGGAGCAGAGTTTCTTCAGAAAGTCAAAAAAAAAAAAAAACCGCCCGATCTCGTCTGATCTCGCAAGCATGGTCGGGCCTTGTTGGATGGGAGACCGCCTGGGAATACCAGGTGCTGGAAGCATTTTTGGTAAAAAAAAAAAAAAAAAAAAAAAAGAGTCTAAGAATGTGTTCAAAAAGCCTGAAATACTCTTAGTTTCTTCAGAAAGTCAAAAAAAATAAATAAATAAAAAAAGTCTAAGAATTTGTTCAAAAAGCCTGAAATACTCTTAGTTTCTTCAAAAAGCCCAGTCTTGGGAGCAGAGTTTCTTCAGAAAGTCAAAAAAAAATAAAAAACGCCCGATCTCGTCTGATCTCGGAAGCATGGTCGGGCCTTGTTGGATGGGAGACCGCCTGGGAATACCAGGTGCTGGAAGCATTTTTGGTAAAAAAAAAAAAAAAGTCTAAGAATGTGTTCAAAAAGCCTGAAATACTCTTAGTTTCTTCAGAAAGTCAAAAAAAAAGAAAAAAAAAAAAGAAAGATCTTGTCTGATCTCGGTAGCTAAGCAGTGTCGGGCCTGGTTGGATGGGAGACCGCCTGGGAATACCAGGTTCTGGAAGCATTAAAAAAAAAAAAAAAAAAAAAAAAAAAAAGTCTAAGAATTTGTTCAAAAAGCCTGAAATAGTCTTAGTTTCTTCAAGAAGCCCAGTCTTGGGAGCAGAGTTTCTTCAGAAAGTCAAAAAAAAAAAAAAGAAAAAAAAAAAAGAAAGATCTTGTCTGATCTCTGTAGCTAAGCAGTGTCGGGCCTGGTTGGATGGGAGACCGCCTGGGAATACCAGGTTCTGGAAACATTTAAAAAAAAAAAAAAAAATTAAAAAAAAAAAGTCTAAGAATTTGTTCAAAAAGCCTGAAATAGTCTTAGTTTCTTCAAAAAGCCCAGTCTTGGGAGCAGAGTTTCTTCAGAAAGTCAAAAAAAAAAAAAAGAACGCCCGATCTCGTCTGATCTTGGAAGCTAAGCAGTGTCGGGCCTGGTTGGATGGGAGACCGCTTGGGAATACCAGGTGCTGGAAGCATTTTTGGGAAAATAAAAAGTCAAAAAAAAAAAAAAAACGCCCGATCTCGTCTGATCTCGGAAGCATGGTCGGGCCTTGTTGGATGGGAGACCGCCTGGGAATACCAGGTGCTGGAAGCATTTTTGGTAAAAAAAATAAAATAAAAAAAAAGAGTCTAAGAATGTGTTCAAAAAGCCTGAAATAGTCTTAGTTTCTTCAAGAAGCCCAGTCTTGGGAGAAGAGTTTCTTCAGAAAGTAAAAAAAAAAAAAAGTCTAAGAATTTGTTCAAAAAGCCTGAAATAGTCTTAGTTTCTTCAAGAAGCCCAGTCTTGGGAGCAGAGTTTCTTCAGAAAGTCAAAAAAAAAAAAGAAAGATCTTGTCTGATCTCGGTAGCTAAGCAGTGTCGGGCCTGGTTGGATGGGAGACCGCCTGGGAATACCAGGTTCTGGAAGCATAAAAAAAAAAAAAAAAAAAAAAAAAAAAAAAAGTCTAAGAATTTGTTCAAAAAGCCTGAAATAGTCTTAGTTTCTTCAAGAAGCCCAGTCTTGGGAGCAGAGTTTCTTCAGAAAGTCAAAAAAAAAAAAAAAAAAAAAAAAAAGAAAGATCTTGTCTGATCTCGGTAGCTAAGCAGTGTCGGGCCTGGTTGGATGGGAGACCGCCTGGGAATACCAGGTTCTGGAAGCATTAAAAAAAAAAAAAAAAAAAAAAAAAAAAAAAGTCTAAGAATTTGTTCAAAAAGCCTGAAATAGTCTTAGTTTCTTCAAGAAGCCCAGTCTTGGGAGCAGAGTTTCTTCAGAAAGTCAAAAAAAAATAAAAAACGCCCGATCTCGTCTGATCTCGGAAGCATGGTCGGGCCTTGTTGGATGGGAGACCGCCTGGGAATACCAGGTGCTGGAAGCATTTTTGGTAAAAAAAAAAAAAAAAAAAAAAAAGAGTCTAAGAATGTGTTCAAAAAGCCTGAAATACTCTTAGTTTCTTCAGAAAGTCAAAAAAAATAAATAAATAAAAAAAGTCTAAGAATTTGTTCAAAAAGCCTGAAATAGTCTTAGTTTCTTCAAGAAGCCCAGTCTTGGGAGCAGAGTTTATTCAGAAAGTCAAAAAAAAAAAAAAAAGTCTAAGAATTTGTTCAAAAAGCCTGAAATACTCTTAGTTTCTTCAAAAAGCCCAGTCTTGGGAGCAGAGTTTCTTCAGAAAGTCAAAAAAAAAAAAAAGAACGCCCGATCTCGTCTGATCTTGGAAGCTAAGCAGTGTCGGGCCTGGTTGGATGGGAGACTGCTTGGGAATACCAGGTGCTGGAAGCATTTTTGGTAAAAAAAAAAAAAAGTCTAAGAATTTGTTCAAAAAGCCTGAAATAGTCTTAGTTTCTTCAAGAAGCCCAGTCTTGGGAGCAGAGTTTCTTCAGAAAGTCAAAAAAAAAAAAAAGAACGCCCGATCTCGTCTGATCTTGGAAGCTAAGCAGTGTCGGGCCTGGTTGGATGGGAGACTGCTTGGGAATACCAGGTGCTGGAAGCATTTTTTGTAAAAAAAAAAAAAAAGTCTAAGAATGTGTTCAAAAAGCCTGAAATACTCTTAGTTTCTTCAGAAAGTCAAAAAAAAAAAAAAAAAAAAAGTCTAAGAATTTGTTCAAAAAGCCTGAAATAGTCTTAGTTTCTTCAAAAAGCCCAGTCTTGGGAGCAGAGTTTCTTCAGAAAGTCAAAAAAATAAAAAAAATAAAAAAAAAAAGTCTAAGAATTTGTTCAAAAAGCCTGAAATAGTCTTAGTTTCTTCAAGAAGCCCAGTCTTGGGAGCAGAGTTTCTTCAGAAAGTCCAAAAAAAATAAAAAAATTTCTTCAGAAAGTCAAAAAAAAAAAAAAAACGCCCGATCTCGTCTGATCTCGGAAGCATGGTCGGGCCTTATTGGATGGGAGACCGCCTGGGAATACCAGGTGCTGGAAGCATTTTTGGTAAAAAAAATTAAATAAAAAAAAAGAGTCTAAGAATGTGTTCAAAAAGCCTGAAATAGTCTTAGTTTCTTCAAGAAGCCCAGTCTTGGGAGCAGAGTTTCTTCAGAATGTAAAAAAAAAAAAAAAAAAAAAAAAAAAAAGTCTAAGAATTTGTTCAAAAAGCCTGAAATAGTCTTAGTTTCTTCAAGAAGCCCAGTCTTGGGAGCAGAGTTTCTTCAGAAAGTCAAAAAAAAAAAAAAGAAAAAAAAAAAAGAAAGATCTTGTCTGATCTCGGTAGCTAAGCAGTGTCGGGCCTGGTTGGATGGGAGACCGCCTGGGAATACCAGGTTCTGGAAGCATTAAAAAAAAAAAAAAAGAAAAAAAAAAAAAAGTCTAAGAATTTGTTCAAAAAGCCTGAAATAGTCTTAGTTTCTTCAAGAAGCCCAGTCTTGGGAGCAGAGTTTCTTCAGAAAGTCAAAAAAAAATAAAAAACGCCCGATCTCGTCTGATCTTGGAAGCTAAGCAGTGTCGGGCCTTGTTGGATGGGAGACCGCCTGGGAATACCAGGTGCTGGAAGCATTTTTGGTAAAAAAAAAAAAAAAAAAAAAAGAGTCTAAGAATGTGTTCAAAAAGCCTGAAATACTCTTAGTTTCTTCAGAAAGTCAAAAAAAATAAAAAATAAAAAAAAAGTCTAAGAATTTGTTCAAAAAGCCTGAAATAGTCTTAGTTTCTTCAAGAAGCCCAGTCTTGGGAGCAGAGTTTCTTCAGAAAGAAAAAAAACAACAACAAAAAAAGAACGCCCGATCTCGTCTGATCTCGGAAGCTAAGCAGTGTCGGGCCTGGTTGGATGGGAGACCGCTTGGGAATACCAGGTGCTGGAAGCATTTTTGGTAAAAAAAAAAAAAAAAAAAAAAAAAAAGTCTAAGAATTTGTTCAAAAAGCCTGAAATACTCTTAGTTTCTTCAAGAAGCCCAGTCTTGGGAGCAGAGTTTATTCAGAAAGTCAAAAAAAAAAAAAAAAAAAAAAAAAAAGTCTAAGAATTTGTTCAAAAAGCCTGAAATACTCTTAGTTTCTTCAAGAAGCCCAGTCTTGGGAGCAGAGTTTATTCAGAAAGTCAAAAAAAAAAAAAAAAAAAAAAAAAAAGTCTAAGAATTTGTTCAAAAAGCCTGAAATACTCTTAGTTTCTTCAAGAAGCCCAGTCTTGGGAGCAGAGTTTATTCAGAAAGTCAAAAAAAAAAAAAAAAGTCTAAGAATTTGTTCAAAAAGCCTGAAATACTCTTAGTTTCTTCAAAAAGCCCAGTCTTGGGAGCAGAGTTTCTTCAGAAAGTCAAAAAAAAAAAAAAGAACGCCCGATCTCGTCTGATCTTGGAAGCTAAGCAGTGTCGGGCCTGGTTGGATGGGAGACCGCTTGGGAATACCAGGTGCTGGAAGCATTTTTGGTAAAAAAAAAAAAAAAAAAAAAAAAAAAGTCTAAGAATTTGTTCAAAAAGCCTGAAATACTCTTAGTTTCTTCAAGAAGCCCAGTCTTGGGAGCAGAGTTTATTCAGAAAGTCAAAAAAAAAAAAAAAAAAAAAAAAAAAAGTCTAAGAATTTGTTCAAAAAGCCTGAAATACTCTTAGTTTCTTCAAGAAGCCCAGTCTTGGGAGCAGAGTTTCTTCAGAAAGTCAAAAAAAAAAAAAAACGCCCGATCTCGTCTGATCTCGCAAGCATGGTCGGGCCTTGTTGGATGGGAGACCGCCTGGGAATACCAGGTGCTGGAAGCATTTTTGGTAAAAAAAAAAAAAAAAAAAAAAAAGAGTCTAAGAATGTGTTCAAAAAGCCTGAAATACTCTTAGTTTCTTCAGAAAGTCAAAAAAAATAAATAAATAAAAAAAGTCTAAGAATTTGTTCAAAAAGCCTGAAATAGTCTTAGTTTCTTCAAGAAGCCCAGTCTTGGGAGCAGAGTTTATTCAGAAAGTCAAAAAAAAAAAAAAAAAAGTCTAAGAATTTGTTCAAAAAGCCTGAAATACTCTTAGTTTCTTCAAAAAGCCCAGTCTTGGGAGCAGAGTTTCTTCAGAAAGTCAAAAAAAAAAAAAAGAACGCCCGATCTCGTCTGATCTTGGAAGCTAAGCAGTGTCGGGCCTGGTTGGATGGAAGACTGCTTGGGAATACCAGGTGCTGGAAGCATTTTTGGTAAAAAAAAAAAAAAGTCTAAGAATTTGTTCAAAAAGCCTGAAATAGTCTTAGTTTCTTCAAGAAGCCCAGTCTTGGGAGCAGAGTTTCTTCAGAAAGTCAAAAAAAAAAAAAAAACGCCCGATCTCGTCTGATCTCGGAAGCATGGTCGGGCCTTGTTGGATGGGAGACCGCCTGGGAATACCAGGTGCTGGAAGCATTTTTGGTAAAAAAAATAAAATAAAAAAAAAGAGTCTAAGAATGTGTTCAAAAAGCCTGAAATAGTCTTAGTTTCTTCAAGAAGCCCAGTCTTGGGAGAAGAGTTTCTTCAGAAAGTAAAAAAAAAAAAAAGTCTAAGAATTTGTTCAAAAAGCCTGAAATAGTCTTAGTTTCTTCAAGAAGCCCAGTCTTGGGAGCAGAGTTTCTTCAGAAAGTCAAAAAAAAAAAGAAAGATCTTGTCTGATCTCGGTAGCTAAGCAGTGTCGGGCCTGGTTGGATGGGAGACCGCCTGGGAATACCAGGTTCTGGAAGCATTAAAAAAAAAAAAAAAAAAAAAAAAAAAAAAAGTCTAAGAATTTGTTCAAAAAGCCTGAAATAGTCTTAGTTTCTTCAAGAAGCCCAGTCTTGGGAGCAGAGTTTCTTCAGAAAGTCAAAAAAAAATAAAAAACGCCCGATCTCGTCTGATCTCGGAAGCATGGTCGGGCCTTGTTGGATGGGAGACCGCCTGGGAATACCAGGTGCTGGAAGCATTTTTGGTAAAAAAAATAAAATAAAAAAAAAGAGTCTAAGAATGTGTTCAAAAAGCCTGAAATAGTCTTAGTTTCTTCAAGAAGCCCAGTCTTGGGAGAAGAGTTTCTTCAGAAAGTAAAAAAAAAAAAAAGTCTAAGAATTTGTTCAAAAAGCCTGAAATAGTCTTAGTTTCTTCAAGAAGCCCAGTCTTGGGAGCAGAGTTTCTTCAGAAAGTCAAAAAAAAAAAGAAAGATCTTGTCTGATCTCGGTAGCTAAGCAGTGTCGGGCCTGGTTGGATGGGAGACCGCCTGGGAATACCAGGTTCTGGAAGCATTAAAAAAAAAAAAAAAAAAAAAAAAAAAAAAAGTCTAAGAATTTGTTCAAAAAGCCTGAAATAGTCTTAGTTTCTTCAAGAAGCCCAGTCTTGGGAGCAGAGTTTCTTCAGAAAGTCAAAAAAAAATAAAAAACGCCCGATCTCGTCTGATCTCGGAAGCATGGTCGGGCCTTGTTGGATGGGAGACCGCCTGGGAATACCAGGTGCTGGAAGCATTTTTGGTAAAAAAAAAAAAAAAGTCTAAGAATGTGTTCAAAAAGCCTGAAATACTCTTAGTTTCTTCAGAAAGTCAAAAAAAAAAAAAAAAAAAAAGTCTAAGAATTTGTTCAAAAAGCCTGAAATAGTCTTAGTTTCTTCAAAAAGCCCAGTCTTGGGAGCAGAGTTTCTTCAGAAAGTCAAAAAAATAAAAAAAATAAAAAAAAAAAGTCTAAGAATTTGTTCAAAAAGCCTGAAATAGTCTTAGTTTCTTCAAGAAGCCCAGTCTTGGGAGCAGAGTTTCTTCAGAAAGTCCAAAAAAAAGAAAAGAACGCCCGATCTCGTCTGATCTTGGAAGCTAAGCAGTGTCGGGCCTTGTTGGATGGGAGACCGCCTGGGAATACCAGGTGCTGGAAGCATTTTTGGTAAAAAAACAAAACAAAAAAAAAGAGTCTAAGAATGTGTTCAAAAAGCCTGAAATACTCTTAGTTTCTTCAGAAAGTCAAAAAAAATAAAAAAATAAAAAAAAGTCTAAGAATTTGTTCAAAAAGCCTGAAATAGTCTTAGTTTCTTCAAGAAGCCCAGTCTTGGGAGCAGAGTTTCTTCAGAAAGTCAAAAAAAAAAAAAAAAAAAAAAAAAAGTCTAAGAATTTGTTCAAAAAGCCTGAAATAGTCTTAGTTTCTTCAAGAAGCCCAGTCTTGGGAGCAGAGTTTCTTCAGAAATTCAAAAAAAAAAAAAAAAAAAAAAAAAACGCCCGATCTCGTCTGATCTTGGAAGCTAAGCAGTGTCGGGCCTTGTTGGATGGGAGACCGCCTGGGAATACCAGGTGCTGGAAGCATTTTTGGTAAAAAAAAAAAAAAAAAAAAAAGAGTCTAAGAATGTGTTCAAAAAGCCTGAAATACTCTTAGTTTCTTCAGAAAGTCAAAAAAAAAAAAAAAAAAAAAAAAAAGTCTAAGAATTTGTTCAAAAAGCCTGAAATAGTCTTAGTTTCTTCAAGAAGCCCAGTCTTGGGAGCAGAGTTTATTCAGAAAGTCAAAAAAAAAAAAAAAGAACGCCCGATCTCGTCTGATCTTGGAAGCTAAGCAGTGTCGGGCCTTGTTGGATGGGAGACCGCCTGGGAATACCAGGTGCTGGGAGCATTTTTGGTAAAAAAAAATAAAAAAATAAATGAGTCTAAGAATGTGTTCAAAAAGCCTGAAATAGTCTTAGTTTCTTCAGAAAGTCAAAAAAAAAGTCTAAGAATTTGTTCAAAAAGCCTTAAATACTCTTAGTTTCTTCAGAAAGTCAAAAAAAATAAAATAAAAATAAAAAGTCTAAGAATTTGTTCAAAAAGCCTGAAATAGTCTTAGTTTCTTCAAGAAGCCCAGTCTTGGGAGCAGAGTTTCTTCAGAAAGTCAAAAAAATAAAAAAAAATAAAACGCCCGATCTCGTCTGATCTCGGAAGTTAAGCATGGTCGGGCCTGGTTGGATGGGAGACCGCCTGGGAATACCAGGTTCTGGAAGCATTTTTGGTAAAAAAATAAATAAAAAAAAAAAAAATTCTAAGAATTTGTTCAAAAAGCCTGAAATAGTCTTAGTTTCTTCAAGAAGCCCAGTCTTGGGAGCAGAGTTTCTTCAGAAAGTAAAAAAAAAAAAAAAAAAAAGAACGCCCGATCTCGTCTGATCTCGGAAGCTAAGCAGTGTCGGGCCTGGTTGGATGGGAGACCGCCTGGGAATACCAGGTGCTGGAAGCATTTTTGGTAAAAAAAAAAAAAAAAAAAAGAGTCTAAGAATGTGTTCAAAAAGCCTGAAATACTCTTAGTTTCTTCAGAAAGTCAAAAAAAAAAAAAAAAAAAAAAAAGTCTAAGAATTTGTTCAAAAAGCCTGAAATAGTCTTAGTTTCTTCAAGAAGCCCAGTCTTGGGAGCAGAGTTTCTTCAGAAAGTCAAAAAAAATAAAAAAAATAAAAAAAAAGTCTAAGAATTTGTTCAAAAAGCCTGAAATAGTCTTAGTTTCTTCAAGAAGCCCAGTCTTGGGAGCAGAGTTTCTTCAGAAAGTCAAAAAAAAAATAAAAAACGCCCGATCTCGTCTGATCTCGGAAGCATGGTCGGGCCTTGTTGGATGGGAGACCGCCTGGGAATACCAGGTGCTGGAAGCATTTTTGGTAAAAAAATAAAAAAAAATAAAAAAGAGTCTAAGAATGTGTTCAAAAAGCCTGAAATACTCTTAGTTTCTTCAGAAAGTCAAAAAATAAAAAAAATAAAAAAAAAGTCTAAGAATTTGTTCAAAAAGCCTGAAATAGTCTTAGTTTCTTCAAGAAGCCCAGTCTTGGGAGCAGAGTTTCTTCAGAAAGTCAAAAAAAAAAAAAAAAAAAAAAAAAGTCTAAGAATTTGTTCAAAAAGCCTGAAATAGTCTTAGTTTCTTCAAGAAGCCCAGTCTTGGGAGCAGAGTTTCTTCAGAAAGTCAAAAAAAAATAAAAAACGCCCGATCTCGTCTGATCTCGGAAGCATGGTCGGGCCTTGTTGGATGGGAGACCGCCTGGGAATACCAGGTGCTGGAAGCATTTTTGGTAAAAAAAAAAAAAAAAAAAAAAAAAAAAGAGTCTAAGAATGTGTTCAAAAAGCCTGAAATACTCTTAGTTTCTTCAGAAAGTCAAAAAAAAAAAAAAAAAAAAAAAAGTCTAAGAATTTGTTCAAAAAGCCTAAAATAGTCTTAGTTTCTTCAAGAAGCCCAGTCTTGGGAGCAGAGTTTCTTCAGAAAGTCAAAAAAAAAAAAAAAGAACGCCCGATCTCGTCTGATCTTGGAAGCTAAGCAGTGTCGGGCCTTGTTGGATGGGAGACCGCCTGGGAATACCAGGTGCTGGAAGCATTTTTGGTAAAAAAAAAAAAAAAAAAAAAAGAGTCTAAGAATGTGTTCAAAAAGCCTGAAATACTCTTAGTTTCTTCAGAAAGTCAAAAAAAATTAAAAATAAAAAAAAAGTCTAAGAATTTGTTCAAAAAGCCTGAAATAGTCTTAGTTTCTTCAAGAAGCCCAGTCTTGGGAGCAGAGTTTCTTCAGAAAGTCAAAAAAAAAAAAAAAAAAGTCTAAGAATTTGTTCAAAAAGCCTGAAATACTCTTAGTTTCTTCAGAAAGTCAAAAAAAATTAATAAAAAATAAAAGTCTAAGAATTTGTTCAAAAAGCCTGAAATAGTCTTAGTTTCTTCAAGAAGCCCAGTCTTGGGAGCAGAGTTTCTTCAGAAAGTCAAAAAAAAAAAAAAAAACGCCCGATCTCGTCTGATCTCGCAAGCATGGTCGGG
>NC_138727.1:45557061-45609561 GCF_965113295.1 Leuciscus leuciscus | reverse complement strand
AAAAGTCTAAGAATTTGTTCAAAAAGCCTGAAATAGTCTTAGTTTCTTCAAGAAGCCCAGTCTTGGGAGCAGAGTTTCTTCAGAAAGTCAAAAAAAAAAAACAAAAAAAAAAAAAAAGTCTAAGAATTTGTTCAAAAAGCCGGAAATAGTCTTAGTTTCTTCAAGAAGCCCAGTCTTGGGAGCAGAGTTTCTTCAGAAAGTCAAAAAAAAATTTAAAACGCCCGATCTCGTCTGATCTCGGAAGCAAGGTCGGGCCTTGTTGGATGGGAGACCGCCTGGGAATACCAGGTGCTGGAAGCATTTTTGGTAAAAAAAAAAATAAAAAAAAAAAGAGTCTAAGAATGTGTTCAAAAAGCCTGAAATACTCTTAGTTTCTTCAGAAAGTCAAAAAAAAAAAAAAAAAAAAAAAAAGTCTAAGAATTTGTTCAAAAAGCCTAAAATAGTCTTAGTTTCTTCAAGAAGCCCAGTCTTGGGAGCAGAGTTTCTTCAGAAAGTCAAAAAAAAAAAAAAGAACGCCCGATCTCATCTGATCTTGGAAGCTAAGCAGTGTCGGGCCTTGTTGGATGGGAGACCGCCTGGGAATACCAGGTGCTGGAAGCATTTTTGGTAAAAAAAAAAATATAAATAAAAAAGAGTCTAAGAATGTGTTCAAAAAGCCTGAAATACTCTTAGTTTCTTCAGAAAGTCAAAAAAAAATAAAAAATAAAAAAAAAGTCTAAGAATTTGTTCAAAAAGCCTGAAATAGTCTTAGTTTCTTCAAGAAGCCCAGTCTTGGGAGCAGAGTTTCTTCAGAAAGTCAAAAAAAAACAACAAAAAAAAATAAGTCTAAGAATTTGTTCAAAAAGCCTGAAATAGTCTTAGTTTCTTCAAAAAGCCCAGTCTTGGGAGCAGAGTTTCTTCAGAAAGTAAAAAAAAAAAAAAAGAACGCCCGATCTCGTTTGATCTTGGAAGCTAAGCAGTGTCGGGCCTTGTTGGATGGGAGACCGCCTGGGAATACCAGGTGCTGGAAGCATTTTTGGTAAAAAAATAAAAATAAAAAAAAGAGTCTAAGAATGTGTTCAAAAAGCCTGAAATACTCTTAGTTTCTTCAGAAAGTCAAAAAAAATAAAAAATAAAAAAAAAGTCTAAGAATTTGTTCAAAAAGCCTGAAATAGTCTTAGTTTCTTCAAGAAGCCCAGTCTTGGGAGCAGAGTTTCTTCAGAAAGTCAAAAAAAAAAAAAAAAGTCTAAGAATTTGTTCAAAAAGCCTGAAATAGTCTTAGTTTCTTCAAGAAGCCCAGTCTTGGGAGCAGAGTTTCTTCAGAAAGTCAAAAAAAAATAAAAAACGCCCGATCTCGTCTGATCTCGGAAGCATGGTCGGGCCTTGTTGGATGGGAGACCGCCTGGGAATACCAGGTGCTGGAAGCATTTTTGGTAAAAAAAAAAAAAAAAAAAAAAGAGTCTAAGAATGTGTTCAAAAAGCCTGAAATACTCTTAGTTTCTTCAGAAAGTCAAAAAATAAAAAATAAAAATAAAAAGTCTAAGAATTTGTTCAAAAAGCCTGAAATAGTCTTAGTTTCTTCAAGAAGCCCAGTCTTGGGAGCAGAGTTTCTTCAGAAAGTCAAAAAAAAAAAAAAAAAAAAACGCCCGATCTCGTCTGTTCTCGGAAATTAAGCATGGTCGGGCCTGGTTGGATGGGAGACCACCTGGGAATACCAGGTTCTGGAAGCATTTTTGGTAAAAAAAAAAACAAAAAAAAAAAGAGTCTAAGAATGTGTTCAAAAAGCCTGAAATACTCTTAGTTTCTTCATAAAGTCAAAAAAAAAAAAAAAAAAAAAAAAAAGTCTAAGATTTTGTTCAAAAAGCCTGAAATAGTCTTAGTTTCTTCAAGAAGCCCAGTCTTGGGAGCAGAGTTTCTTCAGAAAGTCAAAAAAAAAATAAAAAATAAAAAAAGAAAGCCCGATCTTGTCTGATCTCGGTAGCTAAGCAGTGTCGGGCCTGGTTGGATGGGAGACCGCCTGGGAATACCAGGTTCTGGAAGCATTTAAAAAAAAAAAAAATTTTTTTTTTAAAAAAAGTCTAAGAATTTGTTCAAAAAGCCTGAAATAGTCTTAGTTTCTTCAAGAAGCCCAGTCTTGGGAGCAGAGTTTCTTCAGAAAGTCAAAAAAAAAAACAAAAAAAAAAACGCCCGATCTCGTCTGATCTCGGAAGCTAAGCAGTGTCGGGCCTGGTTGGATGGGAGACCGCCTGGGAATACCAGGTGCTGGAAGCATTTTTGGTAAAAAAAAAAAAAAAAAAAAGAGTCTAAGAATGTGTTCAAAAAGCCTGAAATACTCTTAGTTTCTTCAGAAAGTCAAAAAAAAAAAAAAAAAAAAAAAAAGTCTAAGAATTTGTTCAAAAAGCCTGAAATAGTCTTAGTTTCTTCAAGAAGCCCAGTCTTGGGAGCAGAGTTTCTTCAGAAAGTCAAAAAAAAAAAAAAAACGCCCGATCTCGTCTGATCTCGGAAGCATGGTCGGGCCTTGTTGGATGGGAGACCGCCTGGGAATACCAGGTGCTGGAAGCATTTTTGGTAAAAAAATAAATAAAAAATAAAAAGAGTCTAAGAATGTGTTCAAAAAGCCTGAAATACTCTTAGTTTCTTCAGAAAGTCAAAAAAAAAAAAAAAAAAAGTCTAAGAATTTGTTCAAAAAGCCTAAAATAGTCTTAGTTTCTTCAAGAAGCCCAGTCTTGGGAGCAGAGTTTCTTCAGAAAGTCAAAAAAAAAAAAAAAAAAAAAAAGAAAGCCCGATCTTGTCTGATCTCGGTAGCTAAGCAGTGTCGGGCCTGGTTGGATGGGAGACCGCCTGGGAATACCAGGTTCTGGAAGCATTTAAAAAAAAAAAAAAATCTAAGAATTTGTTCAAAAAGCCTGAAATAGTCTTAGTTTCTTCAAGAAGCCCAGTCTTGGGAGCAGAGTTTCTTCAGAAAGTCAAAAAAAAAAAAAAAAAAAAAAACGCCCGATCTCGTCTGATCTCGGAAGCTAAGCAGTGTCGGGCCTGGTTGGATGGGAGACCGCCTGGGAATACCAGGTGCTGGAAGCATTTTTGGTAAAAAAAAATAAAAAAAAAGTCTAAGAATTTGTTCAAAAAGCCTGAAATAGTCTTAGTTTCTTCAAGAAGCCCAGTCTTGGGAGCAGAGTTTCTTCAGAAAGTCAAAAAAAAAAAAAAAACGCCCGATCTCGTCTGATCTCGCAAGCATGGTCGGGCCTTGTTGGATGGGAGACCGCCTGGGAATACCAGGTGCTGGAAGCATTTTTGGTAAAAAAAAAAAAAAAAAAAAAAGAGTCTAAGAATGTGTTCAAAAAGCCTGAAATACTCTTAGTTTCTTCAGAAAGTCAAAAAAAATAAAAAATAAAAAAAAAGTCTAAGAATTTGTTCAAAAAGCCTGAAATAGTCTTAGTTTCTTCAAGAAGCCCAGTCTTGGGAGCAGAGTTTATTCAGAAAGTCAAAAAAACAAAAAAAACAAAAAAAAAAAGTCTAAGAATTTGTTCAAAAAGCCTGAAATACTCTTAGTTTCTTCAAAAAGCCCAGTCTTGGGAGCAGAGTTTCTTCAGAAAGTCAAAAAAAAAAAAAAAGAAAGCCCGATCTCGTCTGATCTTGGAAGCTAAGCAGTGTCGGGCCTGGTTGGATGGGAGACCGCTTGGGAATACCAGGTGCTGGAAGCATTTTTGGTAAAAAAAAAAAAAAAAAAAAAAAAAAAAGTCTAAGAATTTGTTCAAAAAGCCTGAAATAGTCTTAGTTTCTTCAAGAAGCCCAGTCTTGGGAGCAGAGTTTCTTCAGAAAGTCAAAAAAATAAAAAAAAATAAAAAAAAAAGCCCGATCTTGTCTGATCTCGGTAGCTAAGCAGTGTCGGGCCTGGTTGGATGGGAGACCGCCTGGGAATACCAGGTTCTGGAAGCATTTAAAAAAAAAAAAAAATCTAAGAATTTGTTCAAAAAGCCTGAAATAGTCTTAGTTTCTTCAAGAAGCCCAGTCTTGGGAGCAGAGTTTCTTCAGAAAGTCAAAAAAAAAAAAAAAAAAAAAAAGGCCCGATCTCGTCTGATCTCGGAAGCTAAGCAGTGTCGGGCCTGGTTGGATGGGAGACCGCCTGGGAATACCAGGTGCTGGAAGCATTTTTGGTAAAAAAAAATAAAAAAAAAGTCTAAGAATTTGTTCAAAAAGCCTGAAATAGTCTTAGTTTCTTCAAGAAGCCCAGTCTTGGGAGCAGAGTTTCTTCAGAAAGAAAAAAAACAACAACAAAAAAAGAACGCCCGATCTCGTCTGATCTCGGAAGCTAAGCAGTGTCGGGCCTGGTTGGATGGGAGACCGCCTGGGAATACCAGGTTCTGGAAAAATTAAAAAAAAAAAAAAAAAAAATTAAAAAAAAAGTCTAAGAATTTGTTCAAAAAGCCTGAAATAGTCTTAGTTTCTTCAAAAAGCCCAGTCTTGGGGGCAGAGTTTCTTCAGAAAGTCAAAAAAAAACTAAAAAAAACAAAAAAAAAGTATAAGAATTTGTTCAAAAAGCCTGAAATACTCTTAGTTTCTTCAAAAAGCCCAGTCTTGGGAGCAGAGTTTCTTCAGAAAGTCAAAAAAAAACAAAAAACGCCCGATCTCGTCTGATCTCGGAAGCATGGTCGGGCCTTGTTGGATGGGAGACCGCCTGGGAATACCAGGTGCTGGAAGCATTTTTGGTAAAAAAAAAAAAAAAAAAAAAAAGAGTCTAAGAATGTGTTCAAAAAGCCTGAAATACTCTTAGTTTCTTCAGAAAGTCAAAAAAAAAAAAAAAAAAAAAAAAAGTCTAAGAATTTGTTCAAAAAGCCTGAAATAGTCTTAGTTTCTTCAAGAAGCCCAGTCTTGGGAGCAGAGTTTCTTCAGAAAGTCAAAAAAAAAAAAAAAAAAAAAAAAAGTCTAAGAAAATGTTCAAAAAGCCTGAAATAGTCTTAGTTTCTTCAAGAAGCCCAGTCTTGGGAGCAGAGTTTCTTCAGAAAGGCAAAAAAAAAAAAAAAAAAAAAAACGCCCGATCTCGTCTGATCTCGGAAGCTAAGCAGTGTCGGGCCTGGTTGGATGGGAGACCGCCTGGGAATACCAGGTGCTGGAAGCATTTTTGGTAAAAAAAAATAAAAAAAAAGTCTAAGAATTTGTTCAAAAAGCCTGAAATAGTCTTAGTTTCTTCAAGAAGCCCAGTCTTGGGAGCAGAGTTTCTTCAGAAAGAAAAAAAACAACAACAAAAAAAGAACGCCCGATCTCGTCTGATCTCGGAAGCTAAGCAGTGTCGGGCCTGGTTGGATGGGAGACCGCCTGGGAATACCAGGTTCTGGAAACATTTAAAAAAAAAAAATAAAAATTAAAAAAAAAAAGTCTAAGAATTTGTTCAAAAAGCCTGAAATAGTCTTAGTTTCTTCAAAAAGCCCAGTCTTGGGAGCAGAGTTTCTTCAGAAAGTCAAAAAAAAACTAAAAAAAACTAAAAAAAAGTATAAGAATTTGTTCAAAAAGCCTGAAATACTCTTAGTTTCTTCAAAAAGCCCAGTCTTGGGAGCAGAGTTTCTTCAGAAAGTCAAAAAAAAACAAAAAACGCCCGATCTCGTCTGATCTCGGAAGCATGGTCGGGCCTTGTTGGATGGGAGACCGCCTGGGAATACCAGGTGCTGGAAGCATTTTTGGTAAAAAAAAAAAAAAAAAAAAAAAAGAGTCTAAGAATGTGTTCAAAAAGCCTGAAATACTCTTAGTTTCTTCAGAAAGTCAAAAAAAATAAAAAATAAATAAAAAGTCTAAGAATTTGTTCAAAAAGCCTGAAATAGTCTTAGTTTCTTCAAGAAGCCCAGTCTTGGGAGCAGAGTTTCTTCAGAAAGTCAAAAAAATAAAAAAAATAAAAAAAAAGTCTAAGAATTTGTTCAAAAAGCCTGAAATACTCTTAGTTTCTTCAAAAAGCCCAGTCTTGGGAGCAGAGTTTCTTCAGAAAGTCAAAAAAAAAACAAAAAACGCCCGATCTCGTCTGATCACGCAAGCATGGTCGGGCCTTGTTGGATGGGAGACCGCCTGGGAATACCAGGTGCTGGAAGCATTTTTGGTAAAAAAATAAAATAAAAAAAAAAGAGTCTAAGAATGTGTTCAAAAAGCCTGAAATACTCTTAGTTTCTTCAGAAAGTCAAAAAAATAAATAAATAAAAAAAGTCTAAGAATTTGTTCAAAAAGCCTGAAATAGTCTTAGTTTCTTCAAGAAGCCCAGTCTTGGGAGCAGAGTTTATTCAGAAAGTCAAAAAAAAAAAAAAAAAAAAAAAAAAAGTCTAAGAATTTGTTCAAAAAGCCTGAAATAGTCTTAGTTTCTTCAAGAAGCTCAGTCTTGGGAGCAGAGTTTATTCAGAAAGTCAAAAAAAAAAAAAAAAAAAAAAAAAAGTCTAAGAATTTGTTCAAAAAGCCTGAAATACTCTTAGTTTCTTCAAAAAGCCCAGTCTTGGGAGCAGAGTTTCTTCAGAAAGTCAAAAAAAAAAAAAAGAACGCCCGATCTCGTCTGATCTTGGAAGCTAAGCAGTGTCGGGCCTGGTTGGATGGGAGACCGCTTGGGAATACCAGGTGCTGGAAGCATTTTTGGTAAAAAAAAAAAAAGTCTAAGAATTTGTTCAAAAAGCCTGAAATACTCTTAGTTTCTTCAAGAAGCCCAGTCTTGGGAGCAGAGTTTATTCAGAAAGTCAAAAAAAAAAAAAAAAAAAAAAAAAAAAGTCTAAGAATTTGTTCAAAAAGCCTGAAATACTCTTAGTTTCTTCAAAAAGCCCAGTCTTGGGAGCAGAGTTTCTTCAGAAAGTCAAAAAAACAAAACAAACGCCCGATCTCGTCTGATCTCGCAAGCATGGTCGGGCCTTGTTGGATGGGAGACCGCCTGGGAATACCAGGTGCTGGAAGCATTTTTGGTAAAAAAAAATTAAAAAAAAGAAAAAAAGTCTAAGAATTTGTTCAAAAAGCCTGAAATAGTCTTAGTTTCTTCAAGAAGCCCAGTCTTGGGAGCAGAGTTTCTTCAGAAAGTCAAAAAAAAATAAAAAACGCCCGATCTCGTCTGATCTCGGAAGCATGGTCGGGCCTTGTTGGATGGGAGACCGCCTGGGAATACCAGGTGCTGGAAGCATTTTTGGTAAAAAAAAAAAAAAAAAAAAAAAAGAGTCTAAGAATGTGTTCAAAAAGCCTGAAATACTCTTAGTTTCTTCAGAAAGTCAAAAAAAATAAATAAATAAAAAAAATCTAAGAATTTGTTCAAAAAGCCTGAAATAGTCTTAGTTTCTTCAAGAAGCCCAGTCTTGGGAGCAGAGTTTATTCAGAAAGTCAAAAAAAAAAAAAAAAGTCTAAGAATTTGTTCAAAAAGCCTGAAATACTCTTAGTTTCTTCAAAAAGCCCAGTCTTGGGAGCAGAGTTTCTTCAGAAAGTCAAAAAAAAAAAAAAGAACGCCCGATCTCGTCTGATCTTGGAAGCTAAGCAGTGTCGGGCCTGGTTGGATGGGAGACTGCTTGGGAATACCAGGTGCTGGAAGCATTTTTGGTAAAAAAAAAAAAAAGTCTAAGAATTTGTTCAAAAAGCCTGAAATAGTCTTAGTTTCTTCAAGAAGCCCAGTCTTGGGAGCAGAGTTTCTTCAGAAAGTCAAAAAAAAAAAAAAAACGCCCGATCTCGTCTGATCTCGCAAGCATGGTCGGGCCTTGTTGGATGGGAGACCGCCTGGGAATACCAGGTGCTGGAAGCATTTTTGGTAAAAAAAAAAAAGCATGGTCGGGCCTTGTTGGATGGGAGACCGCCTGGGAATACCAGGTGCTGGAAGCATTTTTTGTAAAAAAAAAAAAAAAGTCTAAGAATGTGTTCAAAAAGCCTGAAATACTCTTAGTTTCTTCAGAAAGTCAAAAAAAAAAAAAAAAAAAAAGTCTAAGAATTTGTTCAAAAAGCCTGAAATAGTCTTAGTTTCTTCAAAAAGCCCAGTCTTGGGAGCAGAGTTTCTTCAGAAAGTCAAAAAAATAAAAAAAATAAAAAAAAAAAGTCTAAGAATTTGTTCAAAAAGCCTGAAATAGTCTTAGTTTCTTCAAGAAGCCCAGTCTTGGGAGCAGAGTTTCTTCAGAAAGTCCAAAAAAAAAAAAAAAATTTCTTCAGAAAGTCAAAAAAAAAAAAAAAACGCCCGATCTCGTCTGATCTCGGAAGCATGGTCGGGCCTTGTTGGATGGGAGACCGCCTGGGAATACCAGGTGCTGGAAGCATTTTTGGTAAAAAAAATTAAATAAAAAAAAAGAGTCTAAGAATGTGTTCAAAAAGCCTGAAATAGTCTTAGTTTCTTCAAGAAGCCCAGTCTTGGGAGCAGAGTTTCTTCAGAATGTAAAAAAAAAAAAAAAAAAAAAAAAAAAAAGTCTAAGAATTTGTTCAAAAAGCCTGAAATAGTCTTAGTTTCTTCAAGAAGCCCAGTCTTGGGAGCAGAGTTTCTTCAGAAAGTCAAAAAAAAAAAAAAGAAAAAAAAAAAAGAAAGATCTTGTCTGATCTCGGTAGCTAAGCAGTGTCGGGCCTGGTTGGATGGGAGACCGCCTGGGAATACCAGGTTCTGGAAGCATTAAAAAAAAAAAAAAAGAAAAAAAAAAAAAAGTCTAAGAATTTGTTCAAAAAGCCTGAAATAGTCTTAGTTTCTTCAAGAAGCCCAGTCTTGGGAGCAGAGTTTCTTCAGAAAGTCAAAAAAAAATAAAAAACGCCCGATCTCGTCTGATCTTGGAAGCTAAGCAGTGTCGGGCCTTGTTGGATGGGAGACCGCCTGGGAATACCAGGTGCTGGAAGCATTTTTGGTAAAAAAAAAACAAAAACAAAAAGAGTCTAAGAATGTGTTCAAAAAGCCTGAAATACTCTTAGTTTCTTCAGAAAGTCAAAAAAAATAAAAAATAAAAAAAAAGTCTAAGAATTTGTTCAAAAAGCCTGAAATAGTCTTAGTTTCTTCAAGAAGCCCAGTCTTGGGAGCAGAGTTTCTTCAGAAAGAAAAAAAACAACAACAAAAAAAGAACGCCCGATCTCGTCTGATCTCGGAAGCTAAGCAGTGTCGGGCCTGGTTGGATGGGAGACCGCTTGGGAATACCAGGTGCTGGAAGCATTTTTGGTAAAAAAAAAAAAAAAAAAAAAAAAAAAAGTCTAAGAATTTGTTCAAAAAGCCTGAAATACTCTTAGTTTCTTCAAGAAGCCCAGTCTTGGGAGCAGAGTTTATTCAGAAAGTCAAAAAAAAAAAAAAAAAAAAAAAAAAAGTCTAAGAATTTGTTCAAAAAGCCTGAAATACTCTTAGTTTCTTCAAGAAGCCCAGTCTTGGGAGCAGAGTTTATTCAGAAAGTCAAAAAAAAAAAAAAAAAAAAAAAAAAAAGTCTAAGAATTTGTTCAAAAAGCCTGAAATACTCTTAGTTTCTTCAAGAAGCCCAGTCTTGGGAGCAGAGTTTATTCAGAAAGTCAAAAAAAAAAAAAAAAGTCTAAGAATTTGTTCAAAAAGCCTGAAATACTCTTAGTTTCTTCAAAAAGCCCAGTCTTGGGAGCAGAGTTTCTTCAGAAAGTCAAAAAAAAAAAAAAGAACGCCCGATCTCGTCTGATCTTGGAAGCTAAGCAGTGTCGGGCCTGGTTGGATGGGAGACCGCTTGGGAATACCAGGTGCTGGAAGCATTTTTGGTAAAAAAAAAAAAAAAAAAAAAAAAAAAGTCTAAGAATTTGTTCAAAAAGCCTGAAATACTCTTAGTTTCTTCAAGAAGCCCAGTCTTGGGAGCAGAGTTTATTCAGAAAGTCAAAAAAAAAAAAAAAAAAAAAAAAAAAGTCTAAGAATTTGTTCAAAAAGCCTGAAATACTCTTAGTTTCTTCAAGAAGCCCAGTCTTGGGAGCAGAGTTTCTTCAGAAAGTCAAAAAAAAAAAAAAAACGCCCGATCTCGTCTGATCTCGCAAGCATGGTCGGGCCTTGTTGGATGGGAGACCGCCTGGGAATACCAGGTGCTGGAAGCATTTTTGGTAAAAAAAAAAAAAAAAAAAAAAAAGAGTCTAAGAATGTGTTCAAAAAGCCTGAAATACTCTTAGTTTCTTCAGAAAGTCAAAAAAAATAAATAAATAAAAAAAGTCTAAGAATTTGTTCAAAAAGCCTGAAATAGTCTTAAGGGGGTCGCACACCGGACGCGCAGCTCGGCGGCGCGCCGCGCAGCACCACGTCTTTTAAATTCGAACACACTATTCTCTATGAGAGTACACACACCGGCGGCGCCTTTCGGCGTCTGTCCGCGGCGGCTCAGGACCGTGTTCAAAATCCTGCCGCGCCACAGAGCGCCATTTACATAGTTTTATATTAAATTTACATGTGTGTGTCTCAAATCGTAGTTAATGTATATACGGACTTCACCCTGTGCTGCAATATACATTTAGTTTTATATTTATTTACAGAAATCAGAAAATTGCTGATGTTACCGGATTTTCAGGTGACAGTTGTCCTAGACGTGGCGCGGCGCGGCGCTGAGCTGCGCGTCCGGTGTGCGGCCGCCTTTAGTTTCTTCAAGAAGCCCAGTCTTGGGAGCAGAGTTTATTCAGAAAGTCAAAAAAAAAAAAAAAAAAGTCTAAGAATTTGTTCAAAAAGCCTGAAATACTCTTAGTTTCTTCAAAAAGCCCAGTCTTGGGAGCAGAGTTTCTTCAGAAAGTCAAAAAAAAAAAAAAGAACGCCCGATCTCGTCTGATCTTGGAAGCTAAGCAGTGTCGGGCCTGGTTGGATGGAAGACTGCTTGGGAATACCAGGTGCTGGAAGCATTTTTGGTAAAAAAAAAAAAAAGTCTAAGAATTTGTTCAAAAAGCCTGAAATAGTCTTAGTTTCTTCAAGAAGCCCAGTCTTGGGAGCAGAGTTTCTTCAGAAAGTCAAAAAAAAAAAAAAAACGCCCGATCTCGTCTGATCTCGGAAGCATGGTCGGGCCTTGTTGGATGGGAGACCGCCTGGGAATACCAGGTGCTGGAAGCATTTTTGGTAAAAAAAATAAAATAAAAAAAAAGAGTCTAAGAATGTGTTCAAAAAGCCTGAAATAGTCTTAGTTTCTTCAAGAAGCCCAGTCTTGGGAGAAGAGTTTCTTCAGAAAGTAAAAAAAAAAAAAAGTCTAAGAATTTGTTCAAAAAGCCTGAAATAGTCTTAGTTTCTTCAAGAAGCCCAGTCTTGGGAGCAGAGTTTCTTCAGAAAGTCAAAAAAAAAAAGAAAGATCTTGTCTGATCTCGGTAGCTAAGCAGTGTCGGGCCTGGTTGGATGGGAGACCGCCTGGGAATACCAGGTTCTGGAAGCATTAAAAAAAAAAAAAAAAAAAAAAAAAAAAAAAGTCTAAGAATTTGTTCAAAAAGCCTGAAATAGTCTTAGTTTCTTCAAGAAGCCCAGTCTTGGGAGCAGAGTTTCTTCAGAAAGTCAAAAAAAAATAAAAAACGCCCGATCTCGTCTGATCTCGGAAGCATGGTCGGGCCTTGTTGGATGGGAGACCGCCTGGGAATACCAGGTGCTGGAAGCATTTTTGGTAAAAAAAATAAAATAAAAAAAAAGAGTCTAAGAATGTGTTCAAAAAGCCTGAAATAGTCTTAGTTTCTTCAAGAAGCCCAGTCTTGGGAGAAGAGTTTCTTCAGAAAGTAAAAAAAAAAAAAAGTCTAAGAATTTGTTCAAAAAGCCTGAAATAGTCTTAGTTTCTTCAAGAAGCCCAGTCTTGGGAGCAGAGTTTCTTCAGAAAGTCAAAAAAAAAAAGAAAGATCTTGTCTGATCTCGGTAGCTAAGCAGTGTCGGGCCTGGTTGGATGGGAGACCGCCTGGGAATACCAGGTTCTGGAAGCATTAAAAAAATAAAAAAAAAAAATAAAAAAAAAAGTCTAAGAATTTGTTCAAAAAGCCTGAAATAGTCTTAGTTTCTTCAAGAAGCCCAGTCTTGGGAGCAGAGTTTCTTCAGAAAGTCAAAAAAAAATAAAAAACGCCCGATCTCGTCTGATCTCGGAAGCATGGTCGGGCCTTGTTGGATGGGAGACCGCCTGGGAATACCAGGTGCTGGAAGCATTTTTTGTAAAAAAAAAAAAAAAGTCTAAGAATGTGTTCAAAAAGCCTGAAATACTCTTAGTTTCTTCAGAAAGTCAAAAAAAAAAAAAAAAAAAAAGTCTAAGAATTTGTTCAAAAAGCCTGAAATAGTCTTAGTTTCTTCAAAAAGCCCAGTCTTGGGAGCAGAGTTTCTTCAGAAAGTCAAAAAAATAAAAAAAATAAAAAAAAAAAGTCTAAGAATTTGTTCAAAAAGCCTGAAATAGTCTTAGTTTCTTCAAGAAGCCCAGTCTTGGGAGCAGAGTTTCTTCAGAAAGTCAAAAAAATAAATAAATAAATAAATAAAAGTCTAAGAATTTGTTCAAAAAGCCTGAAATAGTCTTAGTTTCTTCAAAAAGCCCAGTCTTGGGAGCAGAGTTTCTTCAGAAAGTCAAAAAAAAAAAAAAAAAAGTCTAAGAATTTGTTCAAAAAGCCTGAAACAGTCTTAGTTTCTTCAAGAAGCCCAGTCTTGGGAGCAGAGTTTCTTCAGAAAGTAAAAAAAAAAAAAAAAGAAAGCCCGATCTTGTCTGATCTCGGTAGCTAAGCAGTAGGGAGACCGCCTGGGAATACCAGGTTCTGGAAGCATTAAAAAAAATAAAAAATAAAAATAAAAAAAAAGTCTAAGAATTTGTTCAAAAAGCCTGAAATAGTCTTAGTTTCTTCAAGAAGCCCAGTCTTGGGAGCAGAGTTTCTTCAGAAAGTCAAAAAAATAATAAAAAACGCCCGATCTCGTCTGATCTCGGAAGCATGGTCGGGCCTTGTTGGATGGGAGACCGCCTGGGAATACCAGGTGCTGGAAGCATTTTTGGTAAAAAAATAAAATAAAATAAAAAAGAGTCTAAGAATTTGTTCAAAAAGCCTGAAATAGTCTTAGTTTCTTCAAGAAGCCCAGTCTTGGGAGCAGAGTTTCTTCAGAAAGTCAAAAAAAAAAAAAAAAAAAAAAAAAAGTCTAAGAATTTGTTCAAAAAGCCTGAAATAGTCTTAGTTTCTTCAAGAAGCCCAGTCTTGGGAGCAGAGTTTCTTCAGAAAGTCAAAAAAAAAAAAAAAAACGCCCGATCTCGTCTGATCTCGGAAGCATGGTCGGGCCTTGTTGGATGGGAGACCGCCTGGGAATACCAGGTGCTGGAAGCATTTTTGGTAAAAAAATCTTGTCTGATCTCGGTAGCTAAGCAGTAGGGAGACCGCCTGGGAATACCAGGTTCTGGAAGCATTAAAAAAATAAAATAAAAAAAATAAAAAAAAAGTCTAAGAATTTGTTCAAAAAGCCTGAAATAGTCTTAGTTTCTTCAAGAAGCCCAGTCTTGGGAGCAGAGTTTCTTCAGAAAGTCAAAAAAAAATAAAAAACGCCCGATCTCGTCTGATCTCGGAAGCATGGTCGGGCCTTGTTGGATGGGAGACCGCCTGGGAATACCAGGTGCTGGAAGCATTTTTGGTAAAAAAATAAAAAATAAATAAAAAAGAGTCTAAGAATGTGTTCAAAAAGCCTGAAATACTCTTAGTTTCTTCAGAAAGTCAAAAAATAAAAAAAATAAAAAAAAAGTCTAAGAATTTGTTCAAAAAGCCTGAAATAGTCTTAGTTTCTTCAAGAAGCCCAGTCTTGGGAGCAGAGTTTCTTCAGAAAGTCAAAAAAAAAAAAAAAAAAAAAAAAGTCTAAGAATTTGTTCAAAAAGCCTGAAATAGTCTTAGTTTCTTCAAAAAGCCCAGTCTTGGGAGCAGAGTTTCTTCAGAAAGTAAAAAAAAAAAAAAAGAACGCCCGATCTCGTCTGATCTTGGAAGCTAAGCAGTGTCGGGCCTTGTTGGATGGGAGACCGCCTGGGAATACCAGGTGCTGGAAGCATTTTTGGTAAAAAAATAAAAATAAAAAAAAGAGTCTAAGAATGTGTTCAAAAAGCCTGAAATACTCTTAGTTTCTTCAGAAAGTCAAAAAAAATTTAAAATAAAAAAAAAGTCTAAGAATTTGTTCAAAAAGCCTGAAATAGTCTTAGTTTCTTCAAGAAGCCCAGTCTTGGGAGCAGAGTTTCTTCAGAAAGTCAAAAAAAAAAAAAAAAAAAAAAAAAAAAGTCTAAGAATTTGTTCAAAAAGCCGGAAATAGTCTTAGTTTCTTCAAGAAGCCCAGTCTTGGGAGCAGAGTTTCTTCAGAAAGTCAAAAAAAAATTTAAAACGCCCGATCTCGTCTGATCTCGGAAGCAAGGTCGGGCCTTGTTGGATGGGAGACCGCCTGGGAATACCAGGTGCTGGAAGCATTTTTGGTAAAAAAAAAAAAAAAAAAAAAAAAGAGTCTAAGAATGTGTTCAAAAAGCCTGAAATACTCTTAGTTTCTTCAGAAAGTCAAAAAAAAAAAAAAAAAAAAAAAAGTCTAAGAATTTGTTCAAAAAGCCTAAAATAGTCTTAGTTTCTTCAAGAAGCCCAGTCTTGGGAGCAGAGTTTCTTCAGAAAGTCAAAAAAAAAAAAAAGAACGCCCGATCTCATCTGATCTTGGAAGCTAAGCAGTGTCGGGCCTTGTTGGATGGGAGACCGCCTGGGAATACCAGGTGCTGGAAGCATTTTTGGTAAAAAAAAAAAAATAAATAAAAAAGAGTCTAAGAATGTGTTCAAAAAGCCTGAAATACTCTTAGTTTCTTCAGAAAGTCAAAAAAAAATAAAAAATAAAAAAAAAGTCTAAGAATTTGTTCAAAAAGCCTGAAATAGTCTTAGTTTCTTCAAGAAGCCCAGTCTTGGGAGCAGAGTTTCTTCAGAAAGTCAAAAAAAAACAACAAAAAAAAATAAGTCTAAGAATTTGTTCAAAAAGCCTGAAATAGTCTTAGTTTCTTCAAAAAGCCCAGTCTTGGGAGCAGAGTTTCTTCAGAAAGTAAAAAAAAAAAAAAAGAACGCCCGATCTCGTTTGATCTTGGAAGCTAAGCAGTGTCGGGCCTTGTTGGATGGGAGACCGCCTGGGAATACCAGGTGCTGGAAGCATTTTTGGTAAAAAAATAAAAATAAAAAAAAGAGTCTAAGAATGTGTTCAAAAAGCCTGAAATACTCTTAGTTTCTTCAGAAAGTCAAAAAAAATAAAAAATAAAAAAAAAGTCTAAGAATTTGTTCAAAAAGCCTGAAATAGTCTTAGTTTCTTCAAGAAGCCCAGTCTTGGGAGCAGAGTTTCTTCAGAAAGTCAAAAAAAAAAAAAAAAGTCTAAGAATTTGTTCAAAAAGCCTGAAATAGTCTTAGTTTCTTCAAGAAGCCCAGTCTTGGGAGCAGAGTTTCTTCAGAAAGTCAAAAAAAAATAAAAAACGCCCGATCTCGTCTGATCTCGGAAGCATGGTCGGGCCTTGTTGGATGGGAGACCGCCTGGGAATACCAGGTGCTGGAAGCATTTTTGGTAAAAAAAAAAAAAAAAAAAAAAGAGTCTAAGAATGTGTTCAAAAAGCCTGAAATACTCTTAGTTTCTTCAGAAAGTCAAAAAATAAAAAATAAAAATAAAAAGTCTAAGAATTTGTTCAAAAAGCCTGAAATAGTCTTAGTTTCTTCAAGAAGCCCAGTCTTGGGAGCAGAGTTTCTTCAGAAAGTCAAAAAAAAAAAAAAAACGCCCGATCTCGTCTGATCTCGGAAGCATGGTCGGGCCTTGTTGGATGGGAGACCGCCTGGGAATACCAGGTGCTGGAAGCATTTTTGGTAAAAAAATAAAAAAAAAATAAAAAGAGTCTAAGAATGTGTTCAAAAAGCCTGAAATACTCTTAGTTTCTTCAGAAAGTCAAAAAAAAAAAAAAAAAAAGTCTAAGAATTTGTTCAAAAAGCCTAAAATAGTCTTAGTTTCTTCAAGAAGCCCAGTCTTGGGAGCAGAGTTTCTTCAGAAAGTCAAAAAAAAAAAAAAAAAAAAAAAGAAAGCCCGATCTTGTCTGATCTCGGTAGCTAAGCAGTGTCGGGCCTGGTTGGATGGGAGACCGCCTGGGAATACCAGGTTCTGGAAGCATTTAAAAAAAAAAAAAAATCTAAGAATTTGTTCAAAAAGCCTGAAATAGTCTTAGTTTCTTCAAGAAGCCCAGTCTTGGGAGCAGAGTTTCTTCAGAAAGTCAAAAAAAAAAAAAAAAAAAAAAACGCCCGATCTCGTCTGATCTCGGAAGCTAAGCAGTGTCGGGCCTGGTTGGATGGGAGACCGCCTGGGAATACCAGGTGCTGGAAGCATTTTTGGTAAAAAAAAATAAAAAAAAAGTCTAAGAATTTGTTCAAAAAGCCTGAAATAGTCTTAGTTTCTTCAAGAAGCCCAGTCTTGGGAGCAGAGTTTCTTCAGAAAGTCAAAAAAAAAAAAAAAAACGCCCGATCTCGTCTGATCTCGCAAGCATGGTCGGGCCTTGTTGGATGGGAGACCGCCTGGGAATACCAGGTGCTGCAAGCATTTTTGGTAAAAAAAAAAAAAAAAAAAAAAGAGTCTAAGAATGTGTTCAAAAAGCCTGAAATACTCTTAGTTTCTTCAGAAAGTCAAAAAAAATAAAAAATAAAAAAAAAGTCTAAGAATTTGTTCAAAAAGCCTGAAATAGTCTTAGTTTCTTCAAGAAGCCCAGTCTTGGGAGCAGAGTTTATTCAGAAAGTCAAAAAAACAAAAAAAACAAAAAAAAAAAGTCTAAGAATTTGTTCAAAAAGCCTGAAATACTCTTAGTTTCTTCAAAAAGCCCAGTCTTGGGAGCAGAGTTTCTTCAGAAAGTCAAAAAAAAAAAAAAAGAAAGCCCGATCTCGTCTGATCTTGGAAGCTAAGCAGTGTCGGGCCTGGTTGGATGGGAGACCGCTTGGGAATACCAGGTGCTGGAAGCATTTTTGGTAAAAAAAAAAAAAAAAAAAAAAAAAAAAGTCTAAGAATTTGTTCAAAAAGCCTGAAATAGTCTTAGTTTCTTCAAGAAGCCCAGTCTTGGGAGCAGAGTTTCTTCAGAAAGTCAAAAAAATAAAAAAAAATAAAAAAAAAAGCCCGATCTTGTCTGATCTCGGTAGCTAAGCAGTGTCGGGCCTGGTTGGATGGGAGACCGCCTGGGAATACCAGGTTCTGGAAGCATTTAAAAAAAAAAAAAAATCTAAGAATTTGTTCAAAAAGCCTGAAATAGTCTTAGTTTCTTCAAGAAGCCCAGTCTTGGGAGCAGAGTTTCTTCAGAAAGTCAAAAAAAAAAAAAAAAAAAAAAAGGCCCGATCTCGTCTGATCTCGGAAGCTAAGCAGTGTCGGGCCTGGTTGGATGGGAGACCGCCTGGGAATACCAGGTGCTGGAAGCATTTTTGGTAAAAAAAAAAAAAAAAAAGTCTAAGAATTTGTTCAAAAAGCCTGAAATAGTCTTAGTTTCTTCAAGAAGCCCAGTCTTGGGAGCAGAGTTTCTTCAGAAAGAAAAAAAACAACAACAAAAAAAGAACGCCCGATCTCGTCTGATCTCGGAAGCTAAGCAGTGTCGGGCCTGGTTGGATGGGAGACCGCCTGGGAATACCAGGTTCTGGAAAAATTAAAAAAAAAAAAAAAAAAAATTAAAAAAAAAGTCTAAGAATTTGTTCAAAAAGCCTGAAATAGTCTTAGTTTCTTCAAAAAGCCCAGTCTTGGGGGCAGAGTTTCTTCAGAAAGTCAAAAAAAAACTAAAAAAAACTAAAAAAAAGTATAAGAATTTGTTCAAAAAGCCTGAAATACTCTTAGTTTCTTCAAAAAGCCCAGTCTTGGGAGCAGAGTTTCTTCAGAAAGTCAAAAAAAAACAAAAAACGCCCGATCTCGTCTGATCTCGGAAGCATGGTCGGGCCTTGTTGGATGGGAGACCGCCTGGGAATACCAGGTGCTGGAAGCATTTTTGGTAAAAAAAAAAAAAAAAAAAAAAAGAGTCTAAGAATGTGTTCAAAAAGCCTGAAATACTCTTAGTTTCTTCAGAAAGTCAAAAAAAAAAAAAAAAAAAAAAAAAGTCTAAGAATTTGTTCAAAAAGCCTGAAATAGTCTTAGTTTCTTCAAGAAGCCCAGTCTTGGGAGCAGAGTTTCTTCAGAAAGTCAAAAAAAAAAAAAAAAAAAAAAAAAGTCTAAGAAAATGTTCAAAAAGCCTGAAATAGTCTTAGTTTCTTCAAGAAGCCCAGTCTTGGGAGCAGAGTTTCTTCAGAAAGGCAAAAAAAAACAAAAAAAAAAAAACGCCCGATCTCGTCTGATCTCGGAAGCTAAGCAGTGTCGGGCCTGGTTGGATGGGAGACCGCCTGGGAATACCAGGTGCTGGAAGCATTTTTGGTAAAAAAAAATAAAAAAAAAGTCTAAGAATTTGTTCAAAAAGCCTGAAATAGTCTTAGTTTCTTCAAGAAGCCCAGTCTTGGGAGCAGAGTTTCTTCAGAAAGAAAAAAAACAACAACAAAAAAAGAACGCCCGATCTCGTCTGATCTCGGAAGCTAAGCAGTGTTGGATGGGATCCTGGTTGGATGGGAGACCGCCTGGGAATACCAGGTTCTGGAAACATTTAAAAAAAAAAAAAAAAAATTAAAAAAAAAAAGTCTAAGAATTTGTTCAAAAAGCCTGAAATAGTCTTAGTTTCTTCAAAAAGCCCAGTCTTGGGAGCAGAGTTTCTTCAGAAAGTCAAAAAAAAACTAAAAAAAACTAAAAAAAAGTATAAGAATTTGTTCAAAAAGCCTGAAATACTCTTAGTTTCTTCAAAAAGCCCAGTCTTGGGAGCAGAGTTTCTTCAGAAAGTCAAAAAAAAACAAAAAACGCCCGATCTCGTCTGATCTCGGAAGCATGGTCGGGCCTTGTTGGATGGGAGACCGCCTGGGAATACCAGGTGCTGGAAGCATTTTTGGTAAAAAAAAAAAAAAAAAAAAAAAGAGTCTAAGAATGTGTTCAAAAAGCCTGAAATACTCTTAGTTTCTTCAGAAAGTCAAAAAAAATAAAAAATAAATAAAAAGTCTAAGAATTTGTTCAAAAAGCCTGAAATAGTCTTAGTTTCTTCAAGAAGCCCAGTCTTGGGAGCAGAGTTTCTTCAGAAAGTCAAAAAAATAAAAAAAATAAAAAAAAAGTCTAAGAATTTGTTCAAAAAGCCTGAAATACTCTTAGTTTCTTCAAAAAGCCCAGTCTTGGGAGCAGAGTTTCTTCAGAAAGTCAAAAAAAAAAAAAAGAACGCCCGATCTCGTCTGATCTTGGAAGCTAAGCAGTGTCGGGCCTGGTTGGATGGGAGACTGCTTGGGAATACCAGGTGCTGGAAGCATTTTTGGTAAAAAAAAAAAAAAGTCTAAGAATTTGTTCAAAAAGCCTGAAATAGTCTTAGTTTCTTCAAGAAGCCCAGTCTTGGGAGCAGAGTTTCTTCAGAAAGTCAAAAAAAAAAAAAAAAACGCCCGATCTCGTCTGATCTCGGAAGCATGGTCGGGCCTTGTTGGATGGGAGACCGCCTGGGAATACCAGGTGCTGGAAGCATTTTTGGTAAAAAAAATAAAATAAAAAAAAAGAGTCTAAGAATGTGTTCAAAAAGCCTGAAATAGTCTTAGTTTCTTCAAGAAGCCCAGTCTTGGGAGCAGAGTTTCTTCAGAAAGTAAAAAAAAAAAAAAAAAAAAAAAAAAAAGTCTAAGAATTTGTTCAAAAAGCCTGAAATAGTCTTAGTTTCTTCAAGAAGCCCAGTCTTGGGAGCAGAGTTTCTTCAGAAAGTCAAAAAAAAAAAAAAGAAAGATCTTGTCTGATCTCGGTAGCTAAGCAGTGTCGGGCCTGGTTGGATGGGAGACCGCCTGGGAATACCAGGTTCTGGAAGCATTAAAAAAAAAAAAAAAAAAAAAAAAAAAAAAAGTCTAAGAATTTGTTCAAAAAGCCTGAAATAGTCTTAGTTTCTTCAAGAAGCCCAGTCTTGGGAGCAGAGTTTCTTCAGAAAGTCAAAAAAAAATAAAAAACGCCCGATCTCGTCTGATCTCGGAAGCATGGTCGGGCCTTGTTGGATGGGAGACCGCCTGGGAATACCAGGTGCTGGAAGCATTTTTGGTAAAAAAAAAAAAAAAGTCTAAGAATGTGTTCAAAAAGCCTGAAATACTCTTAGTTTCTTCAGAAAGTCAAAAAAAATAAAAAAAAAATAAGTCTAAGAATTTGTTCAAAAAGCCTGAAATAGTCTTAGTTTCTTCAAAAAGCCCAGTCTTGGGAGCAGAGTTTCTTCAGAAAGTCAAAAAAAAAAAAAAAATTAAAAAAAAAAGTCTAAGAATTTGTTCAAAAAGCCTGAAATAGTCTTAGTTTCTTCAAGAAGCCCAGTCTTGGGAGCAGAGTTTCTTCAGAAAGTCCAAAAAAAAAAAAAGAACGCCCGATCTCGTCTGATCTTGGAAGCTAAGCAGTGTCGGGCCTTGTTGGATGGGAGACCGCCTGGGAATACCAGGTGCTGGAAGCATTTTTGGTAAAAAAAAAAAAAAAAAAAAAAGAGTCTAAGAATGTGTTCAAAAAGCCTGAAATACTCTTAGTTTCTTCAGAAAGTCAAAAAAAATTAAAAATAAAAAAAAAGTCTAAGAATTTGTTCAAAAAGCCTGAAATAGTCTTAGTTTCTTCAAGAAGCCCAGTCTTGGGAGCAGAGTTTCTTCAGAAAGTCAAAAAAAAAAAAAAAAAAAAAAAAAGTCTAAGAATTTGTTCAAAAAGCCTGAAATAGTCTTAGTTTCTTCAAGAAGCCCAGTCTTGGGAGCAGAGTTTCTTCAGAAATTCAAAAAAAAAAAAAAAAAAAAAAAAAAAACGCCCGATCTCGTCTGATCTTGGAAGCTAAGCAGTGTCGGGTCTTGTTGGATGGGAGACCGCCTGGGAATACCAGGTGCTGGAAGCATTTTTGGTAAAAAAAAAAAAAAAAAAAAAAAGAGTCTAAGAATGTGTTCAAAAAGCCTGAAATACTCTTAGTTTCTTCAGAAAGTCAAAAAAAAAAAAAAAAAAAAAAAAAGTCTAAGAATTTGTTCAAAAAGCCTGAAATAGTCTTAGTTTCTTCAAGAAGCCCAGTCTTGGGAGCAGAGTTTCTTCAGAAAGTCAAAAAAAATAAAAAAATAAAAAAAAAAGCCCGATCTTGTCTGATCTCGGTAGCTAAGCAGTGTCGGGCCTGGTTGGATGGGAGACCGCCTGGGAATACCAGGTTCTGGAAACATTAAAAAAAAAAAAAAAAAAAAAATTTTTTAAAAAAAAGTCTAAGAATTTGTTCAAAAAGCCTGAAATAGTCTTAGTTTCTTCAAAAAGCCCAGTCTTGGGAGCAGAGTTTCTTCAGAAAGTCAAAAAAAAACTAAAAAAAAAAAAAAAAAGTATAAGAATTTGTTCAAAAAGCCTGAAATACTCTTAGTTTCTTCAAAAAGCCCAGTCTTGGGAGCAGAGTTTCTTCAGAAAGTCAAAAAAAAACAAAAAACGCCCGATCTCGTCTGATCTCGGAAGCATGGTCGGGCCTTGTTGGATGGGAGACCGCCTGGGAATACCAGGTGCTGGAAGCATTTTTGGTAAAAAAAAAAAAAAAAAAAAAAAGAGTCTAAGAATGTGTTCAAAAAGCCTGAAATACTCTTAGTTTCTTCAGAAAGTCAAAAAAAAAAAAAAAAAAAAAAAAAGTCTAAGAATTTGTTCAAAAAGCCTGAAATAGTCTTAGTTTCTTCAAGAAGCCCAGTCTTGGGAGCAGAGTTTCTTCAGAAAGTCAAAAAAAAAAAAAAAAAAAAAAAAGTCTAAGAATTTGTTCAAAAAGCCTGAAATACTCTTAGTTTCTTCAAAAAGCCCAGTCTTGGGAGCAGAGTTTCTTCAGAAAGTCAAAAAAAAAAAAAAAAACGCCCGATCTCGTCTGATCACGCAAGCATGGTCGGGCCTTGTTGGATGGGAGACCGCCTGGGAATACCAGGTGCTGGAAGCATTTTTGGTAAAAAAATAAAATAAAAAAAAAAGAGTCTAAGAATGTGTTCAAAAAGCCTGAAATACTCTTAGTTTCTTCAGAAAGTCAAAAAAATAAATAAATAAAAAAAGTCTAAGAATTTGTTCAAAAAGCCTGAAATAGTCTTAGTTTCTTCAAGAAGCCCAGTCTTGGGAGCAGAGTTTATTCAGAAAGTCAAAAAAAAAAAAAAAAAAAAAACAAAGTCTAAGAATTTGTTCAAAAAGCCTGAAATAGTCTTAGTTTCTTCAAGAAGCCCAGTCTTGGGAGCAGAGTTTATTCAGAAAGTCAAAAAAAAAAAAAAAAAAAAAAAAAAAGTCTAAGAATTTGTTCAAAAAGCCTGAAATACTCTTAGTTTCTTCAAAAAGCCCAGTCTTGGGAGCAGAGTTTCTTCAGAAAGTCAAAAATAAAAAAAAGAACGCCCGATCTCGTCTGATCTTGGAAGCTAAGCAGTGTCGGGCCTGGTTGGATGGGAGACCGCTTGGGAATACCAGGTGCTGGAAGCATTTTTGGTAAAAAAAAAAAAAAAAAAAAAAAAAAAAGTCTAAGAATTTGTTCAAAAAGCCTGAAATACTCTTAGTTTCTTCAAGAAGCCCAGTCTTGGGAGCAGAGTTTATTCAGAAAGTCAAAAAAAAAAAAAAAAAAAAAAAAAAAGTCTAAGAATTTGTTCAAAAAGCCTGAAATACTCTTAGTTTCTTCAAAAAGCCCAGTCTTGGGAGCAGAGTTTCTTCAGAAAGTCAAAAAAAAAAAAAAACCGCCCGATCTCGTCTGATCTCGCAAGCATGGTCGGGCCTTGTTGGATGGGAGACCGCCTGGGAATACCAGGTGCTGGAAGCATTTTTGGTAAAAAAAAAAAAAAAAAAAAAAAAGAGTCTAAGAATGTGTTCAAAAAGCCTGAAATACTCTTAGTTTCTTCAGAAAGTCAAAAAAAATAAATAAATAAAAAAAGTCTAAGAATTTGTTCAAAAAGCCTGAAATACTCTTAGTTTCTTCAAAAAGCCCAGTCTTGGGAGCAGAGTTTCTTCAGAAAGTCAAAAATAAAAAAAAGAACGCCCGATCTCGTCTGATCTTGGAAGCTAAGCAGTGTCGGGCCTGGTTGGATGGGAGACCGCTTGGGAATACCAGGTGCTGGAAGCATTTTTGGTAAAAAAAAAAAAAAAAAAAAAAAAAAAAGTCTAAGAATTTGTTCAAAAAGCCTGAAATACTCTTAGTTTCTTCAAAAAGCCCAGTCTTGGGAGCAGAGTTTCTTCAGAAAGTCAAAAATAAAAAAAAGAACGCCCGATCTCGTCTGATCTTGGAAGCTAAGCAGTGTCGGGCCTGGTTGGATGGGAGACCGCTTGGGAATACCAGGTGCTGGAAGCATTTTTGGTAAAAAAAAAAAAAAAAAAAAAAAAAAAGTCTAAGAATTTGTTCAAAAAGCCTGAAATACTCTTAGTTTCTTCAAGAAGCCCAGTCTTGGGAGCAGAGTTTATTCAGAAAGTCAAAAAAAAATAAAAAAATAAAAAAAAAGTCTAAGAATTTGTTCAAAAAGCCTGAAATACTCTTAGTTTCTTCAAAAAGCCCAGTCTTGGGAGCAGAGTTTCTTCAGAAAGTCAAAAAAAAAAAAAAACCGCCCGATCTCGTCTGATCTCGCAAGCATGGTCGGGCCTTGTTGGATGGGAGACCGCCTGGGAATACCAGGTGCTGGAAGCATTTTTGGTAAAAAAAAAAAAAAAAAAAAAAAAGAGTCTAAGAATGTGTTCAAAAAGCCTGAAATACTCTTAGTTTCTTCAGAAAGTCAAAAAAAATAAATAAATAAAAAAAGTCTAAGAATTTGTTCAAAAAGCCTGAAATAGTCTTAGTTTCTTCAAGAAGCCCAGTCTTGGGAGAAGAGTTTCTTCAGAAAGTAAAAAAAAAAAAAAGTCTAAGAATTTGTTCAAAAAGCCTGAAATAGTCTTAGTTTCTTCAAGAAGCCCAGTCTTGGGAGCAGAGTTTCTTCAGAAAGTCAAAAAAAAAAAGAAAGATCTTGTCTGATCTCGGTAGCTAAGCAGTGTCGGGCCTGGTTGGATGGGAGACCGCCTGGGAATACCAGGTTCTGGAAGCATTAAAAAAAAAAAAAAAAAAAAAAAAAAAAAAGTCTAAGAATTTGTTCAAAAAGCCTGAAATAGTCTTAGTTTCTTCAAGAAGCCCAGTCTTGGGAGCAGAGTTTCTTCAGAAAGTCAAAAAAAAAAAAAAAAACGCCCGATCTCGTCTGATCTCGGAAGCATGGTCGGGCCTTGTTGGATGGGAGACCGCCTGGGAATACCAGGTGCTGGAAGCATTTTTGGTAAAAAAAATAAAATAAAAAAAAAGAGTCTAAGAATGTGTTCAAAAAGCCTGAAATAGTCTTAGTTTCTTCAAGAAGCCCAGTCTTGGGAGAAGAGTTTCTTCAGAAAGTAAAAAAAAAAAAAAGTCTAAGAATTTGTTCAAAAAGCCTGAAATAGTCTTAGTTTCTTCAAGAAGCCCAGTCTTGGGAGCAGAGTTTCTTCAGAAAGTCAAAAAAAAAAAGAAAGATCTTGTCTGATCTCGGTAGCTAAGCAGTGTCGGGCCTGGTTGGATGGGAGACCGCCTGGGAATACCAGGTTCTGGAAGCATAAAAAAAAAAAAAAAAAAAAAAAAAAAAAAAAAGTCTAAGAATTTGTTCAAAAAGCCTGAAATAGTCTTAGTTTCTTCAAGAAGCCCAGTCTTGGGAGCAGAGTTTCTTCAGAAAGTCAAAAAAAAAAAAAAAATAAAAAAAAAAAAGAAAGATCTTGTCTGATCTCGGTAGCTAAGCAGTGTCGGGCCTGGTTGGATGGGAGACCGCCTGGGAATACCAGGTTCTGGAAGCATTAAAAAAAAAAAAAAAAAAAAAAAAAAAAAAGTCTAAGAATTTGTTCAAAAAGCCTGAAATAGTCTTAGTTTCTTCAAGAAGCCCAGTCTTGGGAGCAGAGTTTCTTCAGAAAGTCAAAAAAAAATAAAAAACGCCCGATCTCGTCTGATCTCGGAAGCATGGTCGGGCCTTGTTGGATGGGAGACCGCCTGGGAATACCAGGTGCTGGAAGCATTTTTGGTAAAAAAAAAAAAAAAGTCTAAGAATGTGTTCAAAAAGCCTGAAATACTCTTAGTTTCTTCAGAAAGTCAAAAAAAAAAAAAAAAAAAAAAGTCTAAGAATTTGTTCAAAAAGCCTGAAATAGTCTTAGTTTCTTCAAAAAGCCCAGTCTTGGGAGCAGAGTTTCTTCAGAAAGTCAAAAAAATAAAAAAAATAAAAAAAAAAAGTCTAAGAATTTGTTCAAAAAGCCTGAAATAGTCTTAGTTTCTTCAAGAAGCCCAGTCTTGGGAGCAGAGTTTCTTCAGAAAGTCCAAAAAAAAGAAAAGAACGCCCGATCTCGTCTGATCTTGGAAGCTAAGCAGTGTCGGGCCTTGTTGGATGGGAGACCGCCTGGGAATACCAGGTGCTGGAAGCATTTTTGGTAAAAAAACAAAACAAAAAAAAAGAGTCTAAGAATGTGTTCAAAAAGCCTGAAATACTCTTAGTTTCTTCAGAAAGTCAAAAAAAATAAAAAATTAAAAAAAAGTCTAAGAATTTGTTCAAAAAGCCTGAAATAGTCTTAAGGGGGTCGCACACCGGACGCGCAGCTCGGCGGCGCGTCACGCAGCGCCACGTCTTTTAAATTCGAACACATTATTCTCTATGAGAGTACACACACCGGCGGCGCCTTTCGGCGTCTGTCCGCGGCGGCTCAGGACCGTGTTCAAAATCCTGCCGCGCCACAGAGCGCCATTTACATAGTTTTATATTAAATTTACATGTATGTGTCTCAAATCGTAGTTAATGTATATACGGACTTCACCCTGTGCTGCAATATACATTTAGTTTTATATTTATTTACAGAAATCAGAAAATTGCTGATGTTATCGGATTTTCAGGTGACAGTTGTCCTAGACGTGGCGCGACGCGGCGCTGAGCTGCGCGTCCGGTGTGCGGCCGCCTTTAGTTTCTTCAAGAAGCCCAGTCTTGGGAGCAGAGTTTATTCAGAAAGTCAAAAAAACAAAAAAAACAAAAAAAAAAAGTCTAAGAATTTGTTCAAAAAGCCTGAAATACTCTTAGTTTCTTCAAAAAGCCCAGTCTTGGGAGCAGAGTTTCTTCAGAAAGTCAAAAAAAAAAAAAAAGAACGCCCGATCTCGTCTGATCTTGGAAGCTAAGCAGTGTCGGGCCTGGTTGGATGGGAGACCGCTTGGGAATACCAGGTGCTGGAAGCATTTTTGGTAAAAAAAAAAGTCTAAGAATTTGTTCAAAAAGCCTGAAATAGTCTTAGTTTCTTCAAGAAGCCCAGTCTTGGGAGCAGAGTTTCTTCAGAAAGTCAAAAAAAAAAAAAAAAAAGTCTAAGAATTTGTTCAAAAAGCCTGAAATACTCTTAGTTTCTTCAAAAAGCCCAGTCTTGGGAGCAGAGTTTCTTCAGAAAGTCAAAAAAAAACAAAAAACGCCCGATCTCGTCTGATCTCGGAAGCATGGTCGGGCCTTGTTGGATGGGAGACCGCCTGGGAATACCAGGTGCTGGAAGCATTTTTGGTAAAAAAAAAAAAAAAAAAAAAAAGAGTCTAAGAATGTGTTCAAAAAGCCTGAAATACTCTTAGTTTCTTCAGAAAGTCAAAAAAAAAAAAAAAAAAAAAAAAGTCTAAGAATTTGTTCAAAAAGCCTGAAATAGTCTTAGTTTCTTCAAGAAGCCCAGTCTTGGGAGCAGAGTTTCTTCAGAAAGTCAAAAAAAAACAAAAAACGCCCGATCTCGTCTGATCTCGGAAGCATGGTCGGGCCTTGTTGGATGGGAGACCGCCTGGGAATACCAGGTGCTGGAAGCATTTTTGGTAAAAAAAAAAAAAAAAAAAAAAGAGTCTAAGAATGTGTTCAAAAAGCCTGAAATACTCTTAGTTTCTTCAGAAAGTCAAAAAAAAAAAAAAAAAAAAAAAAGTCTAAGAATTTGTTCAAAAAGCCTGAAATAGTCTTAGTTTCTTCAAGAAGCCCAGTCTTGGGAGCAGAGTTTCTTCAGAAAGTCAAAAAAAAAAAAAAAAAAAAAAAAGTCTAAGAATTTGTTCAAAAAGCCTGAAATACTCTTAGTTTCTTCAAAAAGCCCAGTCTTGGGAGCAGAGTTTCTTCAGAAAGTCAAAAAAAAAAAAAAAAACGCCCGATCTCGTCTGATCACGCAAGCATGGTCGGGCCTTGTTGGATGGGAGACCGCCTGGGAATACCAGGTGCTGGAAGCATTTTTGGTAAAAAAATAAAATAAAAAAAAAAGAGTCTAAGAATGTGTTCAAAAAGCCTGAAATACTCTTAGTTTCTTCAGAAAGTCAAAAAAATAAATAAATAAAAAAAGTCTAAGAATTTGTTCAAAAAGCCTGAAATAGTCTTAGTTTCTTCAAGAAGCCCAGTCTTGGGAGCAGAGTTTATTCAGAAAGTCAAAAAAACAAAAAAAAAAAAAACAAAGTCTAAGAATTTGTTCAAAAAGCCTGAAATAGTCTTAGTTTCTTCAAGAAGCCCAGTCTTGGGAGCAGAGTTTCTTCAGAAAGTCAAAAAAAAAAAAAAAAAAAAAAAAAAGTCTAAGAATTTGTTCAAAAAGCCTGAAATACTCTTAGTTTCTTCAAAAAGCCCAGTCTTGGGAGCAGAGTTTCTTCAGAAAGTCAAAAATAAAAAAAAGAACGCCCGATCTCGTCTGATCTTGGAAGCTAAGCAGTGTCGGGCCTGGTTGGATGGGAGACCGCTTGGGAATACCAGGTGCTGGAAGCATTTTTGGTAAAAAAAAAAAAAAAAAAAAAAAAAAAAGTCTAAGAATTTGTTCAAAAAGCCTGAAATACTCTTAGTTTCTTCAAGAAGCCCAGTCTTGGGAGCAGAGTTTATTCAGAAAGTCAAAAAAAAAACAAAACAAAAAAAAAAAGTCTAAGAATTTGTTCAAAAAGCCTGAAATACTCTTAGTTTCTTCAAAAAGCCCAGTCTTGGGAGCAGAGTTTCTTCAGAAAGTCAAAAAAAAAAAAAAAACGCCCGATCTCGTCTGATCTCGCAAGCATGGTCGGGCCTTGTTGGATGGGAGACCGCCTGGGAATACCAGGTGCTGGAAGCATTTTTGGTAAAAAAAAAAAAAAAAAAAAAAAAGAGTCTAAGAATGTGTTCAAAAAGCCTGAAATACTCTTAGTTTCTTCAGAAAGTCAAAAAAAATAAATAAATAAAAAAAGTCTAAGAATTTGTTCAAAAAGCCTGAAATAGTCTTAGTTTCTTCAAGAAGCCCAGTCTTGGGAGCAGAGTTTATTCAGAAAGTCTAAAAAAAAAAAAAAAGTCTAAGAATTTGTTCAAAAAGCCTGAAATACTCTTAGTTTCTTCAAAAAGCCCAGTCTTGGGAGCAGAGTTTCTTCAGAAAGTCAAAAAAATAAAATAAAAACGCCCGATCTCGTCTGATCTTGGAAGCTAAGCAGTGTCGGTCCTGGTTGGATGGGAGACCGCCTGGGAATACCAGGTGCTGGAAGCATTTTTGGTAAAAAAAAAAAAAAAAAAAAAAAAAAGTCTAAGAATTTGTTCAAAAAGCCTGAAATAGTCTTAGTTTCTTCAAGAAGCCCAGTCTTGGGAGCAGAGTTTCTTCAGAAAGTCCAAAAAAAAAAAAAGAACGCCCGATCTCGTCTGATCTTGGAAGCTAAGCAGTGTCGGGCCTTGTTGGATGGGAGACCGCCTGGGAATACCAGGTGCTGGAAGCATTTTTGGTAAAAAAAAAAAAAAAAAAAAAAGAGTCTAAGAATGTGTTCAAAAAGCCTGAAATACTCTTAGTTTCTTCAGAAAGTCAAAAAAAATAAAAAATAAAAAAAAAGTCTAAGAATTTGTTCAAAAAGCCTGAAATAGTCTTAGTTTCTTCAAGAAGCCCAGTCTTGGGAGCAGAGTTTCTTCAGAAAGTCAAAAAAAAAAAAAAAAAAAAAAAAAGTCTAAGAATTTGTTCAAAAAGCCTGAAATAGTCTTAGTTTCTTCAAGAAGCCCAGTCTTGGGAGCAGAGTTTCTTCAGAAAGTAAAAAAAAAAAAAAAAAAAAAAAAAAAAGTCTAAGAATTTGTTCAAAAAGCCTGAAATAGTCTTAGTTTCTTCAAGAAGCCCAGTCTTGGGAGCAGAGTTTCTTCAGAAAGTCAAAAAAAAAAAAAAGAAAGATCTTGTCTGATCTCGGTAGCTAAGCAGTGTCGGGCCTGGTTGGATGGGAGACCGCCTGGGAATACCAGGTTCTGGAAGCATTAAAAAAAAAAAAAAAAAAAAAAAAAAAAAAGTCTAAGAATTTGTTCAAAAAGCCTGAAATAGTCTTAGTTTCTTCAAGAAGCCCAGTCTTGGGAGCAGAGTTTCTTCAGAAAGTCAAAAAAAAATTAAAAACGCCCGATCTCGTCTGATCTCGGAAGCATGGTCGGGCCTTGTTGGATGGGAGACCGCCTGGGAATACCAGGTGCTGGAAGCATTTTTGGTAAAAAAAAAAAAAAAGTCTAAGAATGTGTTCAAAAAGCCTGAAATACTCTTAGTTTCTTCAGAAAGTCAAAAAAAAAAAAAAAAAAATAAGTCTAAGAATTGGTTCAAAAAGCCTGAAATAGTCTTAGTTTCTTCAAAAAGCCCAGTCTTGGGAGCAGAGTTTCTTCAGAAAGTCAAAAAAAAAAAAAAAAAAAAGTCTAAGAATTTGTTCAAAAAGCCTGAAATAGTCTTAGTTTCTTCAAGAAGCCCAGTCTTGGGAGCAGAGTTTCTTCAGAAAGTCAAAAAAAAATTTAAAACGCCCGATCTCGTCTGATCTCGGAAGCATGGTCGGGCCTTGTTGGATGGGAGACCGCCTGGGAATACCAGGTGCTGGAAGCATTTGTGGTAAAAAAAAAAAAAAAAAAAAAAAAGAGTCTAAGAATGTGTTCAAAAAGCCTGAAATACTCTTAGTTTCTTCAGAAAGTCAAAAAAAAAAAAAAAAAAAAAAAAAGTCTAAGAATTGGTTCAAAAAGCCTAAAATAGTCTTAGTTTCTTCAAGAAGCCCAGTCTTGGGAGCAGAGTTTCTTCAGAAAGTCAAAAAAAAAAAAAAAAAAAAAAAAAAGTCTAAGAATTTGTTCAAAAAGCCTGAAATAGTCTTAGTTTCTTCAAAAAGCCCAGTCTTGGGAGCAGAGTTTCTTCAGAAAGTCAAAAAAAAAAAAAAAAAAAAAAAAGTCTAATAATTTGTTCAAAAAGCCTGAAATAGTCTTAGTTTCTTCAAGAAGCCCAGTCTTGGGAGCAGAGTTTCTTCAGAAATTCAAAAAAAAAAACAAAAAAAAAAAAAACGCCCGATCTCGTCTGATCTTGGAAGCTAAGCAGTGTCGGGCCTTGTTGGATGGGAGACCGCCTGGGAATACCAGGTGCTGGAAGCATTTTTGGTAAAAAAATAAAAATAAAAAAAAGAGTCTAAGAATGTGTTCAAAAAGCCTGAAATACTCTTAGTTTCTTCAGAAAGTCAAAAAAAATAAAAAATAAAAAAAAAGTCTAATAATTTGTTCAAAAAGCCTGAAATAGTCTTAGTTTCTTCAAGAAGCCCAGTCTTGGGAGCAGAGTTTCTTCAGAAATTCAAAAAAAAAAAAAAAAAAAAAAAAAACGCCCGATCTCGTCTGATCTTGGAAGCTAAGCAGTGTCGGGCCTTGTTGGATGGGAGACCGCCTGGGAATACCAGGTGCTGGAAGCATTTTTGGTAAAAAAATAAAAATAAAAAAAAGAGTCTAAGAATGTGTTCAAAAAGCCTGAAATACTCTTAGTTTCTTCAGAAAGTCAAAAAAAATAAAAAATAAAAAAAAAGTCTAAGAATTTGTTCAAAAAGCCTGAAAAAGTCTTAGTTTCTTCAAGAAGCCCAGTCTTGGGAGCAGAGTTTCTTCAGAAAGTCAAAAAAAAAATAAAAAAAAAAAAAAAAAGTCTAAGAATTTGTTCAAAAAGCCTGAAATACTCTTAGTTTCTTCAAAAAGCCCAGTCTTGGGAGCAGAGTTTCTTCAGAAAGTCAAAAAAAAAAAAAAGAACGCCCGATCTCGTCTGATCTTGGAAGCTAAGCAGTGTCGGGCCTGGTTGGATGGGAGACTGCTTGGGAATACCAGGTGCTGGAAGCATTTTTGGTAAAAAAAAAAAAAAGTCTAAGAATTTGTTCAAAAAGCCTGAAATAGTCTTAGTTTCTTCAAGAAGCCCAGTCTTGGGAGCAGAGTTTCTTCAGAAAGTCAAAAAAAAAAAAAAAACGCCCGATCTCGTCTGATCTCGGAAGCATGGTCGGGCCTTGTTGGATGGGAGACCGCCTGGGAATACCAGGTGCTGGAAGCATTTTTGGTAAAAAAAAAAAAAAAAAAAAAAGAGTCTAAGAATGTGTTCAAAAAGCCTGAAATACTCTTAGTTTCTTCAGAAAGTCAAAAAAAATAAAAAATAAAAAAAAAGTCTAAGAATTTGTTCAAAAAGCCTGAAATAGTCTTAGTTTCTTCAAGAAGCCCAGTCTTGGGAGCAGAGTTTCTTCAGAAAGTCAAAAAAAAAAAAAAAAAAAAAAAAAGTCTAAGAATTTGTTCAAAAAGCCTGAAATAGTCTTAGTTTCTTCAAGAAGCCCAGTCTTGGGAGCAGAGTTTCTTCAGAAAGTAAAAAAAAAAAAAAAAAAAAAAAAGTCTAAGAATTTGTTCAAAAAGCCTGAAATAGTCTTAGTTTCTTCAAGAAGCCCAGTCTTGGGAGCAGAGTTTCTTCAGAAAGTCAAAAAAAAAAAAAAGAAAGATCTTGTCTGATCTCGGTAGCTAAGCAGTGTCGGGCCTGGTTGGATGGGAGACCGCCTGGGAATACCAGGTTCTGGAAGCATTAAAAAAAAAAAAAAAAAAAAAAAAAAAAAAGTCTAAGAATTTGTTCAAAAAGCCTGAAATAGTCTTAGTTTCTTCAAGAAGCCCAGTCTTGGGAGCAGAGTTTCTTCAGAAAGTCAAAAAAAAATTAAAAACGCCCGATCTCGTCTGATCTCGGAAGCATGGTCGGGCCTTGTTGGATGGGAGACCGCCTGGGAATACCAGGTGCTGGAAGCATTTTTGGTAAAAAAAAAAAAAAAGTCTAAGAATGTGTTCAAAAAGCCTGAAATACTCTTAGTTTCTTCAGAAAGTCAAAAAAAAAAAAAAAAAAATAAGTCTAAGAATTGGTTCAAAAAGCCTGAAATAGTCTTAGTTTCTTCAAAAAGCCCAGTCTTGGGAGCAGAGTTTCTTCAGAAAGTCAAAAAAAAAAAAAAAAAAAAGTCTAAGAATTTGTTCAAAAAGCCTGAAATAGTCTTAGTTTCTTCAAGAAGCCCAGTCTTGGGAGCAGAGTTTCTTCAGAAAGTCAAAAAAAAATTTAAAACGCCCGATCTCGTCTGATCTCGGAAGCATGGTCGGGCCTTGTTGGATGGGAGACCGCCTGGGAATACCAGGTGCTGGAAGCATTTGTGGTAAAAAAAAAAAAAAAAAAAAAAAAGAGTCTAAGAATGTGTTCAAAAAGCCTGAAATACTCTTAGTTTCTTCAGAAAGTCAAAAAAAAAAAAAAAAAAAAAAAAAGTCTAAGAATTGGTTCAAAAAGCCTAAAATAGTCTTAGTTTCTTCAAGAAGCCCAGTCTTGGGAGCAGAGTTTCTTCAGAAAGTCAAAAAAAAAAAAAAAAAAAAAAAAAAGTCTAAGAATTTGTTCAAAAAGCCTGAAATAGTCTTAGTTTCTTCAAAAAGCCCAGTCTTGGGAGCAGAGTTTCTTCAGAAAGTCAAAAAAAAAAAAAAAAAAAAAAAAGTCTAATAATTTGTTCAAAAAGCCTGAAATAGTCTTAGTTTCTTCAAGAAGCCCAGTCTTGGGAGCAGAGTTTCTTCAGAAATTCAAAAAAAAAAACAAAAAAAAAAAAAACGCCCGATCTCGTCTGATCTTGGAAGCTAAGCAGTGTCGGGCCTTGTTGGATGGGAGACCGCCTGGGAATACCAGGTGCTGGAAGCATTTTTGGTAAAAAAATAAAAATAAAAAAAAGAGTCTAAGAATGTGTTCAAAAAGCCTGAAATACTCTTAGTTTCTTCAGAAAGTCAAAAAAAATAAAAAATAAAAAAAAAGTCTAATAATTTGTTCAAAAAGCCTGAAATAGTCTTAGTTTCTTCAAGAAGCCCAGTCTTGGGAGCAGAGTTTCTTCAGAAATTCAAAAAAAAAAAAAAAAAAAAAAAAAACGCCCGATCTCGTCTGATCTTGGAAGCTAAGCAGTGTCGGGCCTTGTTGGATGGGAGACCGCCTGGGAATACCAGGTGCTGGAAGCATTTTTGGTAAAAAAATAAAAATAAAAAAAAGAGTCTAAGAATGTGTTCAAAAAGCCTGAAATACTCTTAGTTTCTTCAGAAAGTCAAAAAAAATAAAAAATAAAAAAAAAGTCTAAGAATTTGTTCAAAAAGCCTGAAAAAGTCTTAGTTTCTTCAAGAAGCCCAGTCTTGGGAGCAGAGTTTCTTCAGAAAGTCAAAAAAAAAATAAAAAAAAAAAAAAAAAGTCTAAGAATTTGTTCAAAAAGCCTGAAATACTCTTAGTTTCTTCAAAAAGCCCAGTCTTGGGAGCAGAGTTTCTTCAGAAAGTCAAAAAAAAAAAAAAGAACGCCCGATCTCGTCTGATCTTGGAAGCTAAGCAGTGTCGGGCCTGGTTGGATGGGAGACTGCTTGGGAATACCAGGTGCTGGAAGCATTTTTGGTAAAAAAAAAAAAAAGTCTAAGAATTTGTTCAAAAAGCCTGAAATAGTCTTAGTTTCTTCAAGAAGCCCAGTCTTGGGAGCAGAGTTTCTTCAGAAAGTCAAAAAAAAAAAAAAAACGCCCGATCTCGTCTGATCTCGGAAGCATGGTCGGGCCTTGTTGGATGGGAGACCGCCTGGGAATACCAGGTGCTGGAAGCATTTTTGGTAAAAAAAATAAAATAAAAAAAAAGAGTCTAAGAATGTGTTCAAAAAGCCTGAAATAGTCTTAGTTTCTTCAAGAAGCCCAGTCTTGGGAGCAGAGTTTCTTCAGAAAGTAAAAAAAAAAAAAAAAAAAAAAAAAAAAGTCTAAGAATTTGTTCAAAAAGCCTGAAATAGTCTTAGTTTCTTCAAGAAGCCCAGTCTTGGGAGCAGAGTTTCTTCAGAAAGTCCAAAAAAAAAAAAAGAAAGATCTTGTCTGATCTCGGTAGCTAAGCAGTGTCGGGCCTGGTTGGATGGGAGACCGCCTGGGAATACCAGGTTCTGGAAGCATTAAAAAAAAAAAAAAAAAAAAAAAAAAAAAAAGTCTAAGAATTTGTTCAAAAAGCCTGAAATAGTCTTAGTTTCTTCAAGAAGCCCAGTCTTGGGAGCAGAGTTTCTTCAGAAAGTCAAAAAAAAATAAAAAACGCCCGATCTCGTCTGATCTCGGAAGCATGGTCGGGCCTTGTTGGATGGGAGACCGCCTGGGAATACCAGGTGCTGGAAGCATTTTTGGTAAAAAAAAAAAAAAAGTCTAAGAATGTGTTCAAAAAGCCTGAAATACTCTTAGTTTCTTCAGAAAGTCAAAAAAAAAAAAAAGAAAAAAAAAAAAGAAAGATCTTGTCTGATCTCGGTAGCTAAGCAGTGTCGGGCCTGGTTGGATGGGAGACCGCCTGGGAATACCAGGTTCTGGAAGCATTAAAAAAAAAAAAAAAAAAAAAAAGTCTAAGAATTTGTTCAAAAAGCCTGAAATAGTCTTAGTTTCTTCAAGAAGCCCAGTCTTGGGAGCAGAGTTTCTTCAGAAAGTCAAAAAAAAAAAAAAAACGCCCGATCTCGTCTGATCTCGGAAGCATGGTCGGGCCTTGTTGGATGGGAGACCGCCTGGGAATACCAGGTGCTGGAAGCATTTTTGGTAAAAAAAATAAAATAAAAAAAAAGAGTCTAAGAATGTGTTCAAAAAGCCTGAAATAGTCTTAGTTTCTTCAAGAAGCCCAGTCTTGGGAGAAGAGTTTCTTCAGAAAGTAAAAAAAAAAAAAAGTCTAAGAATTTGTTCAAAAAGCCTGAAATAGTCTTAGTTTCTTCAAGAAGCCCAGTCTTGGGAGCAGAGTTTCTTCAGAAAGTCAAAAAAAAAAAGAAAGATCTTGTCTGATCTCGGTAGCTAAGCAGTGTCGGGCCTGGTTGGATGGGAGACCGCCTGGGAATACCAGGTTCTGGAAGCATAAAAAAAAAAAAAAAAAAAAAAAAAAAAAATAGTCTAAGAATTTGTTCAAAAAGCCTGAAATAGTCTTAGTTTCTTCAAGAAGCCCAGTCTTGGGAGCAGAGTTTCTTCAGAAAGTCAAAAAAAAAAAAAAAAAAAGGAAAAAAGAAAGATCTTGTCTGATCTCGGTAGCTAAGCAGTGTCGGGCCTGGTTGGATGGGAGACCGCCTGGGAATACCAGGTTCTGGAAGCATTAAAAAAAAAAAAAAAAAAAAAAAAAAAAAAAGTCTAAGAATTTGTTCAAAAAGCCTGAAATAGTCTTAGTTTCTTCAAGAAGCCCAGTCTTGGGAGCAGAGTTTCTTCAGAAAGTCAAAAAAAAATAAAAAACGCCCGATCTCGTCTGATCTCGGAAGCATGGTCGGGCCTTGTTGGATGGGAGACCGCCTGGGAATACCAGGTGCTGGAAGCATTTTTGGTAAAAAAAAAAAAAAAAAAAAAAAAGAGTCTAAGAATGTGTTCAAAAAGCCTGAAATACTCTTAGTTTCTTCAGAAAGTCAAAAAAAAAAAAAAAAAAAAAAAAAGTCTAAGAATTTGTTCAAAAAGCCTGAAATAGTCTTAGTTTCTTCAAGAAGCCCAGTCTTGGGAGCAGAGTTTCTTCAGAAAGTCAAAAAAAAAAAAAAAAAAAAAAAAAAAAGTCTAAGAATTTGTTCAAAAAGCCTGAAATAGTCTTAGTTTCTTCAAGAAGCCCAGTCTTGGGAGCAGAGTTTCTTCAGAAAGTCAAAAAAAAATAAAAAACGCCCGATCTCGTCTGATCTTGGAAGCATGGTCGGGCCTTGTTGGATGGGAGACCGCCTGGGAATACCAGGTGCTGGAAGCATTTTTGGTAAAAAAAAAAAAAAAAAAAAAAAAAGAGTCTAAGAATGTGTTCAAAAAGCCTGAAATACTCTTAGTTTCTTCAGAAAGTCAAAAAAAAAAGAAAATAAAAAAAGAACGCCCGATCTCGTCTGATCTTGGAAGCTAAGCAGTGTCGGGCCTTGTTGGATGGGAGACCGCCTGGGAATACCAGGTGCTGGAAGCATTTTTGGTAAAAAAAAAAAAAAAAAAAAAAAAGTCTAATAATTTGTTCAAAAAGCCTGAAATAGTCTTAGTTTCTTCAAAAAGCCCAGTCTTGGGAGCAGAGTTTCTTCAGAAAGTCAAAAAAAAAAAAAAAGAACGCCCGATCTCGTCTGATCTTGGAAGCTAAGCAGTGTCGGGCCTGGTTGGATGGGAGACCGCTTGGGAATACCAGGTGCTGGAAGCATTTTTGGTAAAAAAAAAAAAAAAAAAAAAAAAAAAGTCTAAGAATTTGTTCAAAAAGCCTGAAATAGTCTTAGTTTCTTCAAGAAGCCCAGTCTTGGGAGCAGAGTTTCTTCAGAAAGTCAAAAAAAAATAAAAAACGCCCGATCTCGTCTGATCTTGGAAGCATGGTCGGGCCTTGTTGGATGGGAGACCGCCTGGGAATACCAGGTGCTGGAAGCATTTTTGGTAAAAAAAAAAAAAAAAAAAAAAAAAGAGTCTAAGAATGTGTTCAAAAAGCCTGAAATACTCTTAGTTTCTTCAGAAAGTCAAAAAAAAAAGAAAATAAAAAAAGAACGCCCGATCTCGTCTGATCTTGGAAGCTAAGCAGTGTCGGGCCTTGTTGGATGGGAGACCGCCTGGGAATACCAGGTGCTGGAAGCATTTTTGGTAAAAAAAAAAAAAAAAAAAAAAAAGTCTAATAATTTGTTCAAAAAGCCTGAAATAGTCTTAGTTTCTTCAAAAAGCCCAGTCTTGGGAGCAGAGTTTCTTCAGAAAGTCAAAAAAAAAAAAAAAGAACGCCCGATCTCGTCTGATCTTGGAAGCTAAGCAGTGTCGGGCCTGGTTGGATGGGAGACCGCTTGGGAATACCAGGTGCTGGAAGCATTTTTGGTAAAAAAAAAAAAAAAAAAAAAAAAAAAGTCTAAGAATTTGTTCAAAAAGCCTGAAATAGTCTTAGTTTCTTCAAGAAGCCCAGTCTTGGGAGCAGAGTTTGTTCAGAAAGTCAAAAAAAAATAAAAAACGCCCGATCTCGTCTGATCTTGGAAGCATGGTCGGGCCTTGTTGGATGGGAGACCGCCTGGGAATACCAGGTGCTGGAAGCATTTTTGGTAAAAAAAAAAAAAAAAAAAAAAAAAGAGTCTAAGAATGTGTTCAAAAAGCCTGAAATACTCTTAGTTTCTTCAGAAAGTCAAAAAAAAAAGAAAATAAAAAAAGAACGCCCGATCTCGTCTGATCTTGGAAGCTAAGCAGTGTCGGGCCTTGTTGGATGGGAGACCGCCTGGGAATACGAGGTGCTGGAAGCATTTTTGGTAAAAAAAAAAAAAAAAAAAAGTTTCTTCAAGAAGACCAGTCTTGGGAGCAGAGTTTCTTCAGAAAGTCAAAAAAAAATAAAAAACGCCCGATCTCGTCTGATCTCGGAAGCATGGTCGGGCCTTGTTGGATGGGAGACCGCCTGGGAATACCAGGTGCTGGAAGCATTTTTGGTAAAAAAAAAAAAAAAGTCTAAGAATGTGTTCAAAAAGCCTGAAATACTCTTAGTTTCTTCAGAAAGTCAAAAAAAAAAAAAAGAAAAAAAAAAAAGAAAGATCTTGTCTGATCTCGGTAGCTAAGCAGTGTCGGGCCTGGTTGGATGGGAGACCGCCTGGGAATACCAGGTTCTGGAAGCATTAAAAAAAAAAAAAAAAAAAAAAAGTCTAAGAATTTGTTCAAAAAGCCTGAAATAGTCTTAGTTTCTTCAAGAAGCCCAGTCTTGGGAGCAGAGTTTCTTCAGAAAGTCAAAAAAAAAAAAAAAACGCCCGATCTCGTCTGATCTCGGAAGCATGGTCGGGCCTTGTTGGATGGGAGACCGCCTGGGAATACCAGGTGCTGGAAGCATTTTTGGTAAAAAAAATAAAATAAAAAAAAAGAGTCTAAGAATGTGTTCAAAAAGCCTGAAATAGTCTTAGTTTCTTCAAGAAGCCCAGTCTTGGGAGAAGAGTTTCTTCAGAAAGTAAAAAAAAAAAAAAGTCTAAGAATTTGTTCAAAAAGCCTGAAATAGTCTTAGTTTCTTCAAGAAGCCCAGTCTTGGGAGCAGAGTTTCTTCAGAAAGTCAAAAAAAAAAAGAAAGATCTTGTCTGATCTCGGTAGCTAAGCAGTGTCGGGCCTGGTTGGATGGGAGACCGCCTGGGAATACCAGGTTCTGGAAGCATAAAAAAAAAAAAAAAAAAAAAAAAAAAAAAAAAGTCTAAGAATTTGTTCAAAAAGCCTGAAATAGTCTTAGTTTCTTCAAGAAGCCCAGTCTTGGGAGCAGAGTTTCTTCAGAAAGTCAAAAAAAAAAAAAAAAAAAAAAAAAAGAAAGATCTTGTCTGATCTCGGTAGCTAAGCAGTGTCGGGCCTGGTTGGATGGGAGACCGCCTGGGAATACCAGGTTCTGGAAGCATTAAAAAAAAAAAAAAAAAAAAAAAAAAAAAAAGTCTAAGAATTTGTTCAAAAAGCCTGAAATAGTCTTAGTTTCTTCAAGAAGCCCAGTCTTGGGAGCAGAGTTTCTTCAGAAAGTCAAAAAAAAATAAAAAACGCCCGATCTCGTCTGATCTCGGAAGCATGGTCGGGCCTTGTTGGATGGGAGACCGCCTGGGAATACCAGGTGCTGGAAGCATTTTTGGTAAAAAAAAAAAAAAAAAAAAAAAAGAGTCTAAGAATGTGTTCAAAAAGCCTGAAATACTCTTAGTTTCTTCAGAAAGTCAAAAAAAAAAAAAAAAAAAAAAAAAGTCTAAGAATTTGTTCAAAAAGCCTGAAATAGTCTTAGTTTCTTCAAGAAGCCCAGTCTTGGGAGCAGAGTTTCTTCAGAAAGTCAAAAAAAAAAAAAAAAAAAAAAAAAAAAGTCTAAGAATTTGTTCAAAAAGCCTGAAATAGTCTTAGTTTCTTCAAGAAGCCCAGTCTTGGGAGCAGAGTTTCTTCAGAAAGTCAAAAAAAAATAAAAAACGCCCGATCTCGTCTGATCTTGGAAGCATGGTCGGGCCTTGTTGGATGGGAGACCGCCTGGGAATACCAGGTGCTGGAAGCATTTTTGGTAAAAAAAAAAAAAAAAAAAAAAAAAGAGTCTAAGAATGTGTTCAAAAAGCCTGAAATACTCTTAGTTTCTTCAGAAAGTCAAAAAAAAAAAGAAAATAAAAAAAGAACGCCCGATCTCGTCTGATCTTGGAAGCTAAGCAGTGTCGGGCCTTGTTGGATGGGAGACCGCCTGGGAATACCAGGTGCTGGAAGCATTTTTGGTAAAAAAAAAAAAAAAAAAAAAAGAGTCTAAGAATGTGTTCAAAAAGCCTGAAATACTCTTAGTTTCTTCAGAAAGTCAAAAAAAATAAAAAATAAAAAAAAAGTCTAAGAATTTGTTCAAAAAGCCTGAAATAGTCTTAGTTTCTTCAAGAAGCCCAGTCTTGGGAGCAGAGTTTCTTCAGAAAGTCAAAAAAAAAAAAAAAAAAAAAAAAAAAAGTCTAAGAATTTGTTCAAAAAGCCTGAAATAGTCTTAGTTTCTTCAAAAAGCCCAGTCTTGGGAGCAGAGTTTCTTCAGAAAGTCCAAAAAAAAAAAAAAAAAGTCTAAGAATTTGTTCAAAAAGCCTGAAACAGTCTTAGTTTCTTCAAGAAGCCCAGTCTTGGGAGCAGAGTTTCTTCAGAAAGTAAAAAAAAAAAAAAAAGAAAGCCCGATCTTGTCTGATCTCGGTAGCTAAGCAGTAGGGAGACCGCCTGGGAATACCAGGTTCTGGAAGCATTAAAAAAAAAAAATAAAAAAAATAAAAAAAAAGTCTAAGAATTTGTTCAAAAAGCCTGAAATAGTCTTAGTTTCTTCAAGAAGCCCAGTCTTGGGAGCAGAGTTTCTTCAGAAAGTCAAAAAAAAATAAAAAACGCCCGATCTCGTCTGATCTCGGAAGCATGGTCGGGCCTTGTTGGATGGGAGACCGCCTGGGAATACCAGGTGCTGGAAGCATTTTTGGTAAAAAAATAAAAAAAAATAAAAAAGAGTCTAAGAATGTGTTCAAAAAGCCTGAAATACTCTTAGTTTCTTCAGAAAGTCAAAAAATAAAAAAAATAAAAAAAAAGTCTAAGAATTTGTTCAAAAAGCCTGAAATAGTCTTAGTTTCTTCAAGAAGCCCAGTCTTGGGAGCAGAGTTTCTTCAGAAAGTCAAAAAAAAAAAAAAAAAAAAAAAAAGTCTAAGAATTTGTTCAAAAAGCCTGAAATAGTCTTAGTTTCTTCAAAAAGCCCAGTCTTGGGAGCAGAGTTTCTTCAGAAAGTCAAAAAAAAAAAAAAAAAAAAAAAAAAACAAGTCTAAGAATTTGTTCAAAAAGCCGGAAATAGTCTTAGTTTCTTCAAGAAGCCCAGTCTTGGGAGCAGAGTTTCTTCAGAAAGTCAAAAAAAATTTTAAAACGCCCGATCTCGTCTGATCTCGGAAGCAAGGTCGGGCCTTGTTGGATGGGAGACCGCCTGGGAATACCAGGTGCTGGAAGCATTTTTGGTAAAAAAAAACAAATAAAAAAAAAAGAGTCTAAGAATGTGTTCAAAAAGCCTGAAATACTCTTAGTTTCTTCAGAAAGTCAAAAAAAAAAAAAAAAAAAATAAAAGTCTAAGAATTTGTTCAAAAAGCCTAAAATAGTCTTAGTTTCTTCAAGAAGCCCAGTCTTGGGAGCAGAGTTTCTTCAGAAAGTCAAAAAAAAAAAAAAGAACGCCCGATCTCATCTGATCTTGGAAGCTAAGCAGTGTCGGGCCTTGTTGGATGGGAGACCGCCTGGGAATACCAGGTGCTGGAAGCATTTTTGGTAAAAAAATAAATAAAAATAAAAAAGAGTCTAAGAATGTGTTCAAAAAGCCTGAAATACTCTTAGTTTCTTCAGAAAGTCAAAAAAAAATAAAAAATAAAAAAAAAGTCTAAGAATTTGTTCAAAAAGCCTGAAATAGTCTTAGTTTCTTCAAGAAGCCCAGTCTTGGGAGCAGAGTTTCTTCAGAAAGTCAAAAAAAAAAAAAAAAAAAAAAAAAGTCTAAGAATTTGTTCAAAAAGCCTGAAATAGTCTTAGTTTCTTCAAAAAGCCCAGTCTTGGGAGCAGAGTTTCTTCAGAAAGTAAAAAAAATAAAAAAGAACGCCCGATCTCGTTTGATCTTGGAAGCTAAGCAGTGTCGGGCCTTGTTGGATGGGAGACCGCCTGGGAATACCAGGTGCTGGAAGCATTTTTGGTAAAAAAATAAAAAAAAATAAAAAAGAGTCTAAGAATGTGTTCAAAAAGCCTGAAATACTCTTAGTTTCTTCAGAAAGTCAAAAAATAAAAAAAATAAAAAAAAAGTCTAAGAATTTGTTCAAAAAGCCTGAAATAGTCTTAGTTTCTTCAAGAAGCCCAGTCTTGGGAGCAGAGTTTCTTCAGAAAGTCAAAAAAAAAAAAAAAAAAAAAAAAAGTCTAAGAATTTGTTCAAAAAGCCTGAAATAGTCTTAGTTTCTTCAAAAAGCCCAGTCTTGGGAGCAGAGTTTCTTCAGAAAGTCAAAAAAAAAAAAAAAAAAAAAAAAAAACAAGTCTAAGAATTTGTTCAAAAAGCCGGAAATAGTCTTAGTTTCTTCAAGAAGCCCAGTCTTGGGAGCAGAGTTTCTTCAGAAAGTCAAAAAAAAATTTAAAACGCCCGATCTCGTCTGATCTCGGAAGCAAGGTCGGGCCTTGTTGGATGGGAGACCGCCTGGGAATACCAGGTGCTGGAAGCATTTTTGGTAAAAAAAAACAAATAAAAAAAAAAGAGTCTAAGAATGTGTTCAAAAAGCCTGAAATACTCTTAGTTTCTTCAGAAAGTCAAAAAAAAAAAAAAAAAAAATAAAAGTCTAAGAATTTGTTCAAAAAGCCTAAAATAGTCTTAGTTTCTTCAAGAAGCCCAGTCTTGGGAGCAGAGTTTCTTCAGAAAGTCAAAAAAAAAAAAAAGAACGCCCGATCTCATCTGATCTTGGAAGCTAAGCAGTGTCGGGCCTTGTTGGATGGGAGACCGCCTGGGAATACCAGGTGCTGGAAGCATTTTTGGTAAAAAAATAAATAAAAATAAAAAAGAGTCTAAGAATGTGTTCAAAAAGCCTGAAATACTCTTAGTTTCTTCAGAAAGTCAAAAAAAAATAAAAAATAAAAAAAAAGTCTAAGAATTTGTTCAAAAAGCCTGAAATAGTCTTAGTTTCTTCAAGAAGCCCAGTCTTGGGAGCAGAGTTTCTTCAGAAAGTCAAAAAAAAAAAAAAAAAAAAAAAAAAAGTCTAAGAATTTGTTCAAAAAGCCTGAAATAGTCTTAGTTTCTTCAAAAAGCCCAGTCTTGGGAGCAGAGTTTCTTCAGAAAGTAAAAAAAATAAAAAAGAACGCCCGATCTCGTTTGATCTTGGAAGCTAAGCAGTGTCGGGCCTTGTTGGATGGGAGACCGCCTGGGAATACCAGGTGCTGGAAGCATTTTTGGTAAAAAAATAAAAATAAAAAAAAGAGTCTAAGAATGTGTTCAAAAAGCCTGAAATACTCTTAGTTTCTTCAGAAAGTCAAAAAAAAATAAAAAATAAAAAAAAAGTCTAAGAATTTGTTCAAAAAGCCTGAAATAGTCTTAGTTTCTTCAAGAAGCCCAGTCTTGGGAGCAGAGTTTCTTCAGAAAGTCAAAAAAAAAAAAAAAAAAAAAAAAAGTCTAAGAATTTGTTCAAAAAGCCTGAAATAGTCTTAGTTTCTTCAAAAAGCCCAGTCTTGGGAGCAGAGTTTCTTCAGAAAGTCAAAAAAAAAAAAAAAAAAAAGTCTAAGAATTTGTTCAAAAAGCCTGAAATAGTCTTAGTTTCTTCAAGAAGCCCAGTCTTGGGAGCAGAGTTTCTTCAGAAAGTCAAAAAAAAATTAAAAACGCCCGATCTCGTCTGATCTCGGAAGCATGGTCGGGCCTTGTTGGATGGGAGACCGCCTGGGAATACCAGGTGCTGGAAGCATTTGTGGTAAAAAAAAAAAAAAAAAAAAAAAAGAGTCTAAGAATGTGTTCAAAAAGCCTGAAATACTCTTAGTTTCTTCAGAAAGTCAAAAAAAAAAAAAAAAAGTCTAAGAATTGGTTCAAAAAGCCTAAAATAGTCTTAGTTTCTTCAAGAAGCCCAGTCTTGGGAGCAGAGTTTCTTCAGAAAGTCAAAAAAAAAAAAAAAAAAAAAAAAAAGGCTAAGAATTTGTTCAAAAAGCCTGAAATAGTCTTAGTTTCTTCAAAAAGCCCAGTCTTGGGAGCAGAGTTTCTTCAGAAAGTCAAAAAAAAAAAAAAAAAAAAAAAAAGTCTAATAATTTGTTCAAAAAGCCTGAAATAGTCTTAGTTTCTTCAAAAAGCCCAGTCTTGGGAGCAGAGTTTCTTCAGAAAGTCAAAAAAAAAAAAAAAGAACGCCCGATCTCGTCTGATCTTGGAAGCTAAGCAGTGTCGGGCCTGGTTGGATGGGAGACCGCTTGGGAATACCAGGTGCTGGAAGCATTTTTGGTAAAAAAAAAAAAAAAAAAAAAAAAAAAGTCTAAGAATTTGTTCAAAAAGCCTGAAATACTCTTAGTTTCTTCAAGAAGCCCAGTCTTGGGAGCAGAGTTTATTCAGAAAGTCAAAAAAAAAAAAAAAAAAAAAAAAAAGTCTAAGAATTTGTTCAAAAAGCCTGAAATACTCTTAGTTTCTTCAAAAAGCCCAGTCTTGGGAGCAGAGTTTCTTCAGAAAGTCAAAAAAAAAAAAAACCGCCCGATCTCGTCTGATCTCGCAAGCATGGTCGGGCCTTGTTGGATGGGAGACCGCCTGGGAATACCAGGTGCTGGAAGCATTTTTGGTAAAAAAAAAAAAAAAAAAAAAAAAGAGTCTAAGAATGTGTTCAAAAAGCCTGAAATACTCTTAGTTTCTTCAGAAAGTCAAAAAAAAAAAAAAAAAAAAAAAAGTCTAAGAATTTGTTCAAAAAGCCTGAAATAGTCTTAGTTTCTTCAAGAAGCCCAGTCTTGGGAGCAGAGTTTATTCAGAAAGTCAAAAAAAAAAAAAAAAGTCTAAGAATTTGTTCAAAAAGCCTGAAATACTCTTAGTTTCTTCAAAAAGCCCAGTCTTGGGAGCAGAGTTTCTTCAGAAAGTCAAAAAAAAAAAAAAGAACGCCCGATCTCGTCTGATCTTGGAAGCTAAGCAGTGTCGGGCCTGGTTGGATGGGAGACTGCTTGGGAATACCAGGTGCTGGAAGCATTTTTGGTAAAAAAAAAAAAAAGTCTAAGAATTTGTTCAAAAAGCCTGAAATAGTCTTAGTTTCTTCAAGAAGCCCAGTCTTGGGAGCAGAGTTTCTTCAGAAAGTCAAAAAAAAAAAAAAGAAAAAAAAAAAAGAAAGATCTTGTCTGATCTCGGTAGCTAAGCAGTGTCGGGCCTGGTTGGATGGGAGACCGCCTGGGAATACCAGGTTCTGGAAGCATTAAAAAAAAAAAAAAAAAAAAAAAGTCTAAGAATTTGTTCAAAAAGCCTGAAATAGTCTTAGTTTCTTCAAGAAGCCCAGTCTTGGGAGCAGAGTTTCTTCAGAAAGTCAAAAAAAAAAAAAAAACGCCCGATCTCGTCTGATCTCGGAAGCATGGTCGGGCCTTGTTGGATGGGAGACCGCCTGGGAATACCAGGTGCTGGAAGCATTTTTGGTAAAAAAAATAAAATAAAAAAAAAGAGTCTAAGAATGTGTTCAAAAAGCCTGAAATAGTCTTAGTTTCTTCAAGAAGCCCAGTCTTGGGAGAAGAGTTTCTTCAGAAAGTAAAAAAAAAAAAAAGTCTAAGAATTTGTTCAAAAAGCCTGAAATAGTCTTAGTTTCTTCAAGAAGCCCAGTCTTGGGAGCAGAGTTTCTTCAGAAAGTCAAAAAAAAAAAGAAAGATCTTGTCTGATCTCGGTAGCTAAGCAGTGTCGGGCCTGGTTGGATGGGAGACCGCCTGGGAATACCAGGTTCTGGAAGCATTAAAAAAAAAAAAAAAAAAAAAAAAAAAAAAAGTCTAAGAATTTGTTCAAAAAGCCTGAAATAGTCTTAGTTTCTTCAAGAAGCCCAGTCTTGGGAGCAGAGTTTCTTCAGAAAGTCAAAAAAAAATAAAAAACGCCCGATCTCGTCTGATCTCGGAAGCATGGTCGGGCCTTGTTGGATGGGAGACCGCCTGGGAATACCAGGTGCTGGAAGCATTTTTGGTAAAAAAAATAAAATAAAAAAAAAGAGTCTAAGAATGTGTTCAAAAAGCCTGAAATAGTCTTAGTTTCTTCAAGAAGCCCAGTCTTGGGAGAAGAGTTTCTTCAGAAAGTAAAAAAAAAAAAAAGTCTAAGAATTTGTTCAAAAAGCCTGAAATAGTCTTAGTTTCTTCAAGAAGCCCAGTCTTGGGAGCAGAGTTTCTTCAGAAAGTCAAAAAAAAAAAGAAAGATCTTGTCTGATCTCGGTAGCTAAGCAGTGTCGGGCCTGGTTGGATGGGAGACCGCCTGGGAATACCAGGTTCTGGAAGCATTAAAAAAATAAAAAAAAAAAATAAAAAAAAAAGTCTAAGAATTTGTTCAAAAAGCCTGAAATAGTCTTAGTTTCTTCAAGAAGCCCAGTCTTGGGAGCAGAGTTTCTTCAGAAAGTCAAAAAAAAATAAAAAACGCCCGATCTCGTCTGATCTCGGAAGCATGGTCGGGCCTTGTTGGATGGGAGACCGCCTGGGAATACCAGGTGCTGGAAGCATTTTTGGTAAAAAAAAAAAAAAAGTCTAAGAATGTGTTCAAAAAGCCTGAAATACTCTTAGTTTCTTCAGAAAGTCAAAAAAAAAAAAAAAAAAAAAGTCTAAGAATTTGTTCAAAAAGCCTGAAATAGTCTTAGTTTCTTCAAAAAGCCCAGTCTTGGGAGCAGAGTTTCTTCAGAAAGTCAAAAAAATAAAAAAAATAAAAAAAAAAAGTCTAAGAATTTGTTCAAAAAGCCTGAAATAGTCTTAGTTTCTTCAAGAAGCCCAGTCTTGGGAGCAGAGTTTCTTCAGAAAGTCCAAAAAAAAGAAAAGAACGCCCGATCTCGTCTGATCTTGGAAGCTAAGCAGTGTCGGGCCTTGTTGGATGGGAGACCGCCTGGGAATACCAGGTGCTGGAAGCATTTTTGGTAAAAAAACAAAACAAAAAAAAAGAGTCTAAGAATGTGTTCAAAAAGCCTGAAATACTCTTAGTTTCTTCAGAAAGTCAAAAAAAATAAAAAAATTAAAAAAAGTCTAAGAATTTGTTCAAAAAGCCTGAAATAGTCTTAGTTTCTTCAAGAAGCCCAGTCTTGGGAGCAGAGTTTCTTCAGAAAGTCAAAAAAAAAAAAAAAAAAAAAAAAAAGTCTAAGAATTTGTTCAAAAAGCCTGAAATAGTCTTAGTTTCTTCAAGAAGCCCAGTCTTGGGAGCAGAGTTTCTTCAGAAATTCAAAAAAAAAAAAAAAAAAAAAAAAAACGCCCGATCTCGTCTGATCTTGGAAGCTAAGCAGTGTCGGGCCTGGTTGGATGGGAGACTGCTTGGGAATACCAGGTGCTGGAAGCATTTTTGGTAAAAAAAAAAAAAAGTCTAAGAATTTGTTCAAAAAGCCTGAAATAGTCTTAGTTTCTTCAAGAAGCCCAGTCTTGGGAGCAGAGTTTCTTCAGAAAGTCAAAAAAAAAAAAAAAACGCCCGATCTCGTCTGATCTCGGAAGCATGGTCGGGCCTTGTTGGATGGGAGACCGCCTGGGAATACCAGGTGCTGGAAGCATTTTTGGTAAAAAAAATAAAATAAAAAAAAAGAGTCTAAGAATGTGTTCAAAAAGCCTGAAATAGTCTTAGTTTCTTCAAGAAGCCCAGTCTTGGGAGCAGAGTTTCTTCAGAATGTAAAAAAAAAAAAAAAATAAATAAAAAAGTCTAAGAATTTGTTCAAAAAGCCTGAAATAGTCTTAGTTTCTTCAAGAAGCCCAGTCTTGGGAGCAGAGTTTCTTCAGAAAGTCAAAAAAAAAAAAAAGAAAAAAAAAAAAGAAAGATCTTGTCTGATCTCGGTAGCTAAGCAGTGTCGGGCCTGGTTGGATGGGAGACCGCCTGGGAATACCAGGTTCTGGAAGCATTAAAAAAAAAAAAAAAGAAGAAAAAAAAAAAGTCTAAGAATTTGTTCAAAAAGCCTGAAATAGCCTTGGGAGCAGAGTTTCTTCAGAAAGTCTAAAAAAAATTAAAAACGCCCGATCTCGTCTGATCTCGGAAGCATGGTCGGGCCTTGTTGGATGGGAGACCGCCTGGGAATACCAGGTGCTGGAAGCATTTTTTGTAAAAAAAAAAAAAAAGTCTAAGAATGTGTTCAAAAAGCCTGAAATACTCTTAGTTTCTTCAGAAAGTCAAAAAAAAAAAAAAAAAAAAGTCTAAGAATTTGTTCAAAAAGCCTGAAATAGTCTTAGTTTCTTCAAAAAGCCCAGTCTTGGGAGCAGAGTTTCTTCAGAAAGTCAAAAAAATAAAAAAAATAAAAAAAAAAAGTCTAAGAATTTGTTCAAAAAGCCTGAAATAGTCTTAGTTTCTTCAAGAAGCCCAGTCTTGGGAGCAGAGTTTCTTCAGAAAGTCCAAAAAAAAGAAAAGAACGCCCGATCTCGTCTGATCTTGGAAGCTAAGCAGTGTCGGGCCTTGTTGGATGGGAGACCGCCTGGGAATACCAGGTGCTGGAAGCATTTTTGGTAAAAAAACAAAACAAAAAAAAAGAGTCTAAGAATGTGTTCAAAAAGCCTGAAATACTCTTAGTTTCTTCAGAAAGTCAAAAAAAATAAAAAAATAAAAAAAAGTCTAAGAATTTGTTCAAAAAGCCTGAAATAGTCTTAGTTTCTTCAAGAAGCCCAGTCTTGGGAGCAGAGTTTCTTCAGAAAGTCAAAAAAAAAAAAAAAAAAAAAAAAAAGTCTAAGAATTTGTTCAAAAAGCCTGAAATAGTCTTAGTTTCTTCAAGAAGCCCAGTCTTGGGAGCAGAGTTTCTTCAGAAATTCAAAAAAAAAAAAAAAAAAAAAAAAAAACGCCCGATCTCGTCTGATCTTGGAAGCTAAGCAGTGTCGGGCCTTGTTGGATGGGAGACCGCCTGGGAATACCAGGTGCTGGAAGCATTTTTGGTAAAAAAAAAAAAAAAAAAAAAAGAGTCTAAGAATGTGTTCAAAAAGCCTGAAATACTCTTAGTTTCTTCAGAAAGTCAAAAAAAAAAAAAAAAAAAAAAAAAGTCTAAGAATTTGTTCAAAAAGCCTGAAATAGTCTTAGTTTCTTCAAGAAGCCCAGTCTTGGGAGCAGAGTTTATTCAGAAAGTCAAAAAAAAAAAAAAAGAACGCCCGATCTCGTCTGATCTTGGAAGCTAAGCAGTGTCGGGCCTTGTTGGATGGGAGACCGCCTGGGAATACCAGGTGCTGGGAGCATTTTTGGTAAAAAAAAATAAAAAAATAAATGAGTCTAAGAATGTGTTCAAAAAGCCTGAAATAGTCTTAGTTTCTTCAGAAAGTCAAAAAAAAAGTCTAAGAATTTGTTCAAAAAGCCTTAAATACTCTTAGTTTCTTCAGAAAGTCAAAAAAAATAAAATAAAAATAAAAAGTCTAAGAATTTGTTCAAAAAGCCTGAAATAGTCTTAGTTTCTTCAAGAAGCCCAGTCTTGGGAGCAGAGTTTCTTCAGAAAGTCAAAAAAATAAAAAAAAATAAAACGCCCGATCTCGTCTGATCTCGGAAGTTAAGCATGGTCGGGCCTGGTTGGATGGGAGACCGCCTGGGAATACCAGGTTCTGGAAGCATTTTTGGTAAAAAAAAAAATAAAAAAAATAAAAAATCTAAGAATTTGTTCAAAAAGCCTGAAATAGTCTTAGTTTCTTCAAGAAGCCCAGTCTTGGGAGCAGAGTTTCTTCAGAAAGTAAAAAAAAAAAAAAAAAAAAGAACGCCCGATCTCGTCTGATCTCGGAAGCTAAGCAGTGTCGGGCCTGGTTGGATGGGAGACCGCCTGGGAATACCAGGTGCTGGAAGCATTTTTGGTAAAAAAAAAAAAAAAAAAAAGAGTCTAAGAATGTGTTCAAAAAGCCTGAAATACTCTTAGTTTCTTCAGAAAGTCAAAAAAAAAAAAAAAAAAAAAAAAGTCTAAGAATTTGTTCAAAAAGCCTGAAATAGTCTTAGTTTCTTCAAGAAGCCCAGTCTTGGGAGCAGAGTTTCTTCAGAAAGTCAAAAAAAATAAAAAAAATAAAAAAAAAGTCTAAGAATTTGTTCAAAAAGCCTGAAATAGTCTTAGTTTCTTCAAGAAGCCCAGTCTTGGGAGCAGAGTTTCTTCAGAAAGTCAAAAAAAAAATAAAAAACGCCCGATCTCGTCTGATCTCGGAAGCATGGTCGGGCCTTGTTGGATGGGAGACCGCCTGGGAATACCAGGTGCTGGAAGCATTTTTGGTAAAAAAATAAAAAAAAATAAAAAAGAGTCTAAGAATGTGTTCAAAAAGCCTGAAATACTCTTAGTTTCTTCAGAAAGTCAAAAAATAAAAAAAATAAAAAAAAAGTCTAAGAATTTGTTCAAAAAGCCTGAAATAGTCTTAGTTTCTTCAAGAAGCCCAGTCTTGGGAGCAGAGTTTCTTCAGAAAGTCAAAAAAAAAAAAAAAAAAAAAAAAAGTCTAAGAATTTGTTCAAAAAGCCTGAAATAGTCTTAGTTTCTTCAAGAAGCCCAGTCTTGGGAGCAGAGTTTCTTCAGAAAGTCAAAAAAAAATAAAAAACGCCCGATCTCGTCTGATCTCGGAAGCATGGTCGGGCCTTGTTGGATGGGAGACCGCCTGGGAATACCAGGTGCTGGAAGCATTTTTGGTAAAAAAAAAAAAAAAAAAAAAAAAAAAGAGTCTAAGAATGTGTTCAAAAAGCCTGAAATACTCTTAGTTTCTTCAGAAAGTCAAAAAAAAAAAAAAAAAAAAAAAAGTCTAAGAATTTGTTCAAAAAGCCTAAAATAGTCTTAGTTTCTTCAAGAAGCCCAGTCTTGGGAGCAGAGTTTCTTCAGAAAGTCAAAAAAAAAAAAAAAGAACGCCCGATCTCGTCTGATCTTGGAAGCTAAGCAGTGTCGGGCCTTGTTGGATGGGAGACCGCCTGGGAATACCAGGTGCTGGAAGCATTTTTGGTAAAAAAAAAAAAAAAAAAAAAAGAGTCTAAGAATGTGTTCAAAAAGCCTGAAATACTCTTAGTTTCTTCAGAAAGTCAAAAAAAATTAAAAATAAAAAAAAAGTCTAAGAATTTGTTCAAAAAGCCTGAAATAGTCTTAGTTTCTTCAAGAAGCCCAGTCTTGGGAGCAGAGTTTCTTCAGAAAGTCAAAAAAAAAAAAAAAAAAGTCTAAGAATTTGTTCAAAAAGCCTGAAATACTCTTAGTTTCTTCAGAAAGTCAAAAAAAATTAATAAAAAATAAAAGTCTAAGAATTTGTTCAAAAAGCCTGAAATAGTCTTAGTTTCTTCAAGAAGCCCAGTCTTGGGAGCAGAGTTTCTTCAGAAAGTCAAAAAAAAAAAAAAAAACGCCCGATCTCGTCTGATCTCGCAAGCATGGTCGGGCCTTGTTGGATGGGAGACCGCCTGGGAATACCAGGTGCTGGAAGCATTTTTGGTAAAAATAAAAAATAAAAAATAAAGAGTCTAAGAATTTGTTCAAAAAGCCTGAAATAGTCTTAGTTTCTTCAAGAAGCCCAGTCTTGGGAGCAGAGTTTATTCAGAAAGTCAAAAAAACAAAAAAAAACAAAAAAAAAAAGTCTAAGAATTTGTTCAAAAAGCCTGAAATACTCTTAGTTTCTTCAAAAAGCCCAGTCTTGGGAGCAGAGTTTCTTCAGAAAGTCAAAAAAAAAAAAAAAGAACGCCCGATCTCGTCTGATCTTGGAAGCTAAGCAGTGTCGGGCCTGGTTGGATGGGAGACCGCTTGGGAATACCAGGTGCTGGAAGCATTTTTGGTAAAAAAAAAAGTCTAAGAATTTGTTCAAAAAGCCTGAAATAGTCTTAGTTTCTTCAAGAAGCCCAGTCTTGGGAGCAGAGTTTCTTCAGAAAGTCAAAAAAAAAAAAAAAAAGTCTAAGAATTTGTTCAAAAAGCCTGAAATACTCTTAGTTTCTTCAGAAAGTCAAAAAAAAAAAAAAAAAAAAAAAGTCTAAGAATTTGTTCAAAAAGCCTGAAATAGTCTTAGTTTCTTCAAGAAGCCCAGTCTTGGGAGCAGAGTTTCTTCAGAAAGTCAAAAAAAAAAAAAAAACGCCCGATCTCGTCTGATCTCGCAAGCATGGTCGGGCCTTGTTGGATGGGAGACCGCCTGGGAATACCAGGTGCTGGAAGCATTTTTGGTAAAAAAAAAAAAAAAAAAAAAAGAGTCTAAGAATGTGTTCAAAAAGCCTGAAATACTCTTAGTTTCTTCAGAAAGTCAAAAAAAATAAAAAATAAAAAAAAAGTCTAAGAATTTGTTCAAAAAGCCTGAAATAGTCTTAAGGGGGTCGCACACCGGACGCGCAGCTCGGCGGCGCGTCACGCAGCGCCACGTCTTTTAAATTCGAACACATTATTCTCTATGAGAGTACACACACCGGCGGCGCCTTTCGGCGTCTGTCCGCGGCGGCTCAGGACCGTGTTCAAAATCCTGCCGCGCCACAGAGCGCCATTTACATAGTTTTATATTAAATTTACATGTATGTGTCTCAAATCGTAGTTAATGTATATACGGACTTCACCCTGTGCTGCAATATACATTTAGTTTTATATTTATTTACAGAAATCAGAAAATTGCTGATGTTATCGGATTTTCAGGTGACAGTTGTCCTAGACGTGGCGCGACGCGGCGCTGAGCTGCGCGTCCGGTGTGCGGCCGCCTTTAGTTTCTTCAAGAAGCCCAGTCTTGGGAGCAGAGTTTATTCAGAAAGTCAAAAAAACAAAAAAAACAAAAAAAAAAAGTCTAAGAATTTGTTCAAAAAGCCTGAAATACTCTTAGTTTCTTCAAAAAGCCCAGTCTTGGGAGCAGAGTTTCTTCAGAAAGTCAAAAAAAAAAAAAAAGAACGCCCGATCTCGTCTGATCTTGGAAGCTAAGCAGTGTCGGGCCTGGTTGGATGGGAGACCGCTTGGGAATACCAGGTGCTGGAAGCATTTTTGGTAAAAAAAAAAGTCTAAGAATTTGTTCAAAAAGCCTGAAATAGTCTTAGTTTCTTCAAGAAGCCCAGTCTTGGGAGCAGAGTTTCTTCAGAAAGTCAAAAAAAAAAAAAAAAAAGTCTAAGAATTTGTTCAAAAAGCCTGAAATACTCTTAGTTTCTTCAGAAAGTCAAAAAAAAAAAAAAAAAAAAAAAGTCTAAGAATTTGTTCAAAAAGCCTGAAATAGTCTTAGTTTCTTCAAGAAGCCCAGTCTTGGGAGCAGAGTTTCTTCAGAAAGTCAAAAAAAAAAAAAAAAACGCCCGATCTCGTCTGATCTCGCAAGCATGGTCGGGCCTTGTTGGATGGGAGACCGCCTGGGAATACCAGGTGCTGGAAGCATTTTTGGTAAAAATAAAAAATAAAAAATAAAGAGTCTAAGAATTTGTTCAAAAAGCCTGAAATAGTCTTAGTTTCTTCAAGAAGCCCA